>NC_022020.1:48679623-48687604 GCF_000317375.1 Microtus ochrogaster
TGCTTAAGAGCCAGGCTCTTTCTGGTCACTGCACACGAACCCAGATCCCATAGGCTCGCGGGTTCAAACACGCCCAGCCTGCTTTTTTCTTCTGCCCAACTGAAACTGTTTATCTCAGGGATGCCATTCATCTGGAGGAGCCACAGGGCAGCAGAATCCTTGTGGAATCCCAGACTTCTGCCTCCTTTTCTAAAAGAAGTGCTCCTCATGAATATCCAACCTGCCTCTCATGGTGCCACTTGGAGCAGCCTGGGTGACAGCTGTGCCCTCCCCTCACACAGTCTTTTCCTGTTGAACTAAAAAGCCTTGATCTTCAATGTTCTCCCATCAGCACTGAGCTTTCCTTGAACCAAGACTAGTGCTGAAGGGAAAAATCACATCTTCTCGGGGATTGAGAATTAACTTTCTTGAAAGGCCTTAAGTGAAGGAGGCACAGTGGATGTCCCTAAATTCCCAGCCGATGCAGAAATTCAGGTTGTGAAGAGTGGGATGGAGAAGAAGTGGCGGTTGGGATGGGTGAAAGTAAGTGATTCAGCCCACAGAACCTGGTAGGGCCTGCTGGAGAGCGGGCACAGTAGGCAGCAAGCATCTTTGCTGTGGAGATGGTGGCAAGGAGGGGCCCCAGCTCTGTGTGGACCATTGAAGACCCTGTGGGTCCATATTTCTGACCCTGACTGAACATCAGCTTCTGATGCCTCCTCTTTCTGGAGCATGCAGGCCACCTGCAGGTGCTTTAGACCACCATGCTTGGACAGGGCCTTGGTGCCATTGTGAATTGGCGTCGTGGTGAATGTGGTAATAATATTCTGCCATACTCTGCTCTGTACAGGAGTCCCAGAGTGTACCTTGTGATAGACACCAAGTGTGTAAGTGAGGAAGCTGAAGGAGAGAGAAATAAACGACTTGTCATGGCCTCCAGCTGTGAGGCAGGCAGTGGGGCTGGCTTCAGCCTTCAGGGTCTGGCCAGAGCTACCCTTATCTGCCCAGAATCAGCACTGGTTTCCCTTGGGCTGTACTTGTTATCTCCCCATGGTCTGCTGATCACAGACTAGAGCTCAGTTTATATGCTCCTGTGTGCCCAGAGGTTCTCTGCAGGGAACCCCGGCCAGAAAATGCACCTGGACTCTGGGACAGGGACGGCTTGGCCTTCCCCTTAACTCTGCTCCCCTAGTTATCTCACCATCTACAAACCACACATCACCCGAACAAAGGACGCATTCTCTGCTATAGGCTGTAATTGAGCTCATCTAGTGGATGAAGGGGTCAAGTGAGTACAGGGTTTCCCCTTGGTGGGGGTGTGGAAGAGGCAGGTGGCAGCTGCCTACCCTCCCACCCTTACCACAGTCTTCCGGAAAGGCAAGCTTGTCACCATTGCCAAGTCACAGGTACGAGGGCAACAAGCCTACCTTGGTGAAGGAGGTGAATTTTTGACTGCAGGAAAAATGCTGAGAACAAGTGTTTTCCTGTCCTGGGAGGGATCAAGGTGTGATTATGGGCCTGGATACAGATGGGCTGGGAGTGTGGGGCTGCAGGTCCCCGTGAGCTGTGCCTTGCTGGTAAGAGGACTGAGATCAAAGGCCCTGGCCCATGTTCTGTTCACGGGGGGGGGGGGGGGGTTGCACGGACACGACCACAATGACTTGTACTGACTTTGAGGGAGTAGAAACTTGGAGAAGACCCCTGGATTACAGTTATCCTGTGGGTTGGATTAGGTAGCAGGCTCATGGTGCTGTGCCCAGGACCAGTTCTCCTGACTTATAGGCAGAGATTTTGGTTGCCAGCTCTGAAGCCTCCAGGCAAGTAGGGTATTCAGAGCTCACATCTGCGATATATATGAACACCAGCGGAAACACCACCCACAGGGCACGCCTCCTGGAAGTGAGAGCATGGCTTTTCTGTGGACCTTAAGCTGCAGAAGGTTGGAAAAGCAGACATTTCGAAAGCTAAGAAGCTCTGAACCTCGGGCTCGTGGCACACATGGACAGCTCGTGCACATGCTCCAGAGACCTCCCCACTCCCTCCTGTCTGCTTCCTGTACCTCCCTCATTCACTTTAGCAAAGGGACCCAGAGATTCCGCTCATCTATGGTCACAGCTCTCTTTTCCTTAGCATATTTTGCAGTTTCTTGCTTTACAAATGTAATTGTGGGGCTGGAGAGATGGCTCAGTGGTTAAGAGCACTGACTGCTCTTCCAGAGCAGTCCAGAGTTCAATTTCCAACAAACACATGCTGGTTCACAACCATTTGCTTTGGGGGTTAAGTGATGGTGTCCTGAGTGTCCAGTCCTAATCTTGGTGAACCTCCCTGCTCCCATTTTCAGGGATGTGTATGCATACTGAGCTCATGGGAAAACTGAAGTCAACAAATGTCTTGGTTTCTTTGCTGCAGAACCACAACCATGCCTGCATAGCCTGCCGGATCATTTACCGCTCTGACGAACACCACCCCCCCATCCTGCCCCCCAAGGCAGACCTGACCATCGGCCTACATGGGGAATGGGTGAGCCAGCGTTGTGAGGTGCGGCCTGAAGTCCTCTTCCTCACCCGCCACTTCATCTTCCACGACAACAATAATACCTGGGAGGGCCATTACTACCACTACTCGGACCCTGTCTGCAAACACCCCACCTTCACCATCTACGCTCGAGGCCGCTACAGCCGCGGTGTGCTCTCCTCGAGGGTCATGGGAGGCACAGAGTTTGTGTTCAAAGGTAAGTCTGCTGTCCCTGCTTCTCACAGCACGGCTCAAGAGCAGCTCTGAGACATTTGTTAGGGCAAAACCTCAGCGAGAGGGCGTCTTTGCTGCTTGAGATGCTGGGGATGAGACTAGAGCCATGACTGCCTCGCAGCATCCTTGGCGATAACATCTGGGCTTCTTCCTATTCAAGCAGGCTAGTACCAGGCATCCATGTGACAGTCAGGTACAATGGGACCCAAACCATCATGAGGGCCTCTGTAATGCGAGAGTCAAGAATGTGTCTGCAATGGAGCCCAACAGCCTCTCTGGTAGCATCAGGCTTACTGTGTGCTGGGTACTTTTCCTAAATGAGGAATCTGAAGCAGGTGTCAGTTACGACTCGATGCTCAGAGTCGGTACTTCTAATCTGAGCTGGGGCTGCACACAAGCGCTTGTCCCAGGCTTGAAGACGAGAGCCTCATGGGGGAAAGGTCGTGCTGTGCACTGCTCACCCAAGCAGGGAAGCTGGGGTCAGGAGGCTCCTGCCCCTACCACAAGGGAGGTCTTGCTGCTTTAGTGTTAAGTCTGAATGTCTGTAAGGCAGTGTCAACCCTCTAATACCAAACAATGAGGGAAGCTAAGTCACTGGGTGACCCTTCCAGGGCAGCAGTCTGAGCTGTCTGGTTGCCTCAAGGAAGCCCTGAGTATGGCCGCCCTCCTTTGATGAGGAACTTTGCTCTTGTACACTGGCCTTGTAAACTTAACCAAGGAGAAAATGTCTGCTCACCCCAAATCCCACTGTGCTGTATGCAAAGTGTAGCCCCTTGGGAGGACCCCAAGGGTCCACAAAGAATTAAGGCTTGTAGTTATTCCTCCATATTGTTCTTGTTCGCAGCATAGCTGCGTTTAGATGCGCAGCTGATGGGTCCATGTTAGTCTGTGAAGATGCTAATGAAGATACATGTTTGATATGAGACCATCGGATGCTTCAAGACCTCTTCTTAGAAATAAAACCTGAGTTTATTCAACATTTTGTGAGGGTGTTATGTATCCCAAAAAACACTTTAGAGGAATGCTTTGTATATCACACTCACAAATGGGCTCATCAAATGTCACCCATGTTTTCTGCACAAATCTACTTCCATCCCTATGTGTTCATGGGGAATTAAGTCCAGGACTCCCTGGAGATACCAAAACTCAAAGTTTCTCTAGTCCTTTCTGTGAAATGAGGAGCCTTGCACAACACCAAGGCACACACTCCTTATACCTTACACCATGTCTGGGTTGCTTCTGATATCTGCTGCAGTAGCCCCATGAGGCTGTGTAGTTAAGCTGTGGCTTCAGAGTGTGTGATACTATGAATTGACTGACTCTGTTTGGTGTGACCGCCATTCAGATCAGCATTTGAAACTTCCCACCTGAGCTTGCTCTTGTGATGACTGTGGTCAGTGGGGGCAAGCAATCAGACTGTTTTTAAAAAGAAAGCTTTGTTGAGACAGTGTTCCCCAGCATTTGGTGGAAGTGTCTGCCTCCCCAGTTGTCCCCCGAGAGTCACGGATATCTCTCTTGTCCACAGTGAATCATATGAAGGTCACGCCCATGGATGCAGCCACAGCTTCCCTCCTGAATGTCTTCAGCGGGAATGAGTGTGGGGCTGAGGGCTCCTGGCAAGTGGGTATCCAGCAGGACGTGACACACACCAATGGCTGTGTGGCTTTGGGCATCAAACTACCTCACACAGAATATGAGATCTTCAAAATGGAGCAAGATGCCCGGGGCCGCTACCTGCTGTTCAATGGCCAGAGGCCCAGCGATGGCTCCAGTCCAGACAGGCCTGAGAAGAGGGCAACCTCGTACCAGATGCCCTTGGTCCAGTGTGCCTCTTCCTCCCCAAGGGCTGAAGACTTGGACGACAGTCGGGCCCATCTGTTTGGCAGGGCAGCAGGGAGGACAGCTGGGCCCCTGGTGCTTATGTCCTTTGCCTGCATTTGGACTCTACCACATTGGAGCATCCTCCGATAGGAGATATTTTCTAAAGCAAGACTCTAGCATTTATGACTTTTCTTCACACAGAGAATAGACATTGATTCTTTTGATGCACTTGAATGCCTGAGATCTGCCATTGTCTCTCCCCTGTCCCCTCTTCCAGCCTCTGAGTCCTGAGCAGTGTGTTTTAAGTTTCGGCTTTGAATTTCTTCCAGCCTGATCCCTGGCCTGAGAACTTCATAGCAGTGATTGCACTTTAAGTCTGCAGAAAGTCGGAGCTAGTGTGTGTCGGAGCCGCAGCGAGGATGGTAGCTTCTTAACTCTGTCCCTCCCGCTTCCCTGTGTATCTCTGAGCTGAGCTTTAAACATAGACATGTCAAGCTGCAGCTTTCTCTGCCATCGCTTCTCTTATTTCTCCAATCCCCTTCCACACTCCAAGTTTTCGACACTGGAATCCAGTGAAGAGTTGGCTTGGGGCTGCCATCAAGACCCTGTGTATTAATGCAGAAAAGATATGGCTATCGATGTGTACGTATGAGGGGGTGCAAGGTTCAGCTAAATCATTGGTCCAGCCTTAATGCCAATCACCACTTTCAGAATGTCGAGTAGAGAGGTGTTTATAAATCTTCAAAGTCATTTAGACCGGGTTTACTAGCACTAGTTTTCAATTGTTGAGCGAAGATGGGTGCCATGTACTTGCTTTGGTGACTCAGATTATAGCCTGCTGCTTGCTTAACCCCTGGAGTAGACTGGTCCAGTTGGAGAATTCAGAAGGGCCCCATTTCCCAGACAGAAGCAGTGGTGCTAAGGGCACCTAGGGTGTGTTAAGTGCCACGGGAGTGATAACATCTGTGGCGGTTTTCTCCAGGTGAGGCATACATCTCCTGGCTCACACTGTGGTTGGAGTGGGGAGAAGAACCCCACCTCCGCCATGCCATCCTCACACACGGAGACAGAGCTTTTCAGTACTCCAGTGGCTCACTGGTGAAAGAGGCCTGGGTGGGACTCGTCCTCACTGGGGACCTGCTGGAGGCCGTTTCTGTGCAACGTGGAGTCTTTATGAGAAGCCACTGTATTATTAGACTGGTTTGATTCGGCTTCCTCTCTGCATTTACTTGGTTCTGCCCCAGCTGTGAGCTCCAGGGCCATCTTTTTCATGGTTAGCTTCTTCGCGGTCCTTAGGAGGAGGGGATGGCCGCCCATTCCTTTGTGTTATCGCAACTGATGCTATAGACACCAAGTGCTATTGCTCACGGGGACCCATGCAGGCAGGCGCCGAGACACAGAAAGAAGCAGACATGGAGGCCACGATCCAGGAGCAGTCGGTCCTGTATTTAAGAATTCACTTTATGGAGCAGTAGCGTTCCGTGTGGTGTTAAGTTATAACGATGGCATGGAGTACCAGAGTGCTTTATATGTAGATTATATTTTAAGTCGCGGTGCATACTTGAGGGGTTTTATCCAAAATGAAAATACTAACTTAATGTCTACTAAGTTTAATAAACAAAGAATTTGAAAGAAATCCCACGAAATATGTCTTATTTGACAATTTAATTGATACTGATACTGTCTTCAAAGTGAAAACCTATACTGACTCTAAGACACAATTCAGGGATTGTCCAGGAGTTGGGTTTATAGCCACTTAGTTCCCTGCCTTCCTTCTAGACTCACCTATTTCTGCTTTTTAAATATGTTACATATGCCACCCCAAATGCATAGATATCAACACATACACAATGCATGAATGATGAGTCTATGTGAAGTTTGCGTGATCACTTTCTAATGTAATGTAAGTCTTTACAGAGAAAAGAAATCCATTTATTCACGATTCACCAGCACACTAAAGTGTGTTGACGTATTTCCCAAGGGCATTCATCTCAGCTTGGTTATAGCAGATTCACTGTCACTAGAACAAGGTCACATGACCCACGCTGATAGGGAATTCCCAGTGACCTTGAATGCTCAATGGATTTCTAGGGCCTCTAGGCTCAAGGGTCAAAACCAACAAGTCAAGACCAAGATGCTCTGTTCGTTTATTGTTTGTTAAATTTGCCTTGCTTTGATTATGTGCATATAGTGGAGCGGGTAGTGGAGCACACATGCCCACAGAGTGCACAGAGATCCAGGGGGCTGTGAGCCACCCAGGGTGGGTGAGAGGAACCAAACTCTACTTCTCTGCGAGAGTAGTGCGCGGTTTAACTCCCCCACCCCACCCCAGCTCCTGTGTCATTTAAGGCAGCGTTTTACTACGTGTCTCAGGTTGGCCTTGAATTCCTGCTCTTTCCACATTTACCCTCTAAATGCTGGCCGACAGGCCAGGTCTACTGTGCCTGGCCTGGAACAAGATGTTTTCTGAGGAAGCCTAGAATATTCCGTTTATATAACAAGTTTGAAGTGCACCGTAGTTAAGTCCTCAGGGCCCAGCAAGTCGCCCTCTCAGTCAGTGACGCGTGATTCTGCTTGTAAATTCTAGATCTGGGGAAAGTCAGAGATCATGGAAGGTTCTTGCAGACCGTGTTGGTCAGCTGCAGCTAGCGAGGCTTTAAGCCATTGCTGGAACAGAGCATGAGACAGGATGGTGTGTAAAGAATGCGGGTTTATGTTGGCTTGCAGTTCTGGGTGTCTGAATCAGACAGCTGCATCTGAGGAGGGCCCCTGCAGCTCTGACTTGGCAGCAAGCAGCATGTGCATTCTACGCAAAGCATGAAGGGTGAACTTGCTTTATCTAACCTGTTCTCCTGGCAATAAATCCAACTCCATGAGATTGAGAACTGCCAAGAACCATTCATCATGGTTCCACCATTGACCCCCACATCTATTGGCTCCATATCCCGACCCTGCCATATTGAGGAATTAGGGTTCCCAATCATAAATTCAGCAAGACACAGTCAAAGCATAGCATTGGGCTTCTTTGCTTACTGAGGAGCATGCTGGGAAGGGTCAGAAAACAGTCCCTCGAGTTGACAGTAAAATCTGGATGTAATCAAGACTTCAAACCCTAACAATCAATTTGCCCTCCTTACCCCGGTTCAAAAAGGAAACTGTTGGAGTTCTCCCCTTCATGCGCCACAGAACAAAGGGTCTATTTTCTCAGACACGGGGCAACTCAGCAGTGGCCAACATCAAGAGCCACAACTAGTGTTGTTGGTGTTCCGGGATGTCCACAATGGCCTGCAGAAACAACCTGTGGGGCCGGGCGATGGTGGCACACACCTTTAATCCCAGCACTTGGGAGGCAGAGGCAGGAGGATCTCTGTGAGTTCGAGACCAGCCTGGTCTACAGAGCTAGTTCCAGGACAGGCTCCAAAGCCACAGAGAA
>NC_022020.1:48687704-48774229 GCF_000317375.1 Microtus ochrogaster
AAGCAAAAAAAAAAAAAAAAAAAAAAAAAAAAAGAAACAACCTGTGGGTCTTGTGGCTTCTGGCTGAGGGAGACGCTTCAGTAAAAGAGACATCTGGTCTCCACCATCTCTTTCAGCTTGTCCTGGATGCGTGGTTTTCATGGTTGCCCACACAGACCTTCAGTGTTTCATTCTGAATGCTACATCCAATCCCTCCAGAGTTCTAAGCACATGGCACGGAGACTCAGAATCCAAGAAGGACTCTAGTCAGGCATAGGGCGCTAGAGGGTTGGATGGAGACAAGAGTGAGTAGAGCCCATGCAGTACCCCCAGCCTTTACGAAGACACCCAAGCTTTCGGAGATCCAGACAGCTCCCATAAGACTTTGTCTACACCAAGAACAAATGAAGGGAGTTTGGGCAAATGCTGCCTACAGACATGTAGATTCTAGAGGAAATTCGTGAGCATTCCTCCTTTACCTATGAAACCACATGTCCTCAAATCTCTACAGTGGGCCAAGAGTGTCGCTGGCCCGTGGGACAGTCACTGATTATGAAGGTAACTCCTTTTCATGCATTGCCCCAGTTACGTGAAGCTTCAGCGGGCAGAAATAATCCAATCTTAGAAAGAAGACCATAGGGGAAGCTGTGGCTTCTCTCTTCTCCATCCCTGGCATGTGATCATATTGACGTTTTATACTGAGTTCAATTCCAGAGAACCTAATAGGAGAAGTGATGCACCACTAAAGGTATGAATGAATCCAGACACACTGTCTTAGTTACGGTGTCTGTTGCTGGGATGAAACACCATGCCTGAAAAGCAATTTGGGGAGGAAAGGGTTTATTTGACTTACACTTCAGCATTGCTGTTCATCACTGAAGGACATCAGAACAGGAACTCAAACAGGGCAGGAACCTGGAGGCAGGAGCTGATGCAGAGGCCATGGAAGGATACTGCTTACTGGCTTGCTTCCCCTGGCTTGCTCAGCCTGCTTTCTTATAGAATCTAGGACCACTAGCCCAGAGATGTCACTGTTCACCATGGACCGGGCCCTCACTCTCAATAACTAGTTAAGAAGATGCCCTACCACACACACCCCTACGTCTGTTCTCCAACCTGCTCCCTTCTTTAAACCCAGTTGGAGGGCCTGGCTGGTGGCTTCTCTTTCCCAAACCAAACCTACAGTTCTCATAACTCTGTCTCATCTCTCTTTCTGATCTCTATTGTACATGGACTCCACAGCCCTACACTCTCTAAATACCACTATGGGGGGATTTTGACCCCTTCCATTTAACTACAGAACTGTGATTTGGCACCAATGGAGTTTGTGGGCACCAAGGGCATCCTGGCTTCCCTGACTCTACCACCCAACACACCAGCTTAGCATTCACTAACTGAGCTGTGGGGGCAATGGCCACATTTGCCCCTGCCACCAAACAGGAAATTGTTTTAGACTTTTTCTCATTCAGTCAAAAAATAAAACAGAGGGTAATGGTAGCTCACACCTTTCATGCCTGCGCTTGGGAGGCAGGGGCTGGTGGATCTCTGAGTTCTAATTCAGCCGGGTCTACAGAGCTAGTTCCAGGATAGTCAGGGCTACACAAGAAACTTTGTCTTGAAAAACAAAAACAAGAAACAAGGAAGGAAGGAGGGAGGGAGGAAGTAAGGAAGGGAGAGAGGGGGAAGGGAAGAAAGAAACTGCTGAGGGATGTAATTCAGTAGTAGTGTGCTTGACCAGCTTGTATAGAGTCCTTCTGGGTTCAGTCCCCAGTAGCAGAAAAAATAAAGCCACGGGTACCCACTGAGTTGAGGGTGCATTGGCAATACTTGAGGGGCCAGGGAGATGGCTCAATATAAGGGTCTTGCTGCCACGCCTGATGACCTGAATTTGATCCTGGGACCCACGCGGTTGAAGGAGAGGATCAACTGACCTCCCCACACACGTGCCAAGGTTTGTCTACATCCCCCCACAATAACTAAATAAACAAATAAGGAAGTAAAAGTAAGGCTTATTTTAAAATCAATGACAGTGAATTCACCAGGAATTTGTATTTTCCAAGGACTTTAGGCACAGAGCGCCTGGTCTTTCTGCAGCTAATAGGACAAAATGAGTACGGCCATTGAAACCGGGTCTTCAGAAAGCCAGAGTTATGGTGAACAGGTGAATGCCTAGAGGTTCTTTACAAATTCTCTTCCTGTCTTCTAAGCAAGCAGGTCAGATTCTCACAGGCTGGGAGTGGTGTGACAGAAACTTCCCTGGGATCAGGGAACAGAGACCAAAATGCTGTTCCCTTGGAAAGAAAAGGAGGCTGCAGGTTGACAACCGGTGGGAAAGTAAAAAGGAACCAGCTACTGCTCCTTTGTAATGATGCGCACCGTCTAGGCAGGCCCAGACCACAGTCAAGAGCATGACTCTGGGCTCCCCTGGTAAAATCTGAAATTTCTTGGGTGAAAAGGACCCCTGCCCAGGATTTGGGTGGGAACAAGTATTGTCTGGTCTCTTTCTCAAGCCCAGAAGAATGAATCCTTGAAAGAAATGATCTTGAACTTGCCTTAAATTCAGCGGCTTTGATTCAGCAAGCCGCAAAAGACAAGGAGATGCTAAAACACTTTGGGGGATGTTTTATGTTCCTGAAAAAGGAGCCATGTAGCAGGGAACTGAGCAGATCTGCTTTATTCAGCTGCAGTAACAGATTCTGGGTTATGCAAACAAATAGGGATGTCTTGGAGTGCAGTAAAAGGCACAAATTGCAGAAAAATAAATAAAGGACTTTTAAAGACATTTCTTTCTAAAATATATGGCATTTTATATTGGTCCCTTCCCTGCCTATGGTTTATTTATCATGAAAACCACTTAATGATGTCACAGAGGGTTTTGTAAACACGGAAGTTTAGACTTCGTGAAAGATTTGCTAAGAGATGAGAAATATTCTGATTTCTCACACAAAGGCTTTCAATAGCCAAGAAAACAAAGTCCCTGGTATGATAAAATGCATTCTCAAAAGAGCTGTCTTTGAGTGTATTCCAGCGCACTCCGGTATTCTTAGCAGAGTTTAGCCAACCTCTGTGCTTCCTTATTAGCCTGAAACTAAACGGCAGGAAACACCCAGGGGCACCAATAACACTTCAAAATCTCGTGCCAATTTAAAACTGAGTAGACAGAACCGGGCAGCTCGCTTCTTAATACTTTGAAAAATTCCATTGAAATGAGAGATAACATACTTGAAAGGCAAGCGCGTTTTTTTTGCATCAATAAATAAAACATCAAAGTGATGTTTGAGCCAAATATCCAAGGAAGTTGTGTGCATAAATAAGCAGGATTTAATGCAAATGATCAGCCGGGTTTAAAGCCAGCAATCCTTCCTGCTCCCGAGCAAGCACTCTCCAAGGGAACAACACAGACACAAAAATTGGACCTTATATTAGACCAAATTTTTCATTGAAATGGCCTTTGTTTCTGATCATTTTTCCAGACCGCGGTAAGCCAATATGTAAACTTTTCAGTTTCAATTCACTTGAGAAACACCAGGGTTTTTGAGGAAATGGTAGTGATTGAAATAATTAGGAGCTAAATAGAAAGTGGGAACCCAAGATAACACATGTAAGGACAACAGAGGGATCCTGCCTTCAGCTGACCTCAGGATGTATAAGGAGGAGGGAGCCTCCCAGGCCTTGGCCTGGAAATGGTTTCCCCCTGATTGGTCTCTCTGAAAAGGTCTGGGTCCATTTCCTCCATTTAAGTAGAGCATCTTTCATGCTCAGAACAGTTAGCTTCCTAGAGAAGAAGTAGAAGCAAGAAAGCACGGGCCAGCCAGCTAGGGCACTTGCCGTTGGACTTGACAACCTACCTGAGTTTCAATTCCCCAGGCCCTCATAGAGTAGAAGGAGAGAACCAACCTGCTCCTACAAAGTTACTCTCTGACTTCTACAGTGTACTATGGTGTGAAAACACACGCACGCGAGCGCGCGCGCGCGCGCACACACACACACACACACACACACTGAAACAGAAGCATAACAAACTATCTGTGTGAATTTGTGCTCCCCCTGCTGTCCATGAACCCTTGAGGAAGTCTTCAACATTTCTGAGCTGGGCTTCCTCACTTACGGAATGAGAAGATGGGGCCTGGAGAGAAGGCTCCGTGGGTAAAAAGCTTGCTGGCGGCACAACCGTGAGCACCTTATTCCAGATCCCTGGTGTGTTGTGGGATGTTTGTTCACACTGACACTCCAAGGCTGCTAATGGAGTTTACTTTGAATCAGCAGGTATAGCTAACTACTAGCTGGCCAGAATTAGAGATAGAGGTTTTGGATGAACCAGGATACATAGAGAGACGCAGGAAGTAGCCCTTGAAAAGATTTGAGGGCCCTTTTGGATCAGAGAAGGAGAGAGAGAGAGAGGAGGTCACTAGTCGCTTCTCCCCTGCTTCTCTGATCCACCAGGCTTTTACCCAGATATCTGACTCCCAGGTTTTAGTTAATAATCAAACAATATAAGTAAACGCTTGACTGGGGGCAGACATATAACTCCAGCACTTAGTGGGGGAGATTGCATGATCCTGGGGGATTCCCAGCTGTGCCTGTCTAGCTAGATCCATGACAGGAGACCTTGTCTCAAAAGTATGGCAGAGAGTGATGTAAAAAGGAAAAAAAAAAAAACCTGCACACACATGTAAAAGTGCCCATACTCCGTGCCCACCCATGGTTTGCTGCAAGAGCATGATTTTGTGCTCTGTCCCGGCCCCTGAATCTGCTTTTCAGTGAGGTCCCCTGGGGAAGTTCTATGGATACACAGGCTAGGGGGAGAATATGATTAAGTCTCTAGGTATCTGCCACCAGTGGAGGTGCGTGTCCTGTCTTTTACCATCGTGTGTGTGAGACTGAAAGAGGCAGCAAGAGAAATAAAAGGGGTGAACTTGCTGACTTGTTTTTAAAGGCTCCCCTCTGAGTATTGATAAGGTGATGTCAGTTAGCTTGCATTTTCAGGAAAGAGTGGCATAGAGTCAGACTTACATAAAAACAATACTTACAAGTAACTCTTTTTTTGTTGTTGTTTTTTTGTTTTTTTTCTTTTTTTCTTTTTTCTTTTTAATTTATTTATTTATTAAGGGTTTCTGCCTCCTCCCCACCACCGCCTCCCCTTTCCCTCCCCCTCCCCCCGATCAAGTCCCTCTCCCTCAGAGCTACAGTATTGAAAACAGCTTGGTATTGGCATAAAAACAGAGAAGTCGACCAGTGGAATCGAATAGAAGACCCTGACTTTAACCCACAAACCTATGAACACCTGATTTTCGATAAAGGAGCCAAAAGTATACAATGGAAAAAAGAGAGCCTCTTCAACAAATTGTGCTGGCAAAACTGTAGAAGATTGAAATTAGATCCATATCTATCACCATGCACAAAACTCAAGTCCAAATGGATTAAGGACCTCAATATCAGTACAAGTAACTCTTAAGTAAAGATCTGTCCGAAAACCACACCATTTAAATCATCTTCAAGGGTACATTCCACGAAACACAGTGCCCTACTGCTTCGACCATCTCTAGTAACTACGCTCAGAATATTCCGTCACACAGAAAGTCCTCTTTAGAAAGTGACCCCTGGAGCTGTAGGGATGACTTGGTGGTTGAGAAGGCCTGCTACTCTTACAGAGAACCCAAGTTCGATTCCCAGCACTTATGTCTGTAAGCTCATATCTGCCTGTAACTGTAGCTTCAAGGGACCCAACAGCCTCTTCTGGTCTCCTTGGGTACACACACGCATGTGCACACACAAGCACACATACATGGACACACATGCACACACAAGTCAGCAACCACCAATCTGTTTTCTGTCCCTGGATTTACCTATACTAGGCTATTTCATCTTGTCTAGAACTCTGATTCTGTTTTGTATGGAATAACATAACTTCGGTTGATCTCGGGAAAAAAAAAATCCCTGATGCAGAAACTACCTTGGCCTGAACACTTGAGGCCTTGCTAACCCTCTGAATTAATTTTCATAAACATTTCATTACATGTGCAGAAGTATGGTCTGTTTCCTGTTTTTATGAAAATCCTTGCATGCCTCCAAGGTACATCAGTTTACCCATTCAACTGAGTCTTAAAAAAAATTGAGTTTTGGGCGTTTGAATGAATTTTAGGATTTTTTAAAATATTCTGTCTGTCACAAAATGACAACTGCTGGGAACAGCACATCACTCTTTATGATCATGAGGTTACTTTTGATAATGAGAAGGAACCGTGGTGTCGCAACCTACAGTTCTACAACCTTATGCGCAGCTCTGCGGGGTGGGGGTTGACCACTCTAAAAAACGCTCTGAGCAAGCCAGTACAGAAGCAGCCACGCCCCTGTAGCCGCTGGATCTGTGAGGCCCCACCCTTATCCTCCATGCACTCGTCCAGCTGGTGTTTTACCAGAGCACATGCTAACTAAGGTTGAGGGAGGCGAGTCCCAGGTGCCGCTACTTAAGCCAAGTATTCTAAAGTTTAAACACCTATTCCGGCAGTTATTCACCCATTCTTACAGGACCAATGTGAAGTAAACTGATCACGGAGGCTTAACCCTTTCACTTCTGAAGGGCAGAAAATGGGTAGGAACAAAATAGGGTTGGACACATAAAGAGAGCTTCGATTCCATCCGTTTCTACCGACACCCAATGTAGCGATTCTTTGACACTGGAACTGATGGAGGATGGCCAGTGCCAGCTGAGCACTTCCAGGGACATTACTCAACTCTCAGAGGCGTCTTATTCCACTTAGAAACTTGGAGCTATTAAGAAACTCTTTCTTCTCATGGGCTGAAACCCGTGTTTTTACCCATGGTCCTAGTTCTGTCCAAATATTAGCCTCTTCTTCCACTTGGTTAGCTTTCAAGTAACGGGCTCTCTTTCCTATTCTGATCTCTTTGAAAGCGGAGCTCTGGGCAGTCTTTCACACTTTCCCAATCCCACTTGGACACCCGTGATTCCAATCCCTGCCCTGCTTTTGTTTTTTAACTCAAGTTACAGTTTGGCAGATGAAAAGGTTCTCTGAGAGTGCTACATAACCCACCCCTACTATGCAGGAGGCAGTGCAGATTGGTAATGCTGCTTCCCTGTAGAGTCCGGCCGTTAAGTGTAGCCCAAAAGTCCGTGTAGCAAAGCCTGGGTCCTCAGTAGGGAGAGTTTGGGAGGTGGTGGAATCTTGAGGAAATGGAGCTGAAAAGGAGCAAAGTTAGGACAACAGAGTCTTTAAAGGACAGGCTTGAGTGTGTGTGTGGGGGGGGACACCCAGTGTTTTCCATCTCTTTTGCCTCCTGATAGCCAATGAGCCATTTTGTTCTGCCACGTGTCCTTGCTAACACTGGGCTGCTGCAGAGCCAAAGAAATGGGCTTGAAATCTCTAAAGCTGTGAGCAGCATCAGATCCTCTGTTGAAGTGGATTATGTCAGCTGTAGCGATAGAAAGCTGAGTCACACATTTTTCCTGAACTGGATCAATTCTGGATAAATAACTGAAATAAAGAAGTGGCTGTTTCCAAAATAAGACATTACATTTAGAAACTGTTTTTTTCTTAAAGCTTCAAAAGTGAGTCTGTCTCTTTCATGCAAGGTGATATAGAAATGTGAGGGTTCACTGGGCGGTGGTGGCGCACGCCTTTAATCCCAGCACTCGGAAGGCAGAGGTAGGCGGATCTCTGTGAGTTCGAGGCCAGCCTGGTCTACAAGAGATAGTTCCAGGACAAGCACCAAAGCTACAGCAAAACCCTGTCTCAAAAAAAAAAACAAAAAACAAAAAACAAATAGATAGATAGCCAGATAGATAGATATCCAGATAGATAGATAGATAGATAGATAGATAGATAGATAGATAGATAGATAGATAGAAAATAAAAAGAACTCTTGAGAGGGCTCAGCTAAGGAGGTAACTACTCATGGTAGAACGCTCACATATACCAAGTTTTACATTCCATCCTGGCATATCCATATCCCCACTCCTTGCTTTAAAAAAAAGAATTTGCAAAGACTCCAACTTTTTAAAAAGGAAAAAAAATCATGCATGCAGTTATGATGTCATGCACAGCTGTGATTGGCTATCTGGAAGCAATGCCAGTTTTACCTCCTAGCGTTCGTGGGATGCACTGTTCGAAATCCACAAAATAAGCGCACACCATTTGAAGATGTCTACTAACTATTTTACCTTTGGCTCAGCCCTTGTGGACAATCACAGAAAGTACTTAGTGTAGTGAGTGATCTAGACGGCAAGAAAAGATACTTGCTATTAGAAGGCTATTGGAGTCAGGGACGCTGGGGGGGGGGGTATTTCCATGAAAATGAAGTAATTTGAAAGTTGCGCATCTCCTCAGATCAGCACCCCAGTCTGATGGGAAGGGCTCCACCTGGAGCAGAGGGGTAGGCTGTCAACTCAGCTTCTGCTTGTCTCCTTGCTTTGTTTTTTGTGTCTCAATGAATGACCTGCCTTCTTGGCTTCCATCTTCCTGCTCTAGCTTTGGCTGCGTGGTTAAATCATTTGAGCTCCTCAATATGTAATCAGTGTTTCGTTATTTACTTATTTATATCCAACTTTATTCCAAAAATGGCTCAAGGCAGCTTACGGAAATACCTACAACTCAACAAGACCAAACAGTATAAAAATAGCTCCGTGCATCTGGACAGCCAGAATGGAAGGCCACGGAAATAAGAACAATCCAGATGTGGCCTTGGTATGCTTTGAGACAGGCTGTCCACTAGGAAACTCTAGCGAGAGGTGAGCCATAGCCAATGCCAAGCTCTCTGGAAGAGAAGTAGCAACAGGATTGAGAACTGCATGAGAGTCAAAGACATGAGATGCTCTGGAAAAGGGCAACTGTTTCCACAAGCATGAAGAGGTCTCTCTGCCTCCCTTGGGGAGCTCATTTAACAAAGAACAAGCTCTTGTTTATTTTGGTGTGTTCCATTCCTATCCAGGGAGAAGGAGGCAAAATGATCTTTTCAGACTACCCGCTGCCCTAGAGGTCACTGTTGGATAGCTTTTGGAAATGGAATCAGGATATCTTCCTGGGTCCAGCCCAAGCGTGGGGGTTTTCAGTGGTGTTTACAGCTCTGGACTCCTCTGAAATTAGCCTTCACTGGCCCATGGAGCTTTGGAAGCCGTACTTCTCTGATTTTTGCACACCTTTGATGTGCGTGGCTTTTATGTGGAATTACTGTGTTCACCATCATGGAGCTCTTTCCCAGGGATTTTGTGTAGCAGAGTTTGACTTTCATCTTTCAGTTAAATCTAATTAGGAAAGTCAACCGAAGGAACGTCCCATAAAGTGGGATGTTATTATGTGTTAATAAAAGGCAGACCGGTAGAACAAGGCTCTTGGTTGCACGAGTCATAAAGGCCAGGTCTCGCTCCCTTCAGAGAGTCTAATTATCTGTCTCTGAGCTTTCATGTCACTGGGGCACGCTATTATTAGGTGTCAATAAATGCCCATGGGATGCCATCTGCCTGCAGAGTGTGCTGGCGCTGCTGCGTGTGTGCCTGACATTATGTTTTGGTTAGGCTGCTCCAGGTTTAAAGCCCTAACCTGTTCTACTGCTTTGTAAGCAGCGTGGTATTCAGGCAGAAGGGTCCCCGCTTTCTAAAAATACCCACTAAAGATCTCAGATGGACTGTTTGGGGAGGGGATAGGAAGTGTCTTTCTGCTGTTGTTTATACAGGGTCCTCATGTGGCCATTCCCAGGGGCTCTGCCATGGGTATAAGCATCTTCTCCTGTCCATTCCTCCTGTGTCCCTCTGGCTAGCCAGCCCTAACCCTTGATCAGACAGAGTAGACCATAGCGTAATGGTCTTAGGAGTCAAAGAAATATTAAAGATGGGAATTCTTACTTCCACAAGCCACAGACCATCCCAGCAAGCCCAGGAAATGACAGCCTTGCAGACAGAGAAAGATAAGAGCCCCTCTGGCCATTCTCCCTCCTCACCCCATCCTCCTAATTCAGATCACTTTTCTCTGCTCACAGAGGGACTGTTAAAAGCCCTTCCTTGAAGCCAGCCTCTTCTCTGGCTGGGAAAGAGATGCCTGCTCCTCCTACTACAGGTGTGTGTGTGCATGTCTGCGTTTTATGTGTGTAAGGGTGTTAGTGTCTTCCTGGTACATGTGTTGGTCAGTGTGTGAGCTGTATATCTGTGTGTCTCTGTGTGTCGTATGTTTGTGTTCCTGTCCCAATGTGTTTATTGCTGCATCCAGCATGGCTTGGGTTTGGAAACCTGACTAGGGCAATGGAAGAATGGCAAAAGATAGTCACACAGACACATGCACAGAAAATCTGGGATTGCACTAGATCCACTCGCCAGTGTGCAACAACCGGAAGACTTAGCTCTTTTATTAAGTACAGCACAGGAGGAGGGGTTAGCTCCTCTCCATGGGAGGCCGCTGTAGGGGAGCAGTCTCAGGCTCTCAACATCCAGGAGGAGGAAGCTTCTGTCAATGCTTTCTGTACACTCTGTCAACATTCACACACGGAACAGAGGAAGGCTTTGCCAATTGCCTGGGCCTGACCTGGGGAAGACTTTGCCGGTTCCCATGCACCCGAGACAATTGGGTTCTTGTCAATAACACGCATCCACTCAGGCCTTCCTCTGCTCCCCACAGCTTCTGTATGGATGTGTGTGTCCATATAGTGTGTGTATCTGTGTCTATCTAGATGGCTTGCGTGTTCGTGGTCTCTGACTGTGGTGTGTGTCAGATGTGTATCTGTGGTGATTGTGTGGCGTGTTTGCACATATATTAATATCTAGTGTGTGTACACTTGTCTGCACATTATATGTCTCTGTATGTACACATGTGTGTCTATGTAGAGTGTGTATACCTGTAAATGGATGGGATGTATGTGTGTATATATTTATATTTGTTTGCTATGTGTTTTGTATATATGTATATGTGTGTGTATGTGTGTGTGTCTTTGTGGTATGTGTGTATGTATGTGTGTGATTGTATGCTCTGTATATGTGTTTGCACACATGTATCTGTAGTATGTGTTTGTGTAAGCATACATGAGGCTATGTGTTGTATGTCTCTGTAGGGTATTTGCATGTTCGCATGTGAATATTTCCTTCTCTGCGTGAATACATGCACGTGTCCATGTACAGTATATTCATTTTGTTGGGTCAAACAGGCTCTGCCTTGCAGCCTTTTCATTTCTACAGAGGCCTAGAGTCCCCTTCCAGGGTCTAGTGGGTGGTTCCTTCCCACTACGTCACCTGGTGAAGCTTAGAAACAGCATTTGGAAACAAGCTCTGATGAGTTACCTGCACATCCTTTAGGGTCCTTACTGTGTGAGCGGAGTCTTCCGTCACCAGGAGCAATAGTTCCATAGCAAGACAGATATGATGCCTTTCTTTTTTTTTTATCTTTTTAACCAAAGTTTTAAGAAATGCCCCACTCTTTCCTAGAAATACTTGCAACGTAGGAATCAACTCAGACTAGACTTACAGTAATTCTTTTTGTCCCCTCTCTTCCCATAAAACAGCCTCTCCTCACAACAGCCACACATAAAGATGATGTTCAAAAGGAATGAACACTAGGCCTTCTGGTTCCCTAACAACCCCAAAGCCCTGATTCATTAAAAACTGTTCTACGTAAAATTAAAGTTATAGGATATTATGAAATAGAACCGGAGCGTGAACAGATTTCATCAGAGTTCTGGCAAAGAAACTAAAGAACTTTTACATCAAAAACTGTCTTGCAAGTCAACTCATAACGTTCAAGTCTGTGCAAAATACATACTTTTTTTTCCTAATATGAGTGTTAGTTTAATCCTGGACCTAAAACTACTGTTGGGTGCAAAGCACACTGTAAAGTCCCTTCTCTTACTTAGTGTCAGCATTTGTGCATTTGTGTAAGAACCAGAGAGCAGAATCTCTTCTGGGAAAATGTCACAGTCTCAGGAATAGATGTCCCTAATGTGAAGCCCCTGACAAGCCAGGGAGCCGGACTCCAGGTACTTTCAGCATCACAGAGCCAGTCGATTGTTCTAGAACCTCACGCTTACTGCTGTGCACCTAAAACTGACCTCTGAGAGCCAGAGGTGCTGACTCAGCTGACCTGATGGCGCCAGTCCAAGGTGAGTGGCCTTCACAAGGCAAGGCCTCCTGGAGGAATGTGGACACAGAAGATCGGGATGACCTGAAGAGGAGCCAGTCCACAGTGAGTGGCCTTCACCAAGCAAGGCCTCCCGCAGGAATGTGGACATAGAAAACATGAAGGCTGCTGAACTTTCTTAGAAACTCATACTTTAATAAAGAGGAAGCCAAGGGTTGATTGGAAAGTCCATCTTGGATATCAAAGCTGAATTCGGTCATTTGGTCAGTGAATCCTTAATATAAGTCCAAGGTCCAATTTTGGACTCCAGTTTCAAAATCAATGGTTAAGATTCTATAGTAGCAAAGGCCACAGCCTAAAGAAACCAAGATTGGATGAGGAAAACCTGCTCAGGATGCTGCGGGCTCATCACTTGGCACGACGAGGTTGGAGTGTTTCCTATTCACCCACTGGTCATGGGAGAGGGAGGTTACAGGAATTTGTCAAAGTAGAAATCCTTTACCTAGCAAGCCCACAAACCCAAGTACTCCTGGTGACCCTGTGTGGTGACAACACACCTTCTGGTTGGATGGAAACTGCTTACTCTCTTGTCCTTGTCCTGAGAAATAAACTTGGTAGCCAGCTGGAAGTCACCTGGGGGCCGTGAAAAGCAATGAAGAATCCTCTCACCTTAACAAGGCTCCAGGGAGAGCAGAAATGAGCTTGGTTCATACGTCCAGGTCAGGTAAAGCAAGCCAGGCCAGGAGAAAATGCAGCCATGAAGTGGGCTGGAAGCAGTGAGGTGCCGGACATGGATCAGGGTTGGGACAATGAAGAGCAGAAGGACAGGTGGAAACCTCGCTTCTGAGAGGGAACTGGTGGCTACTTGGAGTCCTCAGGCCAAGCTGTGCTCCTTAGACCCAGAGCCAAGTGCAGGTGCCTGGCTGGGTATGTCACTTCGTTACATGAAGTCTTCCTAGATGATGTTCCCCTTCCTGGTTCTGCTGTTTCAAGTTCTGCTTTTAGTTAATCTCTCCCTTTTTATGCAGGTCCAGGGGACCAATTAGGAAAGTATCCATCAAAACTTTGCATTCCAGTAACCTGCTGGTCTCCAAGCTCCCTCCTTAGGGCAGAGGCAAAGAATGACTAAAAAAAGTTCCTAAGCAAATAATTGTTCTTACCTTCCCCACTGGCCTTTAGGCTGCCTCATCCTATCTCCGAAAGCCCGCTGCTCCCCAGGGTTACCCCTGGGCCACCTGCCACAGCAAGAAGCAACACTCAGGGCTCCACCAGAGAATGGCTGAGGGACGTGAGTGCATAAGGACATGTGTCCCTTAAGAAGTGTGATGCAGAGGACGATGAAGTTATAGAGGCCAGAGTCAGGATGAAGGGTCAGGAGAAGCAGTGGTCCAGCAGGTCCAGAAGAGGCTCTGGTGGACCGGGATGGGCACTGGATCCACTCAGGGGAGGCTGGAGAATCAGCATGCAGTATCCTAGCATGTCTGAATTCTCAAAGCTCACACACCAAGACAACTTTATGTGCTAGTGTTACTGTCGTCTCAAAGGGCTCAGGGTATTGCCCTTAGAAACATTCCCTGAAAATCTGTGCTCAAAAGATCAGGTTTCTTAGGGATTATGAGGACTGGGCGTCTTCAGAGCCTCTCCTCTGGGCTGGTGAGTTGCTCCGCACCCCTGTTCTGCACACGATCTAGCATCAGTAGGAGTGTGTCGTGATCCCTCAGGCTAGTGTGCCTGCTTTCAACTCAGCTTGTTCAGTTGCCTGGTGAGTTCAGGGAGGCAGAGGGATTAACAGGAGACAAACAGAAACAGCGCAGGCTCTGGCTTGTGTGTGATACGAAGTCCCTGGAACGCTGGGGCGGCACGGTGTTGGCTTAAGCCACATGTGTTCCAGGGCTGTGCCAGCAGTGGCTGATCTTAATGGCTTTCCTGCACCTGACTTTCTTAGGTTACGAGAGGATCTGGGATCCCAAAGCCCGTGAACGCCCATGTCAACTGCAAGAGGTTCCAGTGTCTCCGTCAGTATAGAAAGGACTCAAAGCCCACTTGTCTTAGAGGAAATAAGAACAGTTGGGGTGATGGGTATGGGGCCTTCACTGGGGTGCCTGGAGGTATTATTTGTAAAATTGATAGAAACTTCACAAGACAGGCACTTAGCCTGTTTTCCTAGGGCTTGGCAAACTAGCCCAATACTCAGAGGCTTAAGACAACAGTTGGTTGTTGATCACATGACAATGTGGATCGGGAATTCAGGTGAAGCATGTCGAAAGATAGCTGTCAGCTGAACTTACGGGATCTCAGGTGGTATGACCGAGGGCTGGGTTTTGAAATGAATGGTTGCCAGCTCTCTCTGGTTAGCTAGCTTCATCCTTCTTCCGTTTCTATCGTCTCTGGACCAGCCAAGGTTCTAGGAGTGTGTGTTTTCTGTTTCCAGATGAGAAGCAAGACATGCCTGCACCCCAGTGCTAGGTCCCTCTATACTACCATCTCTTCCTTCAGGCTCTGAAGTCAGTCATGAACCCCCCTCCACCCCGAACTTAACAACACCCACAAGTTCTGCTTCTCAATTGGGGGGAGTTTCAGAGGCAAAGCTGAAACAGCTTCCCATGGCTGTGACGAAGTACCAGAGATACTAAAATTATAAAGAGGTAAAGTTTACTTCAGCTCATGGTCTTGGAAGTCTCAGTCCTTGTTGGTTTGGTAAGGCAGCTCTTCGTGGTGGGGGCACCTGGCAAAGGAAGCGGGTTACTTTATGGTAGCTGAGAAACCAAAAGAGAGTGAGTGGTCAGGACCCCAAGATTCACTTCAAGAGCACATTATTAATGATTAATTTTCTGCTACCTGGCCTCACCTCCTAATAGCTTCTAAGTCATCCCCACAGCACTACTTCAGCATCCCATGGGCCTCTGGGGGACACTCCATGCCCCAACTTCTGATCTTAACCCACTATGTCATTATTTTTAGTCTTCCTAGTTTGTAAAAGAGGAAATGGAGAAAGCCAATAGTGTATGTTGTAAGAAGCTCAAATGATGATCAGGAATGACTGACTAAAATCTCCTTTCAGTATACAGGCCGATATCATGAAACCTGCATATTTGACTGAAGAAGAGCCATTGCGAGCATTTCTTTCTTTCCCATGGAACCTAGAATGAGGCACAGTGAGTCACTTTGGTGCCATCTTCCTGCAATCATGTCACCAATGGCAGAGTGTGGTCTAGCCCATGTGCATCTGACACGGCCAACATTTCTCTTCCATCTGAGAGGTTGTTCAAGGTAAGAAGAAACACAGTGGATGCAAACAGAAAGGGACCGAATGCAAAGTACCTGGCCTGGAGGCGGGTTTCTTCCCCAGGAGGACCAGAAAGTATTTACATTGCGAACTGAGCTGGAGTCCAATGGGAAGCCTTGTTATTATTAGATTTCCTCCCGAGAAGGATTTATAAACGAAAACACAACTTGCTATTTTAGTGGTTTGTTTTTCAGGGAAGAAAAACCTTTTGCAAAAACAAATGTAGAAGGAAAAACATCCATTTTGAGCTCTTGTTTATTCTCTTGCTTTCCAGGGTGCGGCCACCTTTCATCTGCAAATCCTTGGGACTGGAGAAGGAGGGCACTTTATTTTGCCTTTTCTTCCCCTCTGCTCTCCAGATCAGGAAAGTTCTTTTCCTTACCCGGGAATGCAGGTCTGAAGGCGCAGCCTCTTCTGCTGTGAGCTGCAGGCTGAGAGCGCCACCCAGAGGGAGAGCCCAAGCTTTTGGGCACTAGTGATCAGTAGCCCTACTAAGCGCTTCTGCTGTTGGCTGTCTCACCATGCGCCTGCCAGCACACAGCGGTGGGACTTCCTTAACCCTTCTTGTCTCTCTTAACACTCGCACGTCCTAAAGTGTATTCTGTCTTCTCTGCTCCCCAGGATCCCCCAGAATAAGGGCCTGGTTGTTGCTATGGTAGCCTGTCATATTTTTTACGGGCTCTGAAAACGTCATGTCCAAGTAAACTTTTTGCATTCAGGCTCCTTTGTAGCATGAATAATAAAAACCCAGGAACAGAAATTCGGATTCAACCCAAAAGCCAGAAAAGCAAGGCAGTCAAGCTACTAGAGAAATCTTACCACTACCAAGGCTGGGTGACTGCAAGCTAACCAGACTGAGCCTCTCTTTCCTCATGTTTAATACTCCCTCTAGTGCTGGGATTAAAGGTGAGGCACCACACCTGGATTTCTGCATTTATCTTACATAGCCCAGGGTGGCCTTGAACTCACAGATATTAATCTGCCTCTGTCTCTGAAATCTTGGCATTAAAGATGTGTCACCATTACCTGACCTCTAGTGGCTTTAGCTTTGCCTCTGGCCTTCAGGCAAGATTTGTTTATTAAAACACAAACAATATGCCACTCTACTTTTTTATTGACACTTGTTAATTCCGAATTGCAGACATGGAGAAGAGTCATGGGAGCGCATCCCAGGAGACTTGCAAACTTCAGACTGCCACGAGTTAAATCCCTCTTGACAAAGGAAGACCCGAGCTGCTTTCCTAGCAAAGTCCTTCACTCTTCTTCCGGCACCGGGGGCCTCTCAAGAGAGTGCAGCCTCGCCGGGCGGTGGTGGCGCACGCCTTTAATCCCAGCACTCGGGAGGCAGAGGCAGGCGGATCTCTGTGAGTTCGAGGCCAGCCTGGTCTACAAGAGCTAGTGCCAGGACAGGCTCCAAAAACACAGAGAAACCCTGTCTCGAAAAAAAAAAAAAAAAAGAGGGTGCAGCCTCCCGCTCCCAGTCCAGTCTCTCACACAGGCTGCAGCTTCTGCTCATGGTGTAGAGATCTCAAGGGCTCAGGCTATTGCTGCCTTCAGGTCTTTACTAAGCTGTCTCCTTCCTGGTGAGGAAGGTGGTCCCATCTTCACCTGCTTTATCACGTCTCCATATCTGCTTTGTCTTCCCTCAAGCGTTCGGTATGCGTGAACTTACTGTGTTTCCTGTTTGTGTGCACCTCCAACCAACCCTTTTCGAGCAAGAACGCCACCCCATGTATAGAGAAGCAGGTAAGTATTGGGCCTGCGGTGTTTGTAGCTGTGTCCCAGCGCCAGCATGGCTGTGGCCCGAGCAGCTGCACACATCTGCAGAGTGGATGTCTCAGGAATGGGCTGTACAAATCCAGTTCATGGCTCTGTTCCCAACAGATTCAAAGACACATTCTTGAAGCGGTTTTAATTTGGAAGATAAATGTTACTTTTGAGATATTCATATGCGGTAGGAGTAATCATTTATTTCACCTTTGTATAGCTGACAAGCGCATCAATGTAATCATGTGACTAGATTGTCCCGTGTAGGGAGATCAAAGGGTTATGATTAGGCTAAAGTCCCATTCACCGGTGGATTTATGCGGTCTGTTTTGCAATGATAATATTTGCCATACAGTACCAGGTTGCCCAATAAAAAGAAATAATAATTAAAAAGGAGGACTTCACCGAGCTAAGTCAGAAAACCTGTTTGGTCTAGCAAAGTAGCACCGTGTCTTCTCAAGCGCTATCGTAGAGGAGACTGCCCGTGTTCCTTAAAGTGCATAAGAGACAGAGCTGTGTAACTATCCCACTTCCAGTGCTCCAGTGCTCCAAGCTCAAGATTTCCAGGAGTCGGGCAAATGTTCAAAATTGAGACCGATTAGTTTTATAAGAATTCCCAGTAACAAGTTCAAAATGTCCCAGAACCTAATTGTGATCCAGTGCAGCCGGGACCATGTCTGCTGTGGGAGCTTAAGACGTGTGCGCGTGGCGCCACCGTGTGTTCAATAGCCGGAACTGCAAAACTGCAAGCAAAGAGGAAGACAACTGGGAAGGGGCTGGGCCCTTGGATAAGCCGGCCTCTAGGCTACTTTGTTTATGACGTCAGTGGGGGTGGTTCTTCTTCAGTCACTTGATGACTCAATTCAGTCATAAGTAATAAACTCCCAACCCTAGTTTTTTTTAAATTATTACTAAACTTTCACATTGTTATGCAGTTATAATGTACATTGTTTTTGTTTTTTTAAAAGCATTTTGAAGATCTGTTGGTTCAATGAAAATAAGCAGCTGTTTTATGTGAGGTGTATTAAACTACTTACTCTGTGAAGGATTATTTTAAAGTCTATTATAATGCATCAGGTATAGATTTTTGAGTCAGGTGCTTGTGAGCTCACGAATTAGATGGTGGCCTTGAGCAAACTGTGTAGCTTCTTGGTCTTGGTCTCTGGGTCAAAAGAGGCAACAGTGGAGCTCCTGATGCATTCGGCAGAGCTTCTGGCAAGTGACTGCTGTCCAGTGTCCACATCTCCCCCACCTCCCTCCCCTTCCCACCTTCCCCCTCCCCTCCCTTCCCCTCTCCTCTCCTCCCCTCCCCTCCTGTCACCTCCCAACCATGTTGGTTGGTTTTAGTTGGCAGCCTCTATCAGGAATCTTCAGGGTCAACTAAGCTTGGAGGGCTATTTCGGCTGCCCATGGTTGGCACGGACCAGACTGCATTGTGGGTGACTCCTTTTGCTCACACAGGTCTGACCCTCTTTACCGAGGGGAGATAACAAGCAGGAGCGTGCAGATCAGAGTCTCGTGGCCCACAGCCTTTCTTGTGTACCCTGTTTCTTTACTTGCCCCCCCCCCTTTTTTTAAGTTCATGGAGGACAGGAGGCAAAGGGGAAGGAAAGGGGCCTGGTGCTCAAACCATAATGTTCTGTCCCATCCCTTCAAAGCTCATGGACATTTTACAATGCATTGGATTTAGTCTGTTTCTAAGATACCCCCCTCTACCCTGCCCCAAGGTTCAACAGTCTCAAAGTGGTTTGAAAGTCCAAGTCCAAAGTCTCTGGCAACTCTTAGCTATGAGTCCATATAAAATAAAATTTAGGACAAAACAAGCAGGGCACAAGGGTGTAGTAGGAGATTTCCTATGCATTCCCGGCTGCCCAGACCCAAAATAATCACACAGAAACTATATTAATTACAACACTGCTTGGCCAATCACCAAGGCTCATTACTAGCTAGCTAGGATAGCTTAAATGAACCCATTTCCATTATTTTATGTTTTACCACGAGGCTTGTGGTTTGTAACCTCTTGCTTCTTGGGCAGTTAGTTATATGGTATGTTTCTGACCCTGCCTTCTTTTCTCCTCTATCTCTGCTTGGAATTCATGCCTTGCTCTATCTGTACTGCCATAGGCCCAAAGTAGTTTCTTTATTAACCAATGGCAATAAAACATATTCGCAGCACACAGAGGGGAATCCCACACCGCTTCCCTTTTTCTTTCTAAATAAAAAAGAAGGTTTTAAATTTAACATAGCAAGAATACTTACAACAAAATAGTTATCAAGCAAGAATTATAGCTACAATATTTAGTCCATTTACATTTGGCAAATTAAGGAAAATACTCTATCATCTATCCTATGTTTGTGAATCTAAGGTTTTATATCTAATTTATCTTTCATCATAATTAAGTAAAAATATAACTGTAACTATCTGTTCTTCAACTCCATCAAAGACCTTAGAAGGATATACGATTACCTAAGTAAACAGGAAGTGCATTGTAAGCAACTTCGAAAACTCTAGAATTGACAAAGACATCTTGCTGCCCAATAGTCACCCAAAGTTCTTCTGCAACATTCTTCTAGGCATCCATATTCAGCCTACAGCCCCATAGTATCTGTAAGACTTTTCCATGAAGCAGGAAATTTGAAAGACTGTTTCACCTCTATTGGCAATTTGTCAGTCACTTTCTTCTGTATCCTGCAGAACATCTGACAGACTCTTTCATGAAGCAGGAACCCCAAAGGACCATCTCACCTCTAGGCTAGTTCAGCAGTCACTTTTCTGTGGGTCCTGCACATCCAGTTCATGCAGCATACCATCAAGCAGTCCAGGCAAGAGCAGTTTCTTGTCCAAATGGCTAACCCAGCTCCAGGGTCACAGTAGATCCATGTAACCATTAAGCAATTTGTAACATGCTGCTCACAGACCCCATTTAAGTGTTTGACCTCCTGAAAGAGCCAGAGTTATTTGTGCAACCAACACAGACCAGAAACTCCTCCCCTAATGAAGACCTCACAGCCTTACTACCAGTGCGGAGTCAGGAAGACCTCTCTTAAAGGAGTCATGGTGCCCCTGCTTACTACCAGCAAACAGAGCCCATCTGGGGAAAAATGTAGCTACCAAGAAGCTGTGCTAAACTCTGTCCTTTTGTGTCTAGAAATTCTTTCCAAGATCTCTCAAGTTTTATGTGGATATAGTAGTTCCACGTTGGCATGCCATTTTGTAAGCAGAGGCTGCATGTTTGTTTCCCGGCCACCCAGACACAAAATAATCACACAGAAACTGTAGCAATTAAAATGCTGCTTGGCATATTAGCTCAGGCTTCTCATTAACTAGCTCTTACATCTTAAATTCACCCATTTTTATTCCTTTGTGTATCACTACTTGGCTGTGGCTTACCGGGTAAAGTTCCAGGGCATCTGTCTCCTTCAGCAGCTACACGGCATCTCCCTAACTCCGCCTTCTTTTCTCCTCTATCTCTGCTTGGAATTCCTGCCTTGCTCTATTCTGTACTGCCCTAGGCCCAAAGAAGCTTCCACCCACATCCTGGAGTCTCTAAAGCATCAGTTTCACAGATCCGCACATCGTATTGCCACTGGCTGCTTGCAGGGCATTGGCAGCTTTGTTCAGAAATCTGAGTGACACCCCCCATGACCCTGAGACTCTCCCAACAGCACAATATTCTAATATTCTGCCCAAGCATGTGGAGTCAAGCAAGTACTGATTGAATTTCCTGCATCTGTGAGCTACAACAATTCATCCTGCTCTAACGTTTTTCCTGCAGGTATTATTTTTGCTACAGTTAGACAAGTGTAATTAATATTTGACCCAAGAACTGAATCAGGAGCTGTTATGTCATTTCCCTAAGAAAACATATTCTGTACAACAAATAATGATTTTACAAACAAAGGTTTGGAATTAATCTTATTGTCATTTGGAGGTTTCTTCCAACTGGAATGGGAGTTTAGAGAATTGTTCTTAGCTTTTGTTGAAATAAAACTACACCACCCATTGTGATTTATTATTTTTATAAGTAGTAATTAATAAGTTAATGAAGTAGCAATGATGTTGATTAGAAAATAATTCCTAGATCTCAGGAATATTAATATGGAGGATTTCTTCTTGTTTACCTACTTTACTTGTCCAGTATCTGTCCCAGCTCTCCAACTCTGGACTCCACTACATAGCTACAGCCGCTTCCTCACGGGCTGACGGCCATGCCAGCCTTCAGTGCCCAGGAACTGTGTGTCATTTTTTTGTCTTATTCTCACATACTCTGTTTATATTTTGTCAAGGTCAGCCACTTCTCCCCTTCTCCATCACTATATGGTCTGTCACTGCCATCTGTCTCGTCCCTGCTCTTTTCCTTGAAGGAATTTTCCAAGCGGTAGCTTAATTCTCCTAGAACCACCCCTGCCTTATTATCTAGGGAGAAAAGATTGTTTTTCTAGGGTCCCCAGGCCACCTCTCACTCTCTGCAGTGTGAATAGGAGTTATTATGTATTTAATAGGGTTTCCCTATTGAATAACACACAGGCTGTCATGGTTATCTTTCTCCTTTTCCACACCTAATCTGCTGATGCCGAAATATGGATATTGTGAGTGTTGTGCCCCTCATAAGTCACAGACTCCATGAGGGCAGGAAACACACACCTTGCTGAACAATTGTGTCCCAGGAGCACAAAACTAATGTTTTGAGAGGAGTTTAGAAATAGTAAGTAGTAACTTTAAAATATGCAAAGACTTTAAAGAGATAGGTCAGTGGTTAAGAGCACTGGCTGTTCTTCCAGAGGACTCAGGTTCGATTCCTGCAAGGCCTTCACAGTTGTCTGTAACTCCAGTTCCAGGAGATATGACACCCTATTTTGGTCTCCATGGGCACTACATGCATGTAATGAGAAGCCTATATGCAGACAACACACACATAAACATGGAATAATAAAATAAAAACTTTAATTAGAAAGGAAAAATAAGAGAAAGTAAAAAGGAGGCTATAGATACCTTAGAAAATCCCTGGGTTCTTCCTGGGACTTTAAACCTAAGGCTTTTTTGTCTTAATCCATGTTTTCATTGTTATTGTTACAATAAAATACCTGTAGATCATGTAAATTATAAAAAAATATAAATTAATTTTATTCATGACTTTGAAGATTGGGATATCTAAGATCACAGGGTCTTCATCTGATGAGGGCTTTCTACTGCACCATAACATGGCAGAGGCTTTCAGATAGCGCTATGGGGCATGTGTGTTAGCCTGGGCCTTCTGCTCTCAGATGGAGCGATGGGGCAAGTGTGTTAGCCTGGGCTTTCTGCTCTCAGATGGAGAAACGGGGCACGTGTGTTGGCCTGGACCTTCTGCTCTCAGATGGAGCGATGGGGCACGTGTGTTAGCCTCTTATCAAACTGTGAATGCTGTGATGAGCGCCCTGCTATCATGACCTCATTTGACCTCATCACCTCCCTAACTCCCCTTCCATTTCCTTAACATTAATTTGAGGGGTCAGATTCTAGCAGTATGTGCCAGTCAGCGTTCTATGGCTGTAAAAAATGCCTCAGACACTACACTTTAAAAGACGTTAAAGGGTTCAGTCTGCAATCAAGCAGCCCCTTTGCCTTCGGGTCTGTGGCAGCCAATGATGGTGGGAATGAATGGTGGGAAGGCATGTTCAATTTATAGCCTGGGATGAAAACGGAAGAGAATATGGGTTCTCACTGTTTTCATCACGAGTCCCCTTCCTAATCGCCAGTCCCTCACTAGACACCACTACCTAAAAGCTCTTCCTTCTCCTGACACCACTGCTCTGAGAACCAAGACATCTTCACACAGGCCTTGGTGACACCGCCAATCTAAACCACCAGTGACAGTCCTCATGGAATTACTCATTCCGGGGCTGTGGTGAGTCAGAAGCAAGGAACACAATATTGCACAGCGTTTCTGCCTTCCTACCTCTTGCTTCGAGGCTGATAAAATGTGGCAGAAGCAATGGTCACTTGGTCCCAGAGCCTGGGCCTTATGGAACCTTTAGTGAAGACTTTCACCCCCTGGGGATGCTGCCCTCCTATGAGAAAGCATAAAACTGTCATGGTAACAAAACACTGGATGGAAACAATGTCAAACACGGGAGGGGTTTATTTGGGCTCACGGTTTCACACGTAGGTGTTGGAGCTGTTTATTCTGGGTCCATAGTGAGGGATAACATTAAGACCACAGGAGTGTTTGGAGTAGGGGGCTGTTAACTTCTTTGTGGCCCAGAAGCAGAGGGGAAACATGTCAAGATAAAGCCCCTTTTGACATCCTTTCCCCAGATGGGTCCCATCTCTTAAAGCTTCCAAATCCTTGTCACTATTCATTGACTAACTCTTAATACATGAGGTTTCATGGAAGATACTTCTTCACAAACTGTGTTGCATGCATTTGTGTGTGTGTGTGTGTGTGTGTCCAAACCATACACAATGTTAGATAATCAGAGACGGTATCTCATATGTAATTGGTTAAGGCTAGATAATCAAATGTAGAGGGTATCTCAAATGTAGGTAGTAAGGCTTTTTAATCAAATGCAGAGGTATTCCATATGTATGGAGTATTACAGACTTAAAAAGAAGTAGGAATAGGCAGACAAGAGGCTTACCTTAGTTACTATCTTATTGCTATAAAGATATACCATGGTCAAGGAAACTTAGAGAAGAAAGCATTTAGTAGGAGGCTTGCTTAAAGTTTCAGAGTTCAGAGGGTTAGTCCAAGATCATTATAGTTAAGATCATGACACCAGGCAGGCAGGCATAGCCCTGGAGAAATAAATAGCTGAGAGCTACATTTTTTTTTTTTATCCACAGGTAGTCAGCAGGGAGAGAGAGAGAGAGAGAGAGAGAGAGAGAGAGAGAGAGACTGGGCTTGATCTGGGCATTGAAACCTTAATGACTACCCCAGTGACACACCTCCTCCAATAAGGCCACACCTCCTGATCCTTCCCAGTTTCACTGAGGACGAAGCATTCAAACATAGGCACCAATGTGGGCCATCCTCATCAAATCATAAGGCCAGTTTGGCATTGCTGATAGAGAAATTTTTTTTCAATAGATATTGATTGACTGGTAGATAGAACAGAGAAGCTCTTCTGATTTATTATTATTATTATTATTATTATTAAACAGGAAGTAGGAGTTGGTAGTCAAGCACAGGGAGCAGGTTGGAGTTTGAGGAGAGAAGTGAGAATTTTCCCAAATGAGTGGGGGTCGTCATTTGACAGGGGTGGGACCTAGCATCTTTGCTCAGTGGCACTCCAAGGCCTGTTTCAGGTTTACAATCATTACAATGAGCAAGGTTAGCATGCTGGTTGATTTTCTCCAGTCATGGGTACTTGCCCAACAGCAGATCTACAAGAGGTGTGAATATTTTTTTCAGAGTGGGAAGAAAGAGGGAGGGAAGAGTCTGGGAGTATGTGCAAAAGAATGACTATATGAAGCAGTATGGAATTTAGGATATGAAAAAAGATGGAAGGTGTGAAAAAGGGCAGACAATAGGGTACTAGGAAGAATCTGTCGACCACCAAGAGATATCAACATTAGGAGGTATGAGAAAAGACGCCAGGAAGTAGGAAAGTGGATCGCTAAAATCGACACCACAGAGAAACACAGTTATTGGTTGCTGAGGCCATAGATACTATCCTGGAAATGGTTGTGCACCTTAGCTTTCTGTTGTTGTTACAAACACTCGAGATCACTCCTTTATGTGAAGGGATTATATTTTCTTCACCGTTTCAGTCCACGATGGCTTTGCCTCTTGCTTTTCAGCTTATGAAGCAAGACCATACAACATGGTTGGAGCAAAGTGACTTATCCCATGGTGATGAGAAGGGAGGAGAAGATGGAAGAGGGGTTAGGCTTATTTTACTTTCACCATGCCTCACCTTCTAAGGGTTTCATTAGTTCAATTAGACTGGAGGTTGGAGAAGAAACCTTCAGTGTGCGGACTTTCAGACCGTCTCAGTGGCTGAACTAGACATAAGATCATCGCAGATGAAAAACTGAGAGACTACATAGGTATCGTGGGACTCAAGGATATGATTCCAAAACTTCCATTGATTAGCAATTGAGTTGCTGAATCAATCACCTCTAGCAGATTATTGCAAGGGCCTCTCATCATGTGTGAAATATAACAGACAGTAACCAAGGGTTACAACCTGTTTTCTTTATTGACTGATATATAACTAGAACTATTATTCAAAGGCTGTAATGGGAGACATATTAATCCACTATGAAGTGGATGTAGGAGGAAACACAGTGAGACCCGGTCTTATAAAACGAAAATCATGAAAGGCGAATGATGCACAAATACCATCCTAGATGTTGTAGGGAGAAACTAATAAATTGCATCCCAGCATTTTCACAGCGTGGAGAAGCTGGGTTCCGTGTGGGAGGAGTGTTTTTTGCTTTTTGGTACTAAATGAGACCAGTACTTGACTTATATTAGTTGCTCCTTAAATATTTGTCGAGTACAGTAACAAATGTTCTAAAGAACGCACTACTTTAGCACCCAACCACAGTTAAAGCCCCACCGGGCCAGTTCCGCAACACTGCGCTCGCGCGCGATTACCCCTCCCATCCCGGCCCTTTTCCGGGCCAGCTTCGCCACAGGAAATTTGAGCTCTTCGCTTTCCGTAGGCGCCCTTCCCGGCTCCCTTCGCGGTGTTCCCACCCCGACGCTCCTGAGGTTTGAGGGGCACTAGGTGGCTTCGCTCTTCGCGTCAGCAAGTGACCGAGGCCATGGCAGCCCAGAAGATAAACGAGGGGCTGGAGCATCTGGCGAAGGCAGAGAAGTAGTACGTGGAGTTGCAGCTGGGCTAGTGACCCGCGCCCCTTGGCCGTGCGCGTGGGCGGATCGGGAGGGAGGGCCGTGATGCTGTCCGCGTCCCCGGGCGGCGCCGTTCCTTCTGGGTCAATCCCCTGCAGTCGGCGGTGCGGGCCTGCGCCTCGGCATCTGCATCACAGACACGTCTGCCCGGCGCGGTTTCCCGAGGGTTTGCGGCCGCTCTGCTCGTAGAGTAGTTGCGGGCTCAGGGGTGGCCACCTTGTTTCCTTTTCATGACAGCCAGAAGTGACCCCACGGATGAAATCGCCCGGTGGGGAGCCACTGCTAGGAAAGAGACCTTGTGCCATGCGGGGTGTAGACTAATTCTGGGACCTCTCACCCTTAGACGTCCTGTTCCCTGGGGTACAAGGTCTCTGCATCCTTAGCCCTGTGGGTGTGCCACCACCTGGTTCCGGGCTCAGTAGGAACCCAGCTGTACTGGAAATTGTGAATTCTCCTTATTTTGACACTAACATGACCCTATAACCCATTTCCGTGAATTACAACATACACAGTTAGCGATTATCGACTATAAGAAGTTTCTTAGTACACTTTTAGGGGCACCATAAACTAAGCAAGATCTTACCAACTTTCCAAATAGAAGTCCTCTCTTTACAAAGGAGAAACAGAGGCTGCCAGAAATTTTCTGGAGACCTGTCCAAGGCTGCCTAGCTGAACAGAACAGGGCCAGGTTTACGCAGTGGAAATCCCAAGGCTCTTTCTTTTATACCACATTTCCTCCAGTGGCTTGGAAGGCAGCTATCGGTGCGGAGGGTGATCTCAACAATCCGTGTTGCTGGTGGGAGCAAACATAAAAGACCAGAGCATGTGCTGTCAGCCACAATAAAGTTGCATTATGTGAACTTCAGGGAGAAGTGATCGACCCGACTGAGTTAACGGAACAATAGGAATCGAGATTGGCACCCTTTCTGTAATAGCCTTAACTAATCCTCACGGCAGCTGTGTATGGAGCTGAGCCTTTGGCTTCTAGGTGTCTCTGCTGGGAGAAGAGTGGTGGGAGGGGCCTTCAGTCGAGGTGGGGTCATAGATGCCCCGACAGGCTTGTGCCTGCGGTCGGGGTGTATTGGATTCAGGTCTGAAGGGTGTTTGAAGTTGCTCTAGGTAGAAAAGCAGTGGGGTGGCAGGGAAAATGGGCCAAGAGTGTAGGAGAGGTAGTCGATTATACTCTATTTTCTGATGGCAGTAGCTCTCACCACTTTCTTTGTCTTAGGGAAGTTTTCTTACTGAGTCTTAGGACAAAAACAGTCAAGGCTCATAACAGGTTAGACATCAAAGTGACATTAACAGGGCCTTCATTTCTAACTAGTGATGCTCTACTGCCTGGGGGTGATCGGCAGTTTTTAAAATCTCTCCAGCACATTGAATGATTATAACTTGTTTGGGTGAGACTTCCATAATCATGTTACTATAGGGCGTAATAGGTGCTTTCATGACGGGCAGAGCTGGAATTTCGCTCTGCTGCTTATTTCAATTTTATACATTAGACATTACTTGTAATTTGAAGGATTTTATTTCTCCCAGAGATGAAACTCTTCACAAACTTGAACATCTGTTTACACACTTCAATATTGTTATAGTATGTATGTGTATGTTGCGTGTTAAGTATACTAAATATATTTTACAGAGAAAAGTAACTTCAGAGTTAGGCTCTGGATAGTTGATACATGGGTCACAGGAACTTCTGTGGACCTGTGAAGGGTGTGCTTCTAAGAACCCCGTCTCTCATTAGCCCCTGGATTCATATGAAGCAGTGTTATATGTAAGCAGGCTTTCACTAATTGAGTTGAAATGTAGAATATAAGACGGCCTTCAGCAATTCTTACACACACCCAAGTATGAGACCTACTGGATTAGTTTGAAATTATTTTTAAAATAAAAACAGAATGCTGCAAAAGAAAAAAAGGCAAGAAAGATAAACACTCAATACTGGGTGCCCTTTGCTCTGGCTTCTAGGCCAGCGTCAATCCTGGACCGCCATTTCTCTCCGTTGTCCTAATACTCTCCTCTTTCTCCCTCCCACCCATTGGCTGCTGACTCTCACGCAGCCTTTGCTTTACTCCCCGGGTTTCCCGTCTGAATGTTGTCCCTTAGTCTCTGCAGTCTCTTGGTATACCAGGTGCTCACGGGTCTTTACTTGTCCTCTTCCCAGTAGCCGCTCTGCTGCAAAGGACAGTCTACTTGTGGCACCCACCCAGGCAGTTTCTGGCTGTGTAGATCTGGGGTAGGCAGTGTTGATGCCGCTGGTCTGGGGACCATGCTTGTTCTGTTTGGATGGTATATAGGCATTTCAGAAGGAGGAAAACTGCATTTGTGATGGGTGGGGATGGCAGAGGCGAGGGTACATTTATTATGAATAGTCAAGAAAGAGTTGAGAAGGTGGGGACCTGTCCCTGATGGTACCTTTTATTAAGAAATGTCTCTCTTTAATTCTAGCCTGAAAACTGGGTTTTTAAAATGGAAGCCAGACTACGATAGTGCTGCTTCTGAATATGGAAAAGCAGGTATTTGTGACTGGAGTCCTCTTGCTCTTGTGTATATCATTAGCATAATCGGATAACTTTGTCTTAGCGTAATAATTTCAATGGTTCTTGTCAACTTTACTAGTTAGAACAGAAGAGCAAAGCAGAACAGCTGCACAGGCCTGGGCATTTTCCTGGACTTACCCTCTGCAGATCTGGCGAGTGCTGAGTCAGTTCTCGTCCTGGGTCCTGATACCAGACATGGGGTAGTGTCTGCAGTCCAGCTCTTAGCATTGCTTCTGTGGGTGCCAGCTTCATTCACTGGAGTCCATGAGTGTTGCATGCTTCCGTCTTAGACTTCCTGCTGTTGAGTAAAGGGTATTCTTTAATTTTTACACTAAAAAGAGGAGATCTGCAGACCTTGTGTTTTCCCACATTAACGTTTATGAGCTTCATTTTTAGAAACACATGTTCACAAAGAGTTAAAACCTTTGTGCGCATTTCAGTAAATTCACCTGTCTATAAGCATAAAATACCTGAAATATGCAACGAAGGGAATTCAGTACAAGTTTAGTTTTATTAAGAAATGATATGATAGCCCTGAAAGGCTACTGTCATTTTGATAGAACGTAGTAAAAGATAATTTTGAGACTCGTGTGATGGCTCAGAGTGAAGGTGCTTGCTGCTGAGCCCACAACTGAGTTTGGATCCACGTGCAGACAGAGGGGTCTGACTCCCACACATGGTCTCCGATCTCCATGCACACGCCTTTAACCACCGCAGGTTTGAGTTCCTCAAGCACATTTTCATCTGTGACGATGTTAGTGAGCCTGGCTTTGAGATCTCCAGAGCAAGTACTTTCCACCAAATTTTAGTTTCAGTTTATCTCCAAATAAATAACTAAACAACCAAACAAACAAACCAGGTACCTTGAAACTACCTTTATTATGCATGGGTTTATTTTCTACTTGAAAGGAGAACAGAAGTCTTTAGCCTTGTGTTTAAATATTGTGTAAGTTTTGTTTCTTACATTCTGCAAATTACATGTATTTTGTATTTAAAGATAAATTTGTTTAAACTTGAGATTTATATGGATTGTTGGGGATATTTTATAGTCTTTATAAAAAAACAAAGTTGGAACAAGCAAGAATAGGCGTAGTTGAATATTCTGTTTGTTTTCAACACTTGGTTAAAGAGTTCTCTGAGAGTGTGGTTTTAAGAAATAATAGTTGAGCACACTATCTAGAGGGAGGCTGAGGCAGGAGGATCTGTTCAAGCGGAGGTTAGTCAAGGCTGCATAGTTGAGTCCTCCACTAGGGGGTACAGGTGTGGAGACCCTGTCTCAGATGACAAAACAAAGACACACTTCCTTCAGTCACTGTGCTTTCTACTTTTCATAATCCACCTTTGATGAATTTTCCAAAGACTAATATTGTCTTTCAGGGCCATCCTGATTGTGAGCCCCCATTGTAAGTGGTGTAGTTAACTAAATAGAAAAGCAAATGACTTGTTGGCACTTAAAGACTGTCCAAAGGAAAGATGTATTACAGAACTGATGTGTTGATTGGGCTTCGGTTTGTCAGTAGTCGTGGGCTGGAAGGAAAGAAGCTGGGAGTGAGGTGTGCTCTTGGGTGGAGCAGGTTCTAGAAGGAGCTCTTGGTATTCAGTGGAAGCAGCACCAATGTGTTGCTAAAAGTCAACAATTAAAACTTTAAAAGGCTTCTAAAAGTGTACTCAGAAAGATTATAACTTGCTTTAGATAAAAGTAATATTTCACATTTTTATGAAGCCCCCTATTTGAAATCTGTATTTTATTTCTCACATAACGCAGAGTTGGGTAATGATTCATTTGAGGACGGTTGATGATGGAAATAGAAAGTCTTACTTTTTTTCTTTTCTTGTTTCAGCTGTTGCTTTTAAAAATGCCAAACAATTTGAGCAAGCAAAAGATGCCTGCCTACGGGAAGCTGTTGCCCATGAAAATAACAGGGCGTATCTTTTTTTTAGCTTTAAAAGGAAATGAAACAGCTAGATTTTGACACCACCTTTCCCTTGAGTGTTTGAAATGAAATGCTTTTCAGTTAGAGAAGAAGAGGCAGTGTGTGCTTTATAGTCATGGGGGATTCAGGGAAGGATGGGCAGTGTGCGCTTTATAGTCATGGGGGATTCAGGGAAGGATGGGCAGTGTGCGCTTTATAGTCATGGGGGATTCAGTGAGTGTTTCTGAGCACATGTTGGTATGAGCAGCCACATTTGCCTATTATTTCCTCCTGCTCCTGGCTTTGTTGACAGGGATTTGACTTGAGATGAAGGGAATGAGGTTTCTAGGCTTGTGCCGAAAAAGAAAGTGAAAGTACAGCTATTGAAAATGCATAATCTGCTTTGGGGAAAATAGACTTCCCCGGGTCTTTGAAGATTTATAAACATTCTAGAACGAAATGTTCTTGGTGTGTCATAAGGGCTACCAATTATAAATGTCCATTCTATCTCCCATGCAAATGTAGTCTTAGTATTCTTGCACTTCATCCTGTTGGTGTAGTAGTTTAAAGTTCTTCGCAGTGTTTGTCAGTGTTGGGGTGGTCAGAGCCAGCAGCAGCGCTGGGTATCGCTGCTTTACTCGTAGGATTTGTCTTTGGAAACACAGACCAGTGACTTGGTCTCTGAAGACCATTGATTTCTTCTGTTTTCCTTAATTTTGACATCGTTGTCTTCATTCAGTCTTTTTCATGCTGCCAAGTAAGTAACTTTTCACCCTTCTTATGTGTTTGCAGATGTTTTAAAAGTTGATCTCTCTAAGCTGAGAACTTTCCCTCAAGCTCTGTGTTTTTAAATACTTATATAAATTTAATTAAGATAATTATTTTCATTTGTTTTAGCCATCAGCTGAACTTTAAAGTCCAAGTGTCTCCTAGTAAGAAAGATTTTTAAATTCTGCATAATGTTTTGCTTGTGAAAACCCAGGTGACTTGAATTCTCCCTTTATTTATTGGTTGCCAGGTGCCCATGGAAGAGATGGGAGCGCTCTCCTTTGGTGGCGCATATTCATTTGCTTTAAACTAAGAATTGGGCTTGTCTTTTAGCCTTCCTGAGACAGACTTAATTTTGCTGAATAAACTCAGTTTAGTGTTTGGTGTTCCTAAGGCATCAGTGCTCTAAAAAGCAAATGAATGAAAGGAAATGCATGGCACTCTAGTGTGGCGGTACGGCCCGGAGTGACACACGTGCTTGAGCTCCTTTCTGCTGGTCAGGTGACCAGCATCTTCACCTGAAGCTCTCTCCCTCTTTGTTAAGGTCTCATCAGAGAAATTGTATTCTCTTTGCAGAGCTTACGAGCAAGCTGGCATGATGTTGAAGGTTAGTGATACTGTTTCAGAACAGCTGTGCGGGTAAAGAGAACTCGCAAGCTGTCAAGGCAGAGTTCATGTTGAAGTTGACAAGTTTCTTCCCTGTAAAGCAAGAAGGGGTGAGGGTGAGGGTGTGGGAGTGGGAGCAAAGGCTGTATTAAGATGTCTTGCCCAGGTTAGTGCTAATTGGACCCATGGTGAGCGTCCTGTGGCAATTCCTATAGAGGATTGAAAGTACCCTGTGAAAGGCAGTGGATTGGGAGGGAAGCCTGCAGCCAGGAGAGGGCGCTGCTGGAGACAGCCTGAGGGTGGCTGATGTAGTAAAACTATTTTACACGGATGTTTGTTTGTTTGTTTGTTTTGTTAAATTATTTGTAGGTTATGGAAAGGAAAATTAGCTTTATTAATTTTTTGGTTTATAAATATCAGTGTCAGGCTGAAGTCAGGAGAGTCTCAAACTAGCTATTGCCACTTTATTTTATTCCTTTTGAATGGAACAATGGAATGTTTTGACTGATGTGCTACATTTATGCTTCTTAATAGCAGGTTAGGGGTTACTATTCTGTTTTAGCTATTGAAATGGGTTAAGTGTGTGTGTTTGTGTGTGTGTGTGTGTGTGTGTGTGTGGGTGGGTGTGTGTGTGTGTGTGTGTGTGTGTGTGTTTGTACACAAGCCAGAGCTCAACATTTGGTGTCTTCTGCCACTCACCTTCTTTTTTGAGACCAGGTCTCTGGCCTGACACTCGCAGGTTAGCTAGACTGGTGACTGGTAGTTCCTGACATGTACCTGTATGTTGGGCTTTTTGTTGTTGATTTTAGACCTAGATCTCAGATGGTACCTACTCTGTAGTGCTGTATGTGTGTCAAGAAGTTTGTGGGTAAAATCATGGAATTTCCAGGTGTTAAAACTCCATTTCTTAAGTTGAGACATTTTGTGCCTGTGCTCCATGCTTTTCCTGAAGGAGATGCAGAAACTGCCTGAGGCCGTCCAGCTGATCGAGAAAGCCAGCATGATGTACCTGGAGAATGGCACCCCTGATACAGCGGCCATGGCCTTGGAGCGAGCTGGAAAGTGAGTGCACAGGGCTGTTGTGGGATGCCCTGGCTTTGCAGAGGGCTCCTTTTGTCTTGTAAAGTCCTTTAAGAAACAATTTCTTAATTCTCACAGATTGTATTTTCTGTCTAATTCAGGCTCATAGAAAATGTCGATCCGGAGAAGGCTGTGCAGTTGTATCAGCAGACAGCCAATGTGTTCGAAGTAAGTTAGAATTTTATTTCTTTAATTACTCATAATATTTTCATTCATAATATATAGGAAAAGAAAAATGCAGTGAGTGCTTTTTAAGGTTTTTCTGTGTCGCAGCTCGATGCCTTCTTTCCTCTAGAGGTTAGTGAATGGCCTAGCAGCATTGGTGCTGCCATCCTTGGCCATGGCTTTGTGCAGTTGCTGTTGCAGGGTCAGCAGAGTTCCACAGTAACTCTGCCCACACTCCCTTCTCTGATTCCTGCAGAATGAGGAGCGCCTCCGGCAGGCAGTGGAACTTCTGGGAAAGGCCTCCCGACTGCTGGTGCGAGGACGAAGGTACGGCTTACATTTGCGACTTGTAAACAGCCTTGGCTATAGCTTGTCTACACCGGACAAACACTGGAAAGGTGACCATCTCCTGAGAGTAGGCACGTAGATTTAAAACCTGTTTTCTATCATAATTCCAAACTGTGTCATGCTTTTGTTGCCTAACGGTAACTCCGTGAAGTGAAAGAGGAGTTGCTGTGGTCTCCCATCACACTACTTGGAACCCATGAAACCCATGAAAATCCACAGCTTTTGATACAGTTGTGTCATTAAATGGGATATTTAGTATTTTCCACTATATATATATTTCTTTAATTTTTTTTCATATGTTCTTGGATTTGGTTTGCAAGTATTTCATTGAGAACATTTACATCTATATTCTTAAGGGGTATTGATCTATATAGTGGCTTCACAAAAAGAATTAAGAAATGTTCCTTCAGTTTCTGCACTGTGGAATAAATTGAGGCATATTGACATTAATTCTCTGAAGGTCTGATAGAATTCTTTGCTGAATACAATTGACCCTGGGATATTTTTGGTTAGGAGATTTCCTAAATACGGCCTCTATATCACTAGTGGTTATGAGTCTGTTTCAGTTGCTTGTATTATCTTGACTTAACTTTCGTTAGGTCAAATGTACCAAGACATTGATCCATGTCTTTTAGATTTTATAGCTTGGTATAATAAAGATTTTTGAAGTATGTCCTCATGATTCTCTGAATTTCCTTAGTTTCTGTTGTAATGTTGCCCTTTTCATGTCTAATTTTGTTCATTTGGATCTTATGTCTCTTTTAGTTAATATGGCTAATGTTTTATCAATCTTAATGATTTTTCTCAAAGAACCAACTCTTCCTTTAATTGATTCTTTTTATTGGTATTTTTGTTGTTGTTTCTGTTTCGTTAATTTCTGCCCGGTTTTATTGTTTCTTCCTGTCTCCCCTTTGGATATTATTTCTTCTTGTTTTTCTAGAGCTGCCAGGTGTGTCATTAAGCTACCAATATGAAATCTCGAGTTTTTTGATATACGTATTTAGTACTATGAACTTGCCTCTTAGAACTGCCTTCGTTGTGACCTATTGGTTTGGAGATGTTCTGTTTTCATTTTCATTCACTTCTTATAAGTTTTTAATTTTCTTCTTGATTCCTGTTTTGACAGAATTGTTCAGTTTCTATGAGATTATGTACTTTCTGACGTTTCTGTTGTTTTTGGTATTCAACTTTAATCCGTGGTGATCAGATGGGTATGGTAGTGTTTCAGTTTTCTTGTATCTGTTGAGATTTGCTTTCTGACCTAGTATCTGACTGTCATTTTGGGGGAAGGTCCATGAGCTGCTGAGGAGAAGGTAGATTCTTTAGAGTTTGGATGGATGTTCTGTAGATTATGTTAGATCCATTTGATTTAGGCCATTATTTAGCTAGTGTTTCTCTGTTTAGTTTTGTGTAGACCATCTGTCTGTTGGTGAGAGCTCTGTATTGAGCTCACTCACCATCACTGTGTGAGGGCTGACATGTGATTTTAACCCTGGTAATGTGTCTTTTATGAACCTGGGTGCCAATGTGTTCAGTGCATAAATGTTTAGAATTGTAATATCCTCTTGGATTTCTCTTGTGATTAGTATGTAGTGTTCTCTTCTAATTAGTTTTGGTTTGAAGTCTTTTTTTTTTTTTGCCAGATATTAAAATGGCTTACATCTACTTGATTCTTTGGTCCATCTGTTTAGAATAACCTATCCTTTAATCCCAAGGTGATATCTATTTTTGATGGTCAAGTCTGTTTCTTAGATGTAGCAGAAAGAAGAATCCTGATTTTGTAATCCAGTCTGTTAGCCTATCTTTTTATGGAAGAATTAAGACCATTAAGGCTGAGGTTTATTAATGAGCAGCGTTGTTTCTTGTTACTTTGTTGTGCTGTCATCGGCATCCCCACCCCGATTTACTGTTGATACACTGGGATTATTTATTCTTGTGTCCTTTAGGGTGTGGTTAACCTCTTCATGTAGCCGGTGACTCGCTTACATTTCCTGGCCGCCCTGACCCAAATAATCACATTTAAAATTGTGTTAATTACAGCACTGCTTGGTCAACAGCTTAGGTGTATTTCTACCTAGCTCTTATATCTTAAATTAACCCATTTCTATTAATCTGGGTTCTGGCCAACAACTAGAAGAGACAGAAAAAAAGGTAAAAAAAAAAAAAAATCACGCTACACAGCTGCTTATAGGGACTGCTCTGGGGGTGGGAATTCTAAGAAGGAGAAGGACATCATCTCATTAAGAGAATAGTCACCCCACTTGTCTGTTTTGCATGACTTAAAGGAGACACGTATCTCAGTTTAAACTTGCCCGTATCTCTGCAGTGACAGTAAAGGCCGTAGGTGTAGTTTTTCAAGAAATTCGGGACTGGATCAGTTCCTTTCCAAGGCTAAAGTAAGTTTTTTTTCATGATGACTACATATTATAAAATATATGCCAAACATATTTAGAGATGGAGTATGAGTATATCTTATATTGATAAGGTTAACTGTTCTTTTTCAGATACACTGTTGTATTTGTAAGATGTGGAAAGCTTCCAATAGTGAGATTTCCATAGAAATGAAACAGTCTGGTTCCTGTAATTTTATTTCTACAGGGTCTGTGCTGCTCATGCTCACAGTCATGAGAGATGTGAGCACATGGGAGGCCTCCTTTCATTACTTTTTCTGTTTGTATAGCGGACTGCCACAGCCCTAGCTCTTTAAAACAGCATTATGTAATCTCACGGATTCCGTGGTCAGAAGTCTCTACTGGGGTCTCAACAGGCTGAAATCAAGGTGTGGGAGGTATGCTGGGCCTACAGAAAGCCTGGGTTAGCTTGCTGGGATCCCCGAGCAGCAGTGCAGGGAGTGAGGACACATGGCAGATAAAGGAGTGGTCAGGGCACCCTGATGTTTTTACTGTAGATGGAAGGAAGCCTGGTGATGCGTCCAGATTGTCTAGAAAACTTCACAGAGCTGCTTATTGAGGTAGTTAGGAGCATATTAATGCGTGATTTTACCAAATTTAAAAACCTCTTTCATGTTAACCTTTCATTTCCTTTGCATTGCCCTCATGCCTCAGAGGGAGTCAGGCATTTGAGAGAAAAGTCTGATGAGTGCAACCAATGGGAACACCACTGTGGAGCAGCTGACAAAATGCTGTCCTCAAAAGTCTGTGCTACAGGGCAGTGTAGCAGTGGCACCTGCAGAGGGCTTCACATCTGCCCTCCTTGACGTTTCTTTCTTTTGTCTTTAGGTTTGATGAGGCTGCACTGTCTATTCAGAAAGAAAAAAATATTTATAAGGAAATTGAGAATTATCCAACATGTTATAAGGTATTCTTTGAATATGTCTGGCTTGACTTCACTTTAGATATTTTACACATTGGTATAAAGTATTTAAGCTAAGATCCTATGGATATTTGTCTGTTTCTATAAATCAATAATTTATGATCTTTATGCTTCTGACCATGATGGAGAAAACCATCCTAGCCATCCTTTCGTTCAATAAAATTTTCAACAAAACACTAAAAGTATTCACTTCAGACTCCGGACAGTAAATAAAAATGGGTGGCCTGCAGATGGCGCCCAGTGCTTGGATGAAGCCAGCAGCTCAGGAGCATGCCTTCCTGGGAGCTCTGTCTCCTCTTGTCCCTTGCCCTGAGAGATGCCCCTCGTCATGGCGCTGGGCAGGAGAGACTGCAGCAAAAACTCCAGAAGAGCCCTCCTCCCTGAAACTGGAGGGGCTCGGGAGGAGCCTCCCACCCCCACTTGGTTTAGGTTGAGCTCTGGTCATAGAGCTGCAGCTGCATCACAGCCTTCCCTCTCGTTTCAGAAAACAATTGCTCAGGTCTTGGTTCATCTACACAGAAATGATTATGTGGCTGCAGAGAGGTGTGTCAGGGAGAGCTACAGGTAAGGTCTGGCTGTTTTCACTGACTGGTATTGACTTTCCTATTTCTTGAATTAACATCAATACCTAGACAAGTTTTGTTTTTGCCATGAAACTTTTACAAATCTTCTAAGAGATAAGACTGCCATTGCTGGGTTCCGTTGTTTTGTTGTGTGTGTTTTGTGTGTGCTGAGCAAGCCCTTACTACAGAGCTGAACTCCAGTTCTACCTCCCACTTAGGGTTTGCCAATCAGCAGTTATGGTACCAGTTTTACAAGTTGCTTTTCTGCTTATGCTGTCCCCAGAATGATTTTCGTTACTTCGTTATCTTTGCCTTTTAAATGACAACAACAAAGGAGAATTTCTGTGTGATATGTTGCAAGTCAGATGGGGTCATGGATGAGTATTGGTCATTTATTACTGTGCAAGTGTCTTGTGCACTGTAGGATTCCTAGTGGCATCCTTGGTCTCCACCCACTGGTTGCCAGTAGCACCGTAACACTTGTAACCATCAGAATGTCTGCAGACCTTCTCCTGCCCTTGATGGGAACAGAAGGAGTCTCAAGGCAGAGCTGAAGTGTGATTTGTGCTTCCGTAGCATCCCAGGGTTTAATGGCAGTGAAGACTGTGCTGCGCTGGAACAGCTCCTGGAGGGGTATGACCAGCAAGACCAAGATCAGGTGTCAGATGTCTGCAACTCACCCCTTTTCAAGTACATGGACAATGACGTAAGTGGGCCTTTTGGGTCAGCTCTCCTCTTCTTGAAGAGATTCTCCCCCTGTGGACTGGAGAGCTTTCTACCTCTATACCTGTGTTTTTCACTGTGCTCGTAAAGGAGCCAGCCAATCTAGTTGAACTTTACCCTGTGTAGGTGTAGCTACTGTATGCGCTCAGGACTGCTTACTTGCTTCCTGTCTGTGTTGTCATGTGCATATTATAAATTCAGCCCCATTTCTTCCCTCTTTTCTCCTGCCCTGTTTCTTGTTTTATCCAGTTGCTATTAGGTTTTTTACCTGAAAGAGGCCATCCTGGGTAGCTGTAGGCCTGTGGGCATCCCGTGTCTGTGAGAGCTGTGTGAGACAGGCTGCTATTAGTCATCTTCAACCCTAGCCTGTGAAGTGGAAGAGCTCAGTTTGTCCACTAGACTGTTGTGAAGAATCCTCTGGTCTTCTGTGAGAGATAGCCTTCCACTTGAGTGAGCCACAGCTCGCAACCTTTTTCCTCAGTCCTTCTGTATATTTATCTGATTACTAACCTTAGAGTTCTGTCACAATATCAAATTAAGATCTTGAATTTTCTTATAATGATAGAGGTAAAGAAACAATAATCTTTTTTTTATTATAGGTAAATTCTTACACATACTTTTCTTTTTTTCTTCTTGGTCTCACTGGTGTATAGTACCACCTAGCCTTGAACTTACAGCCTTCTTGCCTCAGTACCCTGAAGTAGTGCAGGAAGTCCAAGTGTGCACCACTCTACCAAGCTGCTTATGCGCTTTTGAAAGCATCCTTGTGTCATAATAATACGTATGCGGTATCTTCCTCAACAGTGTGTTGTAGGAGCTGCGGGCTGCATTCCTGCCGCCCCAGCTCCTGGTCGCCTGGCTAGCTTTAAACCCGAAATAACAACACACAAATTATATTCTTTTAAACACTGCTTGGCCAACTAGCTCTAGCCTCTTACGGGCTAATTCTCATATTTTGCCTAACCCATTTTTAGTAATCTAAGTAACACCAGTCTCACCAGGAAAGATTCAGCATGTCTGACATGGCGGCTTGCTTCATCGTGTCTGCCCGGGAGAGGGGAGCATGGCCTCTGAGCTCACTTCCTCTTCCTCCCAGCATTCCATTCTGTTTAAACCTCCCACCTATGTTTTAACCTATGAGGGCCAAGCAGTTTCTTTATTATAATTAACCAATGACCTTCCTCCATCAACAGTGTCCACCTTGTTTTGAGACAGTCCGAACCTAGAGCTCATTGATTTGGTTATCTGGCTGGCCAGCAAGCCAGGGATCCTCCTGGCTCTGCCTCCCCAGTGATGGTACTATAGGCTTTTGTCACTACATTTGTCTTTTGTGTGGGTTCTCGGGACCTCTGGAAGAGCAGTCAGTGCTCTTAACCACTGTACCATCTCTCTAGCCCATTTTTTTAAAAGTGTAGGTTCTGGAGATCAAACTATGGTCTTCAGGCATGAAAAACAAGACCTTTACTAACTGAGTTCTCTTCCCAGCTCCAAATTTGTAATTTTTAAATTGTTCCTAATTTACACTCTCATTTACTCAGGTTTTTTCTTCATAACTACTAGAAGTTTTATGGGTATGTCCATATTATCTCCAGGTCCCCAGTTAGTACATACTTGATCCATCCACAACTGTGAGCCGCCGTACCTTGGTCTAATGACAGGGCATTTCTCTCAGAATACTAGTTCCTGGGGATGGATGACTAGTATTTATTGCTCTGTGCATGTATGAAGTGTGAATGGGCACAGGTGCCACAGCACACATGTGGAGGACAGGCCAACTGTGTGAGGTTGCTTTTCCTTCTTTCCTTCTGTGGGTTCTGGGGATTAAATCCAGGTTGTCAAGCTTGTATGGCAAACACTTTTACCCACGGAGCCATCTTGCTGACCTCTCTAAAAGATTTGTTTTTATTTTTGTGTACATAAGTGTTTACCTGCATATATTGCACCATATGGGGGTGCCTGCAGAAGTCAGAAGGGGATATTGTACCTCCTGGAACCAGAGTAAAGATAGTTGTGAGTCGCTTTGTGGGCTTCAGAACCGAACTCACATTCTCTGCAAGAGCAGCAAGTCCTTTTGACTACTAAGCCATCTCTCCACGTGTCCCCACTTTCCCATCCCGACCCTAGTCCTTTTTATAATTAGCTGATGCTAAGACACTGTGTATCAAGATTTTAGTTTTCCAGCTTTAATAACTTGTCTTACTGTTGACAGTACGCTAAGCTGGGCTTAAGCCTAGTGGTCCCAGGAGGGGGAATCAAGAAAAAATCACCAGCAACACCCCAGGCCAAGCCTGATGGAGCTGCCAGCACAGCTGCTGAGGAGGAGGAAGACGAGTATTCAGGAGGCCTGTGCTAGTGTCCTGCCTGCAGAGAGATGAGAAGCTGGGAATCCTGGCGAGCCTGTTGATGGGGTTAAGACTCATCTGTGGTCATCTGCTTCACGGAGATTGTGACGCTGAGTGTTAATATATGTGAAGTTTAGCTTGCCTTTCCCCAACTCAGCCATTGTGTCTGCTACCTGTGAAGCTCTGTACTTTCCGTTCTAAGAGCAGAAATGAGCAGTCATATTTTAATAATTGATTTTAAAATGTATAGATAAATTTCAGATAAATTATATTATAAGCAAGGCAGGAAATAGGCATAAATACTCTTTTCTCATGGGTTCTTGTAATTTATTGTTAAATAATTGTCACTGTATTTTATTTAACGTTACTTCTTTCTAAACGTGATTTTTCTTTTTTTTTTTCTTTTTTTTTTTGGTAAAAATAATTATTTCAAAACTGATCTGGTTCTTCCCACCATCTTTCCGTGTTGTCACATGGTACTAATGCATGTTCTGACTAAGGTTCTCAAGAGCATCCTTAGTGCCCAAAAGAGAGGCAGACAGCAGGTCTTCAGTGGGCAGCACTCCAGTGTCACCCTCCATTCTGACTGTGGTGATGGTGCGTGCTGACACCTGACACCCTTACACGGGTGAGGTGAGGAGATCGTTGATGGTCACAGAACTGGGACCATGGTTGTCGCCCTGCAGGCTAAACAAGTGTGGAGTATCAGCCCCAGGTTAGATACTTAAAAACTAAGATCTGGCACAGTTATCTTCCCGTCCTGTCAGTGTGGTTGCATCGTACCAGTAGCCTCAGCTAGCATTGTGGACCATGAAGAAGCATGGCAGAAACATGGAGAGGAAGACCTGGGGTTCTCTTTTTAGGGGTATAAAATGTAAGAATGAAAGCAATGTTCCTGTGGATGGAGGACTTGTCTCATTCTGAAAAGAAAATTTATCCATCACCATATTAGATACATTTAAATTACTGAGTATTTTCAGAGACAGCTTTAGGATAAAAGCCTTATAGTATTTAGCTTAATAAATGACCACAAAATGTGGAAGGCAGAGTATTGGTGTTTTTTTTTTAAACAACAATAAAAAGGCTGGCTGTGTTCCAAAATGGGACTAATTGAGACCATTTGCATGAGTCCAGAATGACAGGTAATGTTCCTGTCAGTCTAGTATGCATTTCTGACCTCCAGAGCAGTTCTGATTCAGAGTTCATAATTTAGCATGAGTTGTTCTGTATACTACAAAAAGTAAAACGCCAGTGTGTGTGTGTGTGTAGGGGGCGACAATGCATTTGAAGGACATACATTTAGGACTGGGTTACCAGTCTTTTCATACCTCAGAAGGCCTTCCATGCTTATTTCCTAAAAGTTAATTTTTTTGTTTTTGTTTTTTTTTTTTTTTTTGGTTTTTCGAGACAGGCAGGGTTTCTCTGTGGCTTTGGTTCCTGTCCTGGAACTAGCTCTTGTAGACCAGGCTGGTCTCGAACTCACAGAGATCCGCCTGCCTCTGCCTCCCGAGTGCTGGGATTAAAGGCATGCGCCACCACCGCCCAGCTCCCTAAAAGTTAGTTTTGAAGCATTCCTCTTTTTCTAAACCTGTATGGCTTCGACCCTCTCAGAGCTGGTGTGGACTGAAGAGGATGCAAACCGCAGCAGTGCATGCACCAGGCGGCAGTGTCGACCAGACTCGTCCCTGTCGTCATGCTCCACTGCCTGCTCCACCGCCGTCGCGTTGTGACACACCGTATTTGCATAGAGTATGCTTGGTTTTGCTGGCTTTCCAGAATCTAGGAAAGTATCTTTATGTTACTGGTCCTAGTGGGAGATCTCAGACTAGCATCCTCTGCCAGGCGTGCTTGAGTGGGTAGATGTCACGTAGAGTCCCTGCACAGGTTACAGGTCTGATGCAAAACACTAATAAAAGTTTTATATTTTCCCCCTAAGTTACCTGGAGAGTTAGTTGTTTGGGTTGCCAGCTCATTATGTTTAATTGCATTGAAATTATGACTAAAGCTGTATTTGGCATTTTTATTTAAAGAGGAAATTGGTGTTTCAAAGATGGTGTCAATGTTGTGTTTACCTTTAGATTCAACCAGAAACATCATGCTTATTTGAACAAATTAATACTCTATAAAAGTAGATTTGGCAGTACTTAAAAGTTTCTTTAGACAATTGTGTGGCCCCTGTTAATTCAGTAAAACCTTACAGGGAGTCAGTTTTACTCATAGACATCTTAAACAAAAAAGGAGCCATGAATGCATTGTGGAGCAGCATTGCAGCTCAGTTTTAAGGCAGCAGAGGGTTTAGACAGTTCTACACCTCCCGCCGTCCGGAGGCAGCGCTCAGAATCTGGAGCTCATTTTTTGTGTCGGTTATTCTGGGTGGTGTCTTGGGGCTTTTGCTCCATGTGTATACGTTTTCTTTCTTTTTTTTTTTTTTCTTTTTACAGAGGTCTATGTATCTAGCATTTTATTTTTCTACCTGCATTAAGTCTGCACTCAGGAGAGTTTTAGTCAGACTTGGGAAACCTAGTGTTTACAACAAGAACTGTTTTCCGGAACTCTTAACACCCTCTATGAAAGTGAAAATCTGCATGAGTATGCTAGAACCACTTAGTGTTTAGTTACTGTATAGTAAGTGAAGTTAGTCTACAGAACACATTTAATATATTGAATTTGTAAATACGCAGAATATGGTATTTGTGTATGGAATCTGTGCATTATCATATTTTTTCAGATTTTTGGTGAGTAAAATATTAATATGTTGTTAATGGAAATTAGATGTTTACTTCTAAAGGAAGATAATTATGAAAATAAAACCCAAGACTCTATGAATGTTTTTAGTTTTATTTGCTTATTCATTCTCTTCAAGGACACATTTTCTTAATCACTTACATTATTTTAGTTATCTTTCAGAAGAACAACAGTATTTATCTGTCCTCATTTGCTTTGCTTTGTCAGAGTTACTGTATATTGAGTCTTTTAAAATACCAGTTATTTATGTCCTAACATACTGCTGTAAAGGCTGCTTACCGGGGAAGTCGAAGACTAATGAACATATCATCAAAAAGAAGAGTTCATCACAGGGTCAGAGGAGATAAATGTGAATGGTATTGTTTCGGAATTAGAATTCATTAGAATGTAAGTTACTAATTGGATTTCACCTACAATTATACACTGTTTGACAATATTGTCCCTAACTCTGAGTGGAAATTGATAATATAACTTGATATTTAAATTTAGGATAAGTTGTAAAAATAGTAGACCATCGAGATTCTTGGACTCTGAATTCATGTTTCTCAGGATCTGGTGGCGTGTTCAAATTCCTTTTTGGTCACCAGAGCATTTGTAGTCCCATGACGAGGCTGAGAGATAGTGGTGGCCATTGTTCTTACGTGGCTAGTGCCGGCAGACATCCCAGACGCACTTTGTTTTAATGATCTAAAGACGTACCGACTTGAAAGAAAAAAAATGAGGCAAACATTGATTTTAAAAACGGAGCAATCCCGTTTTTCCATACCTCCTATTTTCCACAACAGTCACCCACTAAAGAGCAAGTGTTAGGAAAGTGTGAGTCTGTGGGGCATTCTCGTTCAGATAACCACGGGTGTCTCACTTAGACAGGTTCCCATTTCTTTGGCCCTATGCCCCACAGTGCTCACTTGCCCTGCCAGAGCAGAACTCTCAGGTGACCTGTGACAGACACACGACACAAGTAAGACTCTTGATTGTATTAAGCAGAGTTGGGAGTGATTACTGCAGAATAACATGGTTCTCTTCTGATGGTGATTTTTTTTTTAAATGAAGCCCACCTTCATAAATGTGACTATCACATTGTGGGGGCAGCTGTTCTATTACATAGATCAACATCCTGCCTACTGGATTGAGTTTACCAAAGACTACTAAATTATGTACTAAAATCCGTGAAGTCTGAAAAGGTGCAGAAACCAACTGGGCAATAAAGCTATTTCAAATTGCATTGAGAGATATCCTTCTGTTCTTCACGGAACCACCTTCTTCCAAATTTAACTACAAAGCATTGATTATAGAAAATGCAAAAAAAAAAACCCTAAGGAAATAGATATTAATATACCATGGCCCAATGCACTGGGAAACTGAAGTCTGTTAGAACTGGAATCTGACTCAGAAAGACTTCACTTTAAAAGGCTGAATCCCACAGCCGAGATCAAGCCATCTCTTCCACACAGCTCTCTTTGGGGCAGAATTAAGCAGCTGTCTATGCTGTGGCCTAAAAGGAGCCCCTAAACAGCACATGTTATGTATGCTAGGTAGAACTAAATCACGTATATGACATGAGACTGAAAGGTTTTATGAAAGTCCAGTCTTCCCTGTGTTGTGGGATGGATCCAGAGGATCCTCAGGGGGATCTGTTTGGGGGAGGCTCTCAGGGCTGCTCTCTGAAGAGGCTCCTCTGGCTTTCCCACCCCTCCCTTTGCCATCCCTCCCAAGTGATTCTCTTTCTCTATCTTCTTCATTTTCTCTTAGTGAAGCTCTCCTCCAGGTTTTAAATGGAAGCTTCCCCTTCCATTTAAGGCCCCATTGTGCTTGGCTTACCATTTCTTGGGGGTATTTCTGTCTCTTGAGCTCTTTCCCACTTCAAGGCCTGACCATGGCCTTGAGGTCTGTTCATTCTGAAGCTCTTATCAGCTTCCTTTCTGGACCCACTGTTGTTGACTTGTTCTATATTTGACAGAGTTCCACCCCAAAGGTAGGTTCAAGAGTACAAGCCACCAAAGGTCATGTATTCCCCTGAGCATGTGCAGTCAGCCTGCAGCAGTCCTCATGGGGCGCACCCCCTCACCTTCCACTCTGCTGCATTCCAGCTCCCAAGACTGTGTGCTTATTCTCCACGTTTGCTTAAATTTAATGACTTAACCTAAATAGGTACAAAACTACTCATTTCATGTTGACAGAGCAAGTCAGGTTCAGTGCTAATACTGCTCTCTAGTTTCAGGAATGGACCTGTGATAAATTTCAATGATCAGGTTATTTGAAGTGGGAAGACCCACCTTAAATGCGGGTGGCATCTTCCTGTGCCACCCCAGATAAAAGGAGGTCTGAGGAAAAAGCTTCACTTTTAACCTGTTGCTTTCATGTCTTACTGGTGAGTTCATCTGCTGTAATGCTGCCACTGCTGCTAAATGCCCTTGCTGATATCAGAGCCTGTCGTCTTTAGGCTTCAGTGTGACTTCAGGGAAGTACCGCTCCAAAGACCTTCCAGGCCTTCAGCCCCAGGGTGGGGCTGCTAGGGTATCCATGCTTATAGACTGAGATTAAGTTCTCTGCCTGTCTAGTGTGAAGACAGCCACTGATGGTGTCTCCGGACAATACTGTGCAAGCCAATCTAATAAATCCCCTTTAATAAATATTCCTTCTTTTGGTCTATTTCTCTATGGGACTCTAGCTAATCTGTGAGCCTGGAGAATAAGACCATTTTGTCTTTGGTTTGTACATACCTTTATCAAAACAAAACAATACGTCATCTCCAGTGTGAATACTGGCATGCCATTTTATTCAAGGAAGACCTGTTATAATGATGAAGGGATTAGAGAACAATTTTAACCCTCATCAACACCCAGGCAAGTGTAATGCATCCATCTCTTGTGGAGTTTGTAATACAAGAATCCCCAGGAGAGGTTTTGGCAGATGTGGATACTTAGGCAGATGTGGCAAGGTGTTTTAATCAAGTACTACCATGCTGTAGCACATCTCTGTATCTATTTGGCTGACTGTAATTTTATCAGTTTATCCTACACAAAAGTAATAGTGTTTGGGAACAGCTTGGCAGGATATGCCCATTGCTGCTACAGTGTCATGAATCTTACGCGAGTCACCAACCACTTCCTTTCTGATTGGATTTAAGGGCTGCTTAACAAGATGGAGCTTTGGTATTATTTGTTAACTAGGGCAAAAGAAAACTAAAACTAATGAGGTCACAGGCCCTAGAGAAACAACTCAAAACTATTACTCAGATAAATGTGTGGTTATTAAACTGCCCCCCTAAGTTATCTTTATACCCCCAAATTAGTGCATCTCTCGACCTTCATCAAAGAGGCTTCTCTGAGCATAGATGAAGATGAATATGGATATCTAAAGCTGGAACAGGGTCTCACATTCTATCACTGAGCCATACTTAAAAGCTCCTTTTTGATTTCTAGTTTTAGACAGTATCACTGTATTGCCCAGGATAGCACTGAAATCACGCTAAACTGGAATATAGTCTTATGTTGAATACCGTGGTTAAAGATGGTGCAGAGGACTTCTGGACAGGTCAAGGACACACAGCCCGGCACCCAAGGTGTCATCATTCCCTATGCAGCATTTCCCCCTCCAAAACCTATATCCCAAACCATGCCAGAGGGCAGAGGGGAATAGAGATGCCGCAGACTGTTAGCAAATGCCAGGCTGGGCCACACAGGCGGCAGCCCTTAAGGGTTATATGCATTCTCATCAGTGGATGAAGGTAGGAACTATGCATGCCTGAAGGGGCTGCTGGGTTTGTGAACTCTCATAGGTGACCCACTTGGCTAGCTGCTAATTCTAGCTGCCTGGTGTCATCAGAGAGTTCTACAGCTAAGTGACTTGATTTTATGGCTGCAGTGATTGATTGTAACAGTGTATATTGTCAGACTGAGGCACACTGTACTTCTCCAGAAAATACTAGAAATGATTTGGGCTCTGCTATTTAAGAAGGTCTATATCAACTATCGTTGTTTCCCCTTTGTGAATTACTTTGTTCCCTGCTGATATCGTCCATGTAGAGCACCTGTGTGGCAAAGGAAATTAATAGATGTGTCTTCTTACCTTATTTTAACTCTTGGTATGCTATCTGGAGAAGAAGCACTTTTCCTATGCCACGCAAAGGGCAAACAGATAAATAATGAATACGTAAACACAGTACTCTTCAGGTCTTGACTTTGCAAGGTGTGCTTTATTTAAGTCAGTCCTGAACCCCAAGTACACAGGAGTGGGTTGTTGACAGATTCTAGCCCATTCAATGAATCTTCTCAGAAACTTTATTTTTAATATTGAATGAAAACTATATTTCACTCATAAATTTTCATGCTACATTGCTAATTCATGAAGAGGTTGTGTTTCCAATGATAATAATTTAAGAAAAGGCCATTTTTTTTATTTCCCCAAGCTCAATATACATATTTCTTTCATAATTATGAACTTAAAAAACCCGTCTTAGATGTAAAAATGTGAATTGGAATATGTAAACTCTTTGATATGCCTGAAAAACAGCAAGGAAAATGTCATACTGGAAAAAAACCACTGCCTTAAATCACGGAGATGGGAGAAAGCATACGAGAGGGGGCGGGGAGAGACAGAAGGGGCGGGGAGAGACAGAAGGGGCGGGGAGAGACAGAAGGGGCGGGGAGAGACAGAAGGGGCGGGGAGAGACAGAAGGGGCAGGGAGAGGCAGAAGAGCCCTGTGGCCTCAGTCACTGGAGTTACAAAGCTGAGGTGTTCCCATCAGGCTGGACTGACCGCGGCTGTCCTTCTGTTTCTGGCGCAATAGGAGCCATCCGAAGCAGAATGGTCACCGCTTCCTGGGGACCTCAAAGCAGGAGTCCATGGAGTTGCTTTGCTGAGTGTTTTTTCCTGAGAAGTCACTGGTGTTTCATAGAAAGATTCTTACTAGTCTTCAGTTGAGATAAGGCAGTGGGAGTGTCACTAATGTTATCTTTTTGCTTAGGCTGAGGCTTGTCCTTCCACCAACGTCGTCTGGGTCATGGGTCCCGCCTTCCTCTCGAACGTTGGGCAGTGCTGCTGCCTCCTATTGCTGCTGCACTTCTGGAGTGTGCTGAGGGCTCCGGGGCTCCCTGCTCAGCAGTTTCCCCACTGTGGGAAGAGCTGTGTGTTGCGCTTTGACCATGACATTGGGAAAGGTGAGGTCCCCAGAGAGTAAGACACAGGTGCCTTTCCCTCTTCTCTGAGGGAGGGGACCCTCCATGAACCTTTCACATAATCAGTAAGAATGCAAGACACTGTCGACTGAGAAAACTCTAAAGCAAAGAGCCCCGATTTCAGAGAAACGAGAACACAGAGAACTTCAACAGCGCCTTCATGCGCAAGGTGGCTTTGGTGACAAAATCAGCTTCTTTCGGCCACCTGCCAGAGAGAAACCGTTGCTGCCAGACTAGAAATGCTTAGCTCTTATGAGAATGTTGTGCTTTTTCTTAATTAAAAAAAAAAACAAAATGTTAGCTCTCTTCGCAGTCTGGGTCTTAAGGTATCAATTTGTTTTTTCTCTAGTCCACTTGATCATTGTTTCTGGCGATCGGTACAGGAATATCAGTTTGGCATAGAGGTCTTCTTCCAGCTCCAGCTCCCCCGTCTCCCGGACTAAAAATATATCTGTACACAACTTCAAAATCCGGTCCACATTCGGAAGCTCCTCAAACATGATAGAGTGAGAGATGCCACTGAAGAACTCACGAACAAATTTCCCAATTACAAGGACAACTGATGCGTATAATCCCATGATACTGAAAGAGAGAGCGAGGAGAAATAGTCCCCCAACAATTACTATGGTTAGAAACACATTTGGGCAATACTGTGATAAAACGCAACATACTGGGTAGAAACACAATTGCATTGCACAGGCTCTTTTGAAAGTAGCTCTTTTCCCTTTAACAATCTTGTTTGGAGGTCTATTTTAAATAATACAAAGCTGGATGGGAAGGCTTTTTTTTAATGAAGGTTTTTTTTTTTAAAAAAATGTAACATGCTGTACTTATATCTTAAGGGGGATAATGTATTGTATTGTACAGTATTATGATATTTAAGCACTAGAAGGCGAGGAAGTGGTCTGGATCTGCTCAGAATTGTGGTGTCTGTGTGATCCATTTGCTCAGGGTCAGAAAGCAAGCTAAGACAAACAGTGGTAACACCATACCACCTTGCATGAAACCATGCCATAACAAGAAGACACAAAACAAAGGGATCTCCCAGGGCTGTGTGAGTCACACAGGACATTCTGATGCCTTTGGGTCTGTTCTCTGTTTTGCAATGGAAGGGCATGGTTTTGCGACTTTCAATACTGTACAGACACAACTCAACTCCTAGGAGGCGAAAAGCTGCCATCCCAACTTCACAGCATTCAGACACTATAACTACTGATCGTTACATGTTTCCTTACCCATAGCCAGCCAAGAAGCCCAGACTCGGGGGGCTGACTTTGTCATTGAAGACCACCAGCTCCAACGCTTGGGACCCCTGATTGTATATCCTATTTCCGGTCAGGTTGAGAACCCACCACTCACTGTTGGATTTGGTGACATTATCTCTGAACAAAATGATGGTGATGTTCATAAAGTTATTTTCTGGAAGAGGAGAAAAACAAAATGAAGGCAGCATGAGAGTCTCAGGATTTGATGCAAATTAGAAGTCCCCAGTGGCAAGACCCATCAACGTATGTAGTACACAATTCCAGAACGTGAAAGGCACAGGGAAAGACGCGACAGGCAGGTGGAGAGGAAGGGAGCCCTGGGCATCACTCAGATGAGAGTTTCGTCACTGCTGCTCCTTTGTAAAACAGCCAAACCACAGGGAGTAATGGAGGGCCCACCCCCTAAGTGGCTGTGCTGAGCATCCAGAGAGCCGGGGGCACACAAAGCCCTCACCGTCAACCTTGGATGCAACTGATCAGTTCGTTTATATTGCCAGCACTTGGCACGTATCTCGTCAGGAGGAAGGCACTCTACCAGCTGTTGAGGGTTTATAGAATGACGTGTAATATGTTCCTTATTTTAGTGGGAAGAGACTATGTTCACAATTATGGTCATGTGGCAACTAGCCTAAGGCCAGCATGGTCAAGGTCCCTCCCTTGAGAAAGCCTCTTCTTCTGATTGATGGAATCTATGACAGCTGAAAAGAGAAATAGCTTGAGTGCTAAGCTTTGCTAGCTCCAGGATGTGGAGGGAGAGAACAGAGATACTCATCTCAGGAAGGACTGATATCAAGAAGTTCTTCAAAACTAGACCACCTATTATTATTAACTTAGGACTTTGGGGTATAGGAATAACTGGGGTTCTCAAGCTCAGAGGCAGTCTCAATTCTCTGAACCCGTCTGGCCCTGGGTTCAGAGAGCTCTAGGTTTGGATCTGGTTCTACTGAGTATTTGCTCAGGTGTGTCCTCCACGCCTCAAGCTCTTTGTGTGTAAACCGGAGATAACCATCAGCTTATGCTACACATGTCTGGGGTGACATCATTGGATGTAAGGGATGGCAGGAGCTGTAAGGGAGGAGGGAATTCCATGACACTGCAGGATGGAAGACAAAGAGGGCTGGGAGTGGGGCATGGGGACAGGCTGGCCTTGAAAACCCGGCGAGGGCACAGCTTTCTTTGAACCTCCAGGGAAGGAAGTAGGGCCCTGTGAATAAGATGCTTTACAAGGAGGAGGGAGGTGGATCAGGAGCAGCCACTGGGCTGAATTGAATCTGCCCTGGCAGCCGGTGGGGAGGCCATCTGCTGAAACAATGGCTGGGAAGAGCTTGAAAACTCACACCGCGTTTTCAGGAGAATCTATCCTTCTTGGGCTAACCAGTTCTACGGCTATTTCTCTTTTAAAAGGAAATAAGAAAACTTCCCCATGCGTGTCGAAGCTGCTCATAAAAGCATGCCCATTTATAGTTAACGAAGAACAGCATGTGGACATGGACTTGGCCTTGCATTTGCCCTCACGCCTCACTAGGGACATCTCCATGGGAGGCTGTAACTGCTCACTAGCTCAAAGTGAGCATCCTGAGCCAGGTCACCAGTACCCATGGTGCCTGGCACAAAATGCTTCACCCAGGATGGCGAAAGGACCCACGCTTGACACCTGCATGACACTTCACCATGATCAAAGAGACCAGCAACTTCAGGAAATGAAGTCAAACAATTCTCTATAACGAAAACACCGGTCTTCAGTGACAGGAGATAGCCGGATACAAAGTTGCCACAGGGCCGGCATAATAAACCCATACCTGACTTGTTTGCTGGTAACCAAAACTGTTATAGAGGCATGTGGCTGACAGAAGTATCACTGGGCACATAGCTGTCCCCCAAAACAACAGCTTTCCTTCCATCACGCCGGTGCTGGAGAAATCCAATAACTGAGACACGCTATTGGTGTGTACCGACCCTGGGGCTCAATCAAGCATATGTCATGTTGTTTTTTATTGTTTTTTGTTTTTAGTGGGAGAAACCACCATGTTTACCAACGCATGAGGCAATCCTCTGTAAGCAATCTGGTTGCTCAGAGAATCAGTTAAGCTAAGTCATAAAACATGGGTATGGATCAGTCAGGGAGAAGCAAGGGAAGAACATGGCTTGCAGGTGTGTCAATGGTTCCCCGCGGCAAGAGAAGGCAGAGGCTTTATGGCTCTGGTAATACAGGGTAAGAGAACTAGAAGGCAGATTGCTAAATGTTCAAAAGGCAGACTTCTAAAACTGAAGACAGGCAAGATTTTCACAGTTCTGGAATGGCTTCTCATTCTTACCAGAGAGAAGTTGCTTTATAGGCTTTGAGTTTGAATCACTGGGCGCCTTCACGTAGTACGGGTAGATCCTTTCTATTGTCCTGCACATTAAGAAAATAGAGAGATGGACTTTAGCTGTTTCCACACCTAAGACTGATATCTTTGCAGCCATTTTGACCTTTTAGAAAGCAATGATAAAAGTACTCATACAACAATATAACATAAAGATATCTTAATTTATAAGATCTTATTATAACCACATCTCCCCAAAGCTGAGTCAATTGATTCTACCCAGAAATACATGTAACTCATGGTACATATAGTTTGAAAGTAGCTGCTGGCCTTTCTTACATTTGGGACCTGTTACTGAGAAAAAGCCATTTTTGTTGGCTAGAATATTTTAACAGTTATCTTTAGTAGTGAGCTCTTTACTGACTTTATTTATTTATTGGTATTTAAAAAAAAATACCTACAGTACACAGGAGGATCTGCTGAAGGGTGAGCTTGAGGACAGAGCACGTGACCTGGACCCTAAGCTTTGTCTTAGAGGAGCTGCCTGACTCATGTTCTCTCCTCTGGAAATGATGCATAGTGAGGCACTGATGATCTACAAGAGCCCCGGAACATCAGGGATTCGTGAAGTCAAGGAGGAGCTTAGTATTCAAATGACTGGGTCCTAGTAATCATCCCCTGCAGTGCATCAACATGAGGCCATGGCAGCCTGGAGTAAGACACTGGGAAAACTGCCAGCGGGCATCTGGACTATTCTGTCGGTTTTGAATATAGGTCCTCTTCCCTCTGCGAGTTCCTAGTTACCTAATGTAAGTTTGAAACAGAGCACATACGGGGAGTGTTTTTCTCTCCCCCAATTTTCTGTTGCCTCCTGTCTTTTTATCTTCCCACCCATTCTGCCAGTTCGATATTCAGCTGCCCTGGGACAAGAAAGGAGTCTGTCCTTGGCTTTTGATGATTTGTGGCAGTAGGAGCAAGGCTTGTTACTCAGAGGGAAGGTCAGCAGAGCCTGCTAGGCTGGAAGACAGGGGCAGGGAAGGGCAGGTGTCAACACCGGAGGCAATCTGTGAAGCCATCTCCTGCCTGCTTTCTTCCTTTGAAGGTGGATGGTCCACTGGGTACCTAGCTCAGGAGGTAGGCATGATGACAGAAAGCCTGAATTAAGTGTGTCCTACCCCTTTAAGGGAGCGACCTTCGGACCAGGGAAATGAAGCAAACACTGGCTTGTATTATGACGGACAGGTAGATGCAGGAGAACGTGAGGAGTTTCAACACCTCTAGACACACGGGGGATCAGCACAGTGACACCCCAGTGGGTAGAGAATGGGGTCTAAAGACTGAGGGAGGGTTGCCTTGCAGCAGGCATTGGCCACCCAGAGTGGAAGAACAGTGTGCCTCACGGTGGAAGGAGAGCAGGACACTTCACCTTGGATGGAGAATGTCCCCGGAGCCACCCCCACTGTCATTCACAACATACACATAACGACAGGCAAATTGGAGACAGAGTCCTGGGACTGAGAACTGTCACTTGCATCCTCAAACGAGTTGGGTGGCATCAGAAGTCCCCACATTCTGACCAAGCTCTGTTCACAGGGCTACTCAACTTACACGGGAGTGTTTGAACTTTCTGTGTCGTTGCCGGCGATCATTTTAGCTATATTATTCCGTGTCTCGTTTGCCAGAGGGAAAGACAGCTTATCGGTTGCTATTTCTGCTTTGGCACCCAGAGTCATGTTTCTGTGATGGAAGGAATAAGAAGAAAAAGGAAAAAGCTGAAGGTTAGCGATTGCTCTAAGGTCCGGAGGAGAGAGCAGTGCACACTTGACTCACTGTTGTGTCTCACCAAGTTTTCAGTGAGTCCAGATTTTTCCACCCCAACCGTCCTGGTCACCCCACCTCCATTTCCACCCTCTTGAGCAGTCAAATTCATAAAATTGCGGGAGACCTCAACCCCATGAGGCAGAATAGAGGGATTGGAGTCTGCTGGCCAAGCAGCAACTGTCATGATGAGCTCGTGGGAATCTCAGAGACATTCTTATGCAAAAGTAATGATGTCAGTCTCCATGGTAACCAGCAGATCCTGTGTTTAATCAGAAGTTACTTTTGTTATGATTTGGTCGCTCTTCAAAGCAAGGGCCAGAAACCAAGTGTTTGGCCACTGGTCCAAATGGGAACTGAGAGATAGGAGACATTAAGGAGAAAATAAGATTATGGAAAACACTGAACGACCTCTTTGAAGGGGCCCTTTCCCGTTTCCTTGTGAGCTCACTTTAGATTCTAAGATTTCCTCAGAACTTGTCATGATCCCTTCATTTTGCTGTTTAGCTTTTTTTATACAAGGTTTCCCTCTGTAGCCCAGGCTAGCTGTGTTGCTCAGGCTCCCCACTGTGATCCTCTTGCCTCCGGCCTTCTGAATGCTAGAATTACAGGTGTGAGCTATGACGATTTCTTATAAGCCAGGACGTTCAAGTTGTGGTTCCAAATGAGCCTGCAGGAGGTCTTCCTGGGGTTCTGGTCCTCAAGACTGTGACAAAGGAATCTAAGTAGCTATATTCCGTTGTGCTGAGGTCCCCCAGTGCCCATGACTAAAGCACTGGGTGAAATGTCTAGATGCAGGACCTTTTAGCAAGACATCCTTAGGTTTTCCAAAGGCAAAGTCGGGGGCGTATTCTCAGGCTTGGTTCTGGTGGGGGTAGGGGTAGAGCTGGCTCTCCTGTTTCTGGGACTGCTAAGGTACCCCCCAAATCTCACACCCACAGAACAGACCTCCCAAGGCTTCTCTAGTGGAGCAGGGATGCTGGTGGGACCCAAGCCTGCAAACACAGTTCTCTATTACTCAGACGAAACTTCAACTTTTTGTAGCAATCTTAACTGAGCACACGGACTCTATTTTCTAACCCATTCTTTCCCTTCTTTCTTTACTCTTCTGTCTTGCGTACAGAATTCATTGCTGGCCTCTCTTAGAAAAGAAAAAAAAAAAAAAGAAAGCCTAATTTAAAAAGACCCTAAGCCATTCTTAGTCTGGTCGTTGGTTCCTAGAAAAGCCGTATTTCCTCAGTGAAATGTGAGCTTTAGCAGAAAAGGCAAGTGGCTGAACGTAAAGATTGTGTCAAGTGGTGTTACTGTTTGTTCCCCCAGCCTAAGGGAAGAGCAGGGTTAGGGAAGGATGCATGGAAGGAAACACAGTAACTACCTCTGAATACTCCATGAAAAAACAACAGAGAAGAAACTATTGGGGTCCGTGAGCTCCTGTATCATTTTCTGCTTACTGGGAGGGCTGATGGTCCACAAAGAATTTGAGTTTCCTTCCAGTTCTGCGACTGTTATGTCTTCTTTTTCATAATTCTCCAGAAATTGCATAGCACCCTGCACACACACAAACATACACGTTGTGAATGGATTCTACACATGCTGCTCATGAAGGAAGCAACTCATTTTTCGTTCAACCGATTTTACGAAGAAGTTTCCAGAGGGAGGATTGTTTACACTGTGCCCAGGCTTTAGGTTTCCCAGAGCAGGAACATGGCAGCTCCAGTCACATGCCCAACCGTTCCTATCCACCCAGAAAGGAGGGCCTCATAATCCACATCATGTTTCCCCATTGCCAAGAAATCCGTGAACTGAGGAAGCAGACCCTCCTCACAGGAGACAGGATTCAATCCATCCAGGCCCTGTCCTTAGGGATGCTGATCATTTGAGATTAGTTTTGTTGCTATAGCCTTTAAGCGACGATTTTAAATAGAAGCATCTGTTTGCCTGATCTGTTTCCGTAAATTGAAACTATCCTCTGTGGAACTTTTTTATGATGAAACTCGTGCTATTATCTTATTGTTATTATGTTATTATAAACGATAGAGAAATCAACAACATCGGCTACATCCCCACCACGAGCACACTATCAAGGACTTATATAATAAGGGACACGTTTCTTTTGGTTTGACATTTTAAAATATAATCGTCTGATTCTTTTCCCATCTATATTTTATTTGAGAACTTGTCATAAAACTAATAGGATTCTTAAAGACATTTTTTGTTACAAGAGAAATTACTTAGGAAATCATCTCTTCAGATAACAAAGCGTGTACTGTGAATATGGTCAGAAGCGCGGACCTTTTCTTCCAGAAGGACTGTCAGAGGAACCAGTGCCAGCTGGATTCATGTAATATGTTTGGTATGATTTCCTTAACCAACCAGTTTTTTCTAACACTCAAATCACTTCAGTTTCTGCTATCAAAAGCAATGTGTTCTTAGGCAAGCATCCACCTAGTTGCTTTCCCATATTTTGAATTAATTTTTTAACTTGAGGTTCCCAGAGCAAGCAGGCCAATCAAAGACCAATACCACCAGTTTAAAAACTATATGTATTTGTTTAAATGAGCAAAACCCTGTTGAACTTTCATTAAAATGTTCCAAGTTAAACTCGTGTTTGCTGTCATTTATATTTCTCATGCTATCTAAGTAGCTGATGACTGGCCGGGTGCCACAGGCAACTGAAGCGTCTAGAAAAATTCATCATCTCACCACTAGGGGGCAGAGCAAAGCTATCCAGCTTTTTCTGACACCAGCAGGAGAGCCCGCATCCAGGCAGTCTTCCTTGAGTTCTGCCCACATTTACTTACGGTGTTGGTGGTGAAAGAGTTTAGGAATGTTTTATACTTTGCATTGTCCATAACCTTCAGCTGGCTTTGCTGGGCACTCATTGTGAAGATAGGCTGCAAAACAAAAGTACATGGCAGTCAGCAGGAGACGCTGGTACTTTCCTGCATTTGAGTTAATGTAAAACCATTTCCTCTTTAGGAACTACTGATCCCCTGAAGGCAGTTGGCCTCAGAGATCTCTTTTTACACGGATTAGTCCTATACTCAAAACCAATGAACCGTTACTACTATTACTGTTGTTGCTGTTTTACTATTCGCTGTGATAGGGATCAAACCCAGGCCCTTGCACATCCTTGGCAACACACAACTTCCCTGTCCTTCATATACCACATGTCTTCTGATCAGAGAGCATTTAGGTAAAGCTCTGGCATCAACCGGGGAGTGGTGACACACGCCTTTAATCCCAGCACTTGGGAGGCAGAGGCAGGAGGATCTCTCGGAATTTGAGGCCAGCCTGGGCTACAGAGTGAGTTCCAGGGCAGTCAGGGCTACACAGAGAAATCCTGTCCTGGAAAAAACAACAAAACAAAACTGGCATTGAGAACTATTACTACTAACCCTAGTCAGGGCTCTCATGAATAAATGCTGCATTAGGAGAGGTCCCAAACCATGGGGGAAGCTAGGTTACCTGATACCCTCCCAGGGTGATTGTGACTGACACATCCAGGGGCTGGTTGATAACCCCCGCGACAGATTTGATCAGAGACATGAAGAGCAGTGGGAACCACACGATACAGATGAGCAGGACGATGATCATGCCGCCCATGCCGTACTTCACCGCTTTCTTCTTCTTCTGGCCCCGGGGCTGGGGGTATCTCTGCAACACAAGGATTCACAAAGATTCAGCAGGTGCCAGAGAAGAGGGAGGAGACAGGGTCAGACAAGGGTGAGCGCTTCTCTCACTGCCCTGGGGAATACGGACTTGGTCCTGATTCCTCTTCACAAGGGGCAGAGACCTATCCCAGCCTTGGAATCGAGGGATGAAGCTGTACCAAAGCCCAAGAGGCACCCGTTAAACTCAATGCATAGTGCACGCTCTCAAAGACCCTGTTGTTCTGGTTCTTAAGCTCTGCCTGGCCAGCGTGGCCCTCCTGTGGCCAGTGAGTGAGAAAACCCCTCTGAGTGCTGGACACGGCTGGTGAGAGGAAAAAAAGGAATTCATGCGGTAGGAACAGGAACAAGAGCTAGCACAGTCTCTGGCTGTGTCACCTCTGCAGGCCACACCGCAGACTCAATAAGTCCCCCCCCCCCAGGGTGGGAGGCTAGTGGGAGGAGCTGGCTTTGCTTGAGAAGTTAGTGTCTGAGGTACGTGAGTGTCTTGCATGTTACTCCTGTGCACAGCCTTTCTCCCTTTCTCAGTTACTTTCCAGGTTAGCTGATGCTATGGTTGGGCTTTGGTTTGATCCTTCTGATACTCAGGTTGAGCTGTGATCACCAGAATGAGCATTAAGAGATGATTAGAGTCTTGAATGAACCCATCTGGAGAGAATGTAGTAATTGGCTATCTTGAAAGTTGTTCTGCTATGAATGCCAGTCCAGCCGGGTCTCTTGTGTTTTCCTTGTCTCTCTAGACGATGTCCTGTACCACCTGGGAACTTTCCCAACAAGAAGTCTGTTACTAGAGGTAGCCCTCTTGATGGTGAACCGGACTCCTAATTTACCCCATATGCAATCCTTGACAGACTACAGAGAAGACCTTGCAAAGGGGCTGCCAACTTTTTGTCCCAGGCTACTTCCCCGTTCCTCTCTCGGTAACTCAGTGCTTTATTGTTGGAAGATGGGAAAACCACAGTGCTGTTCCTGTTATAAGTCTAATTAGCTTCCCAGAGCATGCTGGGAAGTGGTCTCATGGGGATGAGTGCAAAGTTGGCCGTTCACCTCTTAAGTTCACGGCAAACCTTTGCCTTTCAGGAAGCTGTTCTTGCTTCACAGAGTACAGTATAATGATCCTATCACATAGCTTCCAACAGAGAACTAGAAAGAGGCACTTGGGGCTCAATGTGCTAAGTACTGCATGAGCTATGCAGAGAAGTGGGAAGGCCCCGGGGAAAGGTGAACCAAATCTTGGGCTAGGGAAGGCCTGTGAGGGGGAAAAAAATGCCACATTTGACATTTGAGCTTGTGAAGACCAGGAGAAGGGAGCAGGAGTTTTCAGCGAGTAAAGAAACTCACTAAGGTCTTAAAAGTATCTGGCAAACATCCCTGTGAGAGCAGAGGAGAGGAGACAGGGATTGGGGCAGCCGACTTAGGATCAAACAGAAAAGTAGACGCTCCATCTGCCCCAAATCAACTCACGTTTCCCACTAACTCGCTCAGTGAAGCTTGCCTACCTACTGGTGAATCTGTTTTCCCAGAAGCTGCTTTCTGTTTATTACATGTGTGCTTACTGTGAGACAAGATATTCACACGTCTTTCCTGGACCTCACAACCTATGCTTTGGGGCTTGCATGCTGTAGCGAGTCAGGCCGCACCGATGGTGCTCAGCAAGTGCTCACAGCAGACTGAAAACAAAGGCCTCAGATTGTTGTTCTTCCTTTTACAGTCCTTTGCCACAAGTTGTTCCAGCCACTTTGGCATACCCATGCTCTGGCATTTGGGCTGCCATAGAAAGGGAATGTGCCAACTCCCCAGGCTTCCCAGGAATGTGAGGCCATCTGGAGGGGAACCATGGGGCTTCTCTGAGGGTAAGGGAAGGCCATCATCCTCTCTCCCTGTAGGCCCCATGACTGTGGATCCAGCCAATGTCAGATGACATATGCTAGAGGGGAATTGTGGGAACTATTTTTTGTTCTAACTCACTCAAGAATGCAGCCTGATCTCCATTTATAGAGCGTCTGCATACTATTAGGCATCATGAGTGCTAGAGAAATGATTTAATAGTGCGGGAGGTTCGTGGGGTCTGTGAAAACACCCTTGTCTCCAGAACTGTGAACCACAAATAAACCTTTCTTCTTTTTGAGCTGGTTTGCCTTAGGTGTTTAGTTATAGTATTAGTAATCTAACATATGGAAGTAGATTTAGTGTCTCCATAAAGTAAACATTACCCTGGGGCCCTAAGTGTGTATGTACTTGGATGTTTCCAATTTGTAAGGTAGCCCACTCTGTCATGGAGTAGCATTGGTCCTTGGAAATGTCTTATTTTCCAATGACATTTATTGGAGCTTTTGGCTACTTGTCCTTTTGTTGGTTTATGTCTCACAAATATCAACCTCGTTTTGCATGGTTTTCTAAAAAATTCACAGTGTTGAAAATAGCTCTTATTTCTGCTGCCTCTTATGTTTTGCTAGTGAACCAAGTGATTCTTGATTCTTTCTGGTGTTCTCTTATGTGGCTATTTCTAGGGTCTTTATTACCCTGGTTATCATCCTATGTCCTTTGATGCTCGTGTTTTCCCTTCTGGTTGCGTGTAGTTTGTCCTCAGAGGACTAAGGAATGGGACATTTTCTATGCAGCATTGAGAAGTTGTGGAACCTTGCAAGGCATTTGGTGTCATCATGAATGAATTCATTTTTTCTTGAGAAATGGCCTTGTTATTACGAGAGGCTGTCCCCTCTTCTTTATCACATTTTCTTGTTTTTTTCTTTGGTTTTTCACTATGCATAGAGAGGCAGGAAGCCAAACAGATGCTCCCCTGTAGGACCAGGAGTCAAAAACAAATCTCTTTTCTTTATAAATTACCTCGTTCCAGATGTTTGTTACAGCAATAACAAAAGAATAGACTAAGGCATCATTCCAGTTTTTGTGCTCTTTAAATATAAGGACAAGAGGCTGTAGAGATGGCTCAGTGGTCTGGCTGCTCTTCTAGAGGACCCAGGTTAGATTCCCAGTACCACATGGTGAATCACAAGCATTGGTAACTCCAGTCCAGGGGAATCTATCAGCCCCTCCAAGCCACAAACCTGCAGTTTCCTGGGAATCTGATTGCAAACCCTATTTCCAGGGAAAAAACATGGTCCATGCCCTTGCACCATCCTACCAATTTTAGGGGCTTCCAGTTGAAATGTACTAGAGTGTAATCCCACCAAAGGTGTGTCAGGAACACCCTGCAACTTCAGTAAACAAAAAAGAGAAAATAGAAAAAAAATTCATAGCGGTCTTCTGAGACTCAACTTGAGAACCACAAAAGAGTATATGTAGCTAACGCCGAGACAATCTGTTGCTTCATCTCTCTTTGGAGGAGCCCACATCTGTGCTGTCTGGTTTCTTTAACTTCCTTCCGAGTGCTTATTCTGCTCGTAGCTCTTAAGCTTGAACCTATCTTAGAATACTTCTAACAAAATCTCCAGCTCTGCTTCATGACCAAAGTCCTGGAATTCTTTTCAGCATCCAAGTCACAAATTCTGGTTTGGCCTGAGCTGGGGTTCCTAAACATTTATAGGAATCTTTCAGTGCGAATTCTTGAGCGGCAGTGTGGAGCCGTGTCTCTAGCTCCTCATCTCTAACAGGCCTCAACGCCTTCAGTCCCATAGACGTCATAAACACATGTGCCTCCTGATGAACGATAGAGCTGGCTTGCTGGGGAGAGCTGGGAACGCACACTAGATGTTACACACATTAGAAGAGACGCTTTGAAAGACACTATCTCAGAGGTAAGACAGGAAGACATTTTCCACTCCTTGGCTAATGTTGGTGGTGTGTTTCTGTTACCATGATACAAGATACTCTGGTTCCATATGACAAGCTTTCAGAATATCCAGCAAGGCTAAACTATAGTTAAACTTAATAGCTACCTATTCTAAGAACATTTTAAAAAAATCATTTCCTTTACCCATCCCTCCTCCAGAGGAAAGCATATGGCGAGCATGAGTCCACACTGCCCAACCAACCCTAGTTTCTCTTTACTCGGCCCCCCAGTGAGCATTCAAGGGTGACTGGGTCATGTGGCAACTCATCCCTTCTTTTACACCAATTACGATACAATTGCCAGAAGAAGAAACATCTGGATGCTGTTGCTGACAATGGCAGAAGTGAATTGAAAGCCTACAACCCCAGTGGGTTGGAAATCAATGCTGTATTTTTAGCTCCTGGCAGGTTTCACGCCCCCACCTCCATCCATTTGGCCACAAACAGGCACCATCCGCTTTAATCTTGTAACGGACCGGTGCTCGCGAGCGGCTGGCGGGAATGAGGCACTTTCATGGGCTCTTTACCTTTTCCGACTCTCGCCAGCACTTTAAGATGAAAATGTGTGCATAAATGTCCTCCACACAAATCCAGCTGGAGAGGCTCAAGGTCGTGTCTGTCCACACCCAGTCCATCACAGCCCTCAGCTCAGTCAGGAACGGGACCAGGCGGAACCTGCAGAGAACCACATTTAGTCAGACAGACATTTTGGAGGACGGCCCCGTTGTCTAGCTCACCTCCGAAGTTCATGAGGAAGAAATTTGTTTAAAAGGTGATGAGTTAAGAAAAAACTCTCAAGGCAATCCTCATAGTAAAATCCACCCAGGAATACAACTGCTTCACAGTATAAATTGAATATATGGATTGCTATTTTTCATCCCTATTTTTTCTGATGGTTGTAACCAACTGGGATTTCATATTAAGAGTTGATTCTGTTTCTTTCACCTGTGTTTGTACTATAAGAATCAATGGGCAGAGGGTTATTTGAGTTGTTACGGCTTTGTTGATGGATGAGTCAGGAAAGAGTTGACATCTGATGAAGATGAGAGTGGATGGGGGAGGCAGGAGGACCAGGGAATGTCACTGGAGCCAGAGAGAGGACTCATGATCAGCTGCTTGCCTAGGTTAAAGAGGTTCACTGCTTTCAGTTGTACTGGGGAGTGGGCTACCCTGAGCTCCATCAGGCTCTGAGGAATATTCCAAGCTCTTTGAATGACAGAGATTTTTTTTTTTCTGCCAGGCTGGGGAAGTAGGTTGATTCTAGGATTCCCGACAGCAGTGTTGTTATCACTCAAAACCCCTGCCCTGGGCTACCTGCTTCAGCTCTACAGATCAAATAGTAAATCAGCACCTGGAAGACACAGTCCGCCCAGGCCTAGGGTAGAACATGTGGTTGATCACAACATCAGGATGCACCCAAAACCACTTCTGACCTATCACCAGAGATATTAACTAGTGCCATGGAGGGGCCAGCTGTGCCTACAGCCACCTTATCTCTTGAGATGTGGTGTAACTTTTGGGGGAATGCAAGGGTATGCTATCACAGAAACCATCATACGGAAGAAGATATGGAATGCAGCTTGCTTGATGAACTATCAGAAACAGCATGAGGGGCTTCTTCATGCATGAACTCACAGCACACAAAGAACTCCAGGGGTGTCTGCAATGGTGCTGGTCCCAGCCATTCTATTTTACTATGTCCAGAAATGTATTAATACTTCAGGATTCTCCATGTCTACTCCGCTCCCCTTTCATTGCTTGAGAATTTCATACATGCGTATAATAGTCCACCTCTCATTTCCTCCCCTGTAATCCCTCCCCTGTCTCTCTCATCACCTTTCCACCCAACTCCGTGTGCTCTGTTTGATTGTTTAAACCCACAGAGTCCACTTAGTGCAGTCTATATGAGCATGTGTTTAGGAACATCTGCTGGAGCATGGGTAGCTTCCCAGGACCCACACCCTTGAGGGAAACTGAGTCCCAGTCTCCTATGACTAATAGCAATGCCAATAGCATTTTAGCTAGTGTGACCACATCCCCGCTCCAAGATGAGACTTTATCTGGACTAACTGATCTTATGCGGATCCTGTGCACGCCATCACAACTGTCACAATCATAAATTCAAAGGTGTGACCGCCTTGCTGTGTCCAGAAAACACTATTTTATTGTAGCCTCCTCCCCCACACCCCTAACCTTCCTCTCCTCCCCCCCTTCCCCCACCTCTGGCTCTTACGATCTTCCTGACATACTCTCCTTCAATGACCCTTGAGCTTCGGGAAGACTTTTTATTCCCAAACATTATCATGATAACTAGGTAAGTTACTAGAGTGAAAATAATCCAGCGTGGATGATTCTAGGGCAACTTCCTGGCAGGTATTCGGTGCTTAAGTGTGAAAAGGTGCTTAAAGCAGGACCTTGTGTGGGGCTGACACTGCAAGAGTTTCTGGGTGCCTTTCATCCCCGCTTTCTCTCTCCTCCCTCCTGGTGAAAGAAACACAATGTCTCCCCACTGCTTCCACCCCACCAGTGAGAGACAAGGCAGTGCCCTCACCCTTGAAACAAAAAGAGGTTGACATAATTGTAGCTCTTGGTGAGGAAGTTTCCAAGCACGCGCGTTGGGTAGCCACAGCGGATCTGATAGGCAGACAACCCAAAGTACACACACTTCACGAAGTACCAAAGCTGAGCCACCAGGTTCTGGCTGAATTTCCTGAAAGACAAAATTATGGAAGATAAAGCAATGGGATGCTTTTCCTGTACAGAAGGCAAAAGTTTAGAATAAAGAACAAACAAATTTCCCCTCTGCCACTATAACCTAAGAGAGTGGATGGATGCCTTCTGTTTATAGTAATCTGCTTTGTTTTTCTTTTCTTTTATTTATTGATTGAGTTGTTCACACACTAATTACTAACTGGGCTACAAGACACATTTAAGGTGGAAGTATGGATTTCAAAGGCCATATAGGAGAAAAGGGGGAACTTTGGGTGTGGGAGAGATGGGAGAAGTGGAAGAGAATTTGAGGTACTAGAACTCAGCTTACTGAAGAATTTTAGATCTATATCCCATTCTAGGTGTCAGGGGAAAACCAGTAGCCACCTTCAAGCCCCATCCCTAGTAAACTTCAGGTTGCCTTATTCTTGAAATAAGATTAAGCAAGATTGCTGTATAGCCCAGGCTGGCCTCGAACTCATGACTGCTCCAGCCCCCTGAATGCTGGGATTACTGTGCACCTCAACTTGCTCAGTAGTATCTACCCTTTATAAATTTACTCATGCCAATTCTTAGTCTATTTTAACCATTAGCAACAGTCCTGACAGAAACAACATCATTTTGTAATGGGTCTACCTGGTCCCCTACATGGGCTTTTCGGGCTCCATTATCATCCATGTGTCTGATATTATCACTTTCCCCTTGTCATCTCCTGATATTCTTTGAACCAGCTGAATAACCCAATTTCTCATCAGTTTCTTATATGACACTGTCTCATGTCCTCTTCCCCTTTGACGGATGCACCTAAGACCAAACTCAGCTCCTCTTGACATTGGCTGGGTGGTAGAGACAAACACAGCTCCAAGTTCTTTGGTCTGCCCTGGATCTGAGACAGTCACTTCTCTTATTTCTGAAACCTTTGTTTCTGCAAACATGGATGAAATACAGTTGAGGCACTGAGGAGGATGAACACACTCCTACTCTGCGTTTGAACCGAACGTCACTGAGATCCTTGACTTTCCCTGTCCCACCGTTCTGGCGGATCTCTGTGGGGGAGACCTTACCTCTCAGTCACACTGGGTAAGATGAAGAACATCCAGAAGTGGATCCCAAACACGAGGATGACCTGGAAAATGACCTTGCCCAGCACAGTCTTCCTGAGGTAGAGCGCACGGTCCACCACCATGGTTCCAAACTGAATAAGAACCATCACCAGGAATGGCCCAGGGACCTGGTCTTCTGACAGAGAAGAGGTAATATCTGCAGCTGCCGAGTGTTTCTGGGGAGAAAAGAACAGGCTCAGCCTGAGTGGCACTTCCCAAGATGGAAACCTTCCCTCCTAGTCGGTGGATGAGGGCAGACCCTCGGCCCAACCTACCCCAAAGGCCTTCCCTCCTAGTCAGTGGATGAGGGCGGACCCTCAGCCCAACCTACCCCAAAGGCCCAGAAACCGAAGACGATGATGATGAAGTCTACAGTGTCAGCCAGGAACATGAGCACATACACGTCAGTCACAGCACTGTAGTCCGGGTGGATGAGGTCATAGAAAAACTGCCGGATGGGTACGTATATCTGCAGAGTTCTGCAAGATAGGGCCACTGTTTCACAAGGGCAGCATGGGGAAATGGCTGACCCCGCTCCAACTCCATTCTCCTGCTCCTATCCAGGCCCCACCTTCTACTACAAGCCAAGGCAGAGACCCTTGGAGAGACCCCTGCTCAGGGAGTACAGAGGAGTCTACTGCCAACGCAGGTATGATCTGGAGGGTGCCATGCCCCTTCCCTTACTTGAAGCCAAATAGAATTGCGTAAAGCCCTAAAAGCCAGGCACTGGGTTTGTGGCTGTCTGGGTCTGGCTATTCACTCTACAGGAGACTGTGTTGCAGAATTCTTTCTATTTCACCCTAAGCTTATATAACGTTTTGGGTGAGACTGTGACTGAGGCCAGAGGAGGAGAAAGTGAAGGAGCGTACAATGGCACTGAGACCTGGAGTTCCATATCTGAGCATATATCCGATGTCTCCCGTCTCTTCTGATTTGGAGTCTTATGCCCATCGCGGCGTCTCCCTGCTGCTCTTGGCTTTTGTTTCTTTTCTTTGCCATTTCCACTGTGCAAGCATGTCTCTGTCTCTGTATTGTCCCTCAAGCCCTATCGCTTCACTGTGACTTGGGTTCTTCCTTTAACTCAAAGCCCCATTTAAGAGCTGCAGGCTCTCCAGGTTCGTGCCTATCTATATTTAGGGCTGGGCCTTGCCTGTGTCACAACCCAGTCCCAGTCCTATTGTGTCTTTCTCTTTGCTTGTGCTTGGCCATTGCCTTGTTGAATCACCAGCAAGGTAGAGAGACCTGTGAAGAAGGCCAGCGACCAACTGTGGGATGATGAATAAGGAGCCTGGCCCAATGCCACCTAGCCCCATTATTGGAGGAAAGAGGGCATCATGACGCCCACCCAACGTGAACCTCATGCTCCTCCATGCCTGGCTGGGCTTTCAGAAGCAATGCCTGAAAGCTTATAAAATGAACCCTTGATGTAGGCATTCACTAAGAGATGGTTTCTAAGGCACTATAACCATGGGTCACTGTCTGCTACTGCAACAAACGCCTTCTCCCTTCTTCACCTCTGGTTTCTAGGGAGTCATTGGTACCAGCTCCAGTCAGAGCACACAGCCCACGTGTCTCTGCCCACTCACTTCTTTATGGTAAATGCCTTTGCCTTGATGAAATGCTCTTGAAGCTTTTCCATGTAAAGTTCTCTTTTGCTTTTCTGTTTAATGCTCAAAACACTGCTTCCTCTCTGGCTACTGTTCCGGGTGCTTGTGCTACCTAGAAAGAGCAGGAAAAGGAGAGAGGTCAGAGACTTGAGGGTTAACAGTGGATCTGTCAACAAGTCAACAGAACTCAGTTTGGGCGTAGAGCCCTGGCTTTCTCGTGACCCAGAGGATGCAGGGCACCGATGGCTTTAAGACTGACTACTGAGTGTTCAAGGAGCAGACTCCAATGCTGACCTGAGGCTGGGAGAGATCTGCGGGTTCATACCCAGTGGCTTTCCCCTGCATGGTTCAGTAGCATTTGTTCAGGAAGAAACACAGAGGGGAATAGCTTTATTTGTGCTCACTAGTGTTCTAGGTCTCAGATTTTCCAGATGGGGGTGCATGACTCAGACTTATTCTCATATTCTCATTGCTCCAACTGGAAAACCAGTATGACTTGGTCTCCCAGTATCTGCTCCAAAAGCAGGTTCTGAAGACAAATGCCTGAGTCCTGGAGAAGTATCACACGTGAGCCCATAACTACAAAAGCCCAATTGCTTCCAAATAGCAACTTTTGGATCACACTCAACGTTTAGTAAGAAATTAAAAACTAGCTTAGGAAATAATTAGACAACTTTGTTGTAAGTCTCCAACTGAAGCTGATCCTTGTGGCACATGCTTGTAATTATAGCTATTTGGGAGGTGGAAGCTGGAGGATTTGAATGTTCAAGGCCCACCTATGCTACAGAGTGCAAAGCCAGCCTGTAAAATGAAGGGAGACATAGCTCAGGGTAAAAACTAGTAAGACAGAAATGGGTAGGGCTAGAGCCCGGTGGTAGTGCATTTGCCTAGTATACAAATGTGTGAGAGAGTCTGGGTTCAGTCCCCAGTAGCCCCTCCCAAATGTCCGTTGGTAAAATCTAAATCCATTTTCAAAATCTGTTATGATTTATATCCCACCCAGCAGAGGTTTCATATATTATGAATGAATTATCATGGGTCTTACATTGTTACACATTAGCCTGTGTGCTGGCTGCCTCCTCTATTACCTGAAACCCTGGTCCCTGGATGGGAAGCTACAGAGCTAAAACAGGACCTGCACTTGGGTCTGTCTGATGCTAGAGGATGTTCCTTCATATTACAGTATCTTCAACTGATAGCACCCAACCACTCCCCTTCCCAGATGCAGAGACACGGGAGAAATAAGACTGCCCGGGGCTTATTTCAGCCTAAAGGCCATATAATGGATACCTCTTTTGGACCTGTTTGAAGAGAAGCTGGACTGTGGGGAGATCTGGGTGCTGCTGCAGGAACGTTTTCTCCGGACGGCCCCTGGCTGCTCTGGGAAGGTCACATGCACAGACTCCACAGAAGCAGCCAGGTTGATGGACTTCAGTGAATCTGAGGAGCCTCTTCTGCCGTGATCAAGGGACAGCTCGTCATCAGACTCCTCCTTGTCCGTGCCACTGTCAACGATGTCGTCCTCGTCCCATAAGCCGTGACACTGAGAAGCAGAGAAGGTGACAGCTGAGGCTAGCAGCTCAGGTGGGCCAACTGGCTTTCTTATAGTGTCGATTCTAACATTCAGCCCCTTGAAACTGGAAATCCAAGGGAGGCGTATCTAAGGAAGCTCGTGCAGAATTGTGTGAGCGTCCTAGGAGAGTGGAGATGGTTGTTGGTGAAAAGAGTTTGTGTAATTAACTAAGACAAGGTAGGGATAGTTAGGATAGATAGTAAGGATGAAATGATAGCCTCTTGATTTGTTAGAACCTTCTAGAACTTATTAGCGTGCTCACTAGAAATAGCCGTGGCCCACTTATTATCCACAGGTGAACCCAATCTTAGCATTCCACATTACAAGTGTCTCTACTTTGTAGAATGATTCTGTCTGTCTCCCAGTCACTTGGTTTACTCAAGACTCAGAGCAAAACTGCAAAAATTCTATGCGAAATTTGCTGACCAGGTGTAGAGCAAAGACTCTCTGGCATCTACCGGAGATCTGATTTCTGCTGTAAGAAAATGAGAAGAATGTACAGATCTGGAGTCTGAGATGCCCTTGGTCTTGCTGGAGGGAGACCCTGTTTGGATCACACATGAACTGTATGTAGTGTGGTTCCACTTGTGTGTGAAGAACTCCAGGGAGCTCCTCCCCTGAGCCCCAGATGCTCTGTTTCTATGCGTATTCCTAGAGCCTTGGTCTGTTCTCCCTGTGAGTCATCAATAAGGCATCAAAAATTCTGAGCCTAGTAGTACATGCCTGTCACCCTATAATTATAATTATAATTCCTATAATTCAGGAGGCTGAGGCAGGAGGATCACAACTTTGGTAACAGCCTGGGCTACATAGTGAGTTCTAGGCCAGGTTTGGATGCTGAGCTAGGCCCAGGAAACATTAAAAAAATGAAAACAAAAACAAACAGAAAAGCAAAGTTCCAAGTTTTATTCTACACAGGATCTGATAAGGACTGATAAAGGCATGATTTGATTAAATAAATTTTAAATTTAAAATATTTTGGCAAAGGGAGCAGGGCAGCAATAGAGAAGAGCCAGACTGCTACAAGCACAGCGGCTCTGAAATGGAAGCTGTAGAGTTCTTTCTATAGTTATGGTGGATTGGCCTGCTTCTGCTACTAGAGTTTCTGCCTACAACTTGTAGTGTGTGAGAAGAAAAACACTCACGCAGCTGCTGAAAGAAAGGCAGCAGACAGGAACAAATGCAGAGACCCACAGACAGACACTATGCTCGAGGAAGACCTTGGAACGCACAGGTCAATGAGATGTCTCCACCAAATCCCTCCTCTTAGAGCCCAGGGACTCTGCAGAAGAGGAGTTAGGAGGAGTGGGGGAAGCAGGGGAGACAGAGGACACTGGGGTGACCAGACTCTCTAAAATAACTGAGCAAGGTGCATATGAGCTCACAGAGACCGAAGCAACGATCATGGCACCCACATGGGTCTGCACCACTGCATATAGGTTATGGCCTTCAGTTTAGATTTTTATAGGACTTCTGCGTGTGGGGGTGAATGGGTCTGATTCTTGTGCATTCACTTGAGACTCTCTTATTTTTCTGTTGGCTTGCCTTGTCCAACTTCAATGTGATGGTTTTCACTAAATCTTACATTTTATTTTGCTATGTTTTGTTATTCTCTCTTAGAAGTCTGTTCTTTTCTAATGAGAGATAGGAAGGAAGTGGGTGCAATGGGAGAGTAAGTGGGGGAATAACTGGAAGGGGTAGAGGGTGGAAAACGGCTTTCCGATTATATTGTATGAGAAGAATCTATGTTCAATAAAAGGGAATATATATGTATACATACATATATTATGTACACATACATACACATGTATATTATATATATGTATACACACACGTGTGTGTGTGTGTATGCGAGGGGTGTATGTATCTAAAAGAAAAGGGTAGGAGTGAGTGTGCCTGGGATTTGTTGCCCTGTAGAGATCTTCCTCAGACCATGGGGCCAACAGCTTCCTCAATGGTGAGATTTTTATAGGCACAGTAGTCTACAGCTCGCCATGGGAAGCCTCTTCCTCACGGCTGTAGCTTCACAAGAGACTGCCTGGTGAAGGCAGTATCACTAGAAGATGGGCAGGGGTTGAAACGGGGAAGAGAGACGAGGCGTTGTCTCTGAGTGTTCTCGGATGCTCTGACTCAGACTAGTGCTGAAGCGATACCGCGTCTCCTTCAAGCGATGCTCAGCAAATGCTGGTAAACGCTCAACCCTGCCATCGGCCCCACTGCCAACACTGATCCCAGTGCCCAGCATCTTCACTACTGTTGCAGACAAAACTGACCAACATGGGGGTAACGAGTTGTTAACACTTAGGTACCTTCAGAATAGAGCGATGGAAGAACAGAGCCAGCAGCTGAATGAGGTCATAAAGAACATAGCCCTCTTTCTTCTCCACGCCTATGATGTTTGGGGGAAAGTAGGGCTTGTCCTTGTTCAATTCCAAGTCCTTATTCCAAGGAAAGAAGCCGAACTGGAAGAAATATTTTACTACGATCGCCACCTACATATGGATAATAGAAATAAAAAGTCATTCCTTCCGGGACTAGCAATGCCTGAGAAAGAGTGGAGTAAGAATTAAGAAAACATGCCTGCTGCACAGTTTTAGCGGTGTGTAATTATTATATAAGATGACCCTAAAGCAATTGGGTTTAAAGTGTCAGTAGTATGTTTCTCTTTTCCAGAATAAGAGAAACACTGTGTTATTAAAAGTATCACCTGTAGTGAAGTAAAGCCAATGGATCACTCCTGCTGCAGCCTGAATGACTGATAATTTTCTGTTTTTGAAGAGGTAATTTTTATGTTGCATTAATTATACATTTAATTATCCAGCTATTCAAATAAGGAAGTCAGGGCAAACTTAAATATGAATATATTTATATATTATATAAGGCTTTAGTTTGTGAATTTTTCTGGAATACCGTGCACTTGTGGGGAGCTGGTGAGGCTTTGTTTATTTTGGTGTTGAGAGGCCTGAAGCCTGGCCTACTGTTGTGTAGGTAGACATTATTTTCCTTTTCCTTTTCTTCTTCTTGTTTTTAGAGGCAGAATTTTAGCCCCTAAACTCCAAAGAAACCCTGAATTTATTTTCCAGGTGTCCCTCAGCGTGCTGTGATTACAGGCACCGGCCACCACACCTGGTGTTTATGGTGCTGAGGATAGAACCAGAGCTTTTGTGTGCTAGGCAAGCTCTCCTCAGCTCCACACCGGGAGGGTCCGATGCACACAGCGTTCGCTTTCCCCCACTGTATCCCCTTCCACAGTCATCTCCGAACTACGGAAACAAGGAGGATTTGCTCCCTACTTGTTTCGTCTAGCTCTTGTTTAGCCTAGCTCTTGGGTTTCTGAACACAGCTCAAATTATACAGGGAAGGAATGTCAACCGGATTTCTCAATTTACTCTGAGAGAGAAAATTAAAAAACCCAACTTAAGCAACAACAACAACGCACACACACACACACTCACACAGAGTTGTTTTTTTTTTTTTATAGCCAATAGAAAGTCTTTACTCCACTGGTGGGTTCTGCTAAACTACTGGCTTGCACAAATACTCCTCTTGCAGCTGCAGACTGAGATAAAAGCAAGAATATTATTTAACATGCAAACCATGTATTTAAGAACAAGTCGCTTGGAAACTCTCCCACAGAGTGGGGCTGGGTGCTGCGGGTATGGCACCCTCTCCCTTAGGAGAGTCATCTATGTCCTGGAGGCATGTGATGGAAGTGATACTCAGGAATGATCGTTTTGGCAAGACTGTGGGGCCAAGTAGAGGAATAGACATGAACTTATTCGTGGCTCTCTCTCTCTCTCTCTCTTTCTCTCTCTGTCTCTTCTCTCTCTGTCTCTCTCTGTCTCTCTCTTTCTCTCTTTGTCTCTCTCTCTCTCCTCCCCCCTCTCCCTCTCTCTCTCTTAAATCAAGGATATGACATACATACTATCAATACTTAATCCACATAGTTTTGAGATCATTTGCTACAATGATTATTTATAAACCCACAGTAGTTCTAGACTGAAACAGTGCATCTTTCATGAGCACTGTACTATAAACATCAACCACATTGCTCTTCAGAGTGAACTTTCCCTTCTGAGTCAGGAAGTCCCTTTGTCTTCAGCTGAAGAAGCCTGGGAATACCTGCTGTGAGCCTCACCTCCCCACCACAGGGCACAGTTTGTAGGAGATTTGGCAGTCTTCTGTATTTCACAGGAAATGGGGCAAACAAGGCCCTAGGTCTGCTCAAGGAGGGGCTCCTCATCCCCAACGTGTCCTCCTGTCATTTAGATTTTCCAGGGTTTGTGCTGGGATGCAGGGAAAGTGACTCTAGGTTTAAAGATGGAAAACATGCGGTGCTCCATTAGACCGCACTCAAGGTGCTTTGCTGTGAGTTTAATTCTGAGTCTATGCTTTGGCTACTCCACTCGATTTGGCAAAAGACAGCTACAGCGGCAGTAGTGACATTGGTTAATATCACAGGTCTCCAGCAATTTTGTAGCCTTTGGTCAATTACTGAATCCCACTTCAGCTGTCTCCTTGTGTGTTTTAATCGGGAACGACACTGGAACCTACCTTGTGTAAGGTGTGAGGCCTGAACAGGTGTATAAAATTGCCAGTACCGGGTCACTACCGCTGATAACAATCACTAGTCTAAGTAGGCCATGCAACAGACCGGCCTACCTCAGTATAGACGATGGCCATCATCCAGAACCGCCGGCTGGGCCTGGGGACCGACAGCATGGCCCAGAGGAAGATCAAGATGGGCAGCAGGAGGGTGATGATGGAAGCAGAGATCATGTGATTGAGGATGATTACGAAATAGCACACCATTTCTGAGCGGGCTACCAGGGTGTTGTACATGGCGTAGAAAAGCAGCAAGAACCGGGGCTGGTCCACATAGAATTTCTCGGATTCTTCAAGCTCATCATCATGGAACATCCTGTTAAAAATAAGCACAATTGGACCCCTGTCTGCGCCTTTTCCAAATCAATGACTTGCATTTATGATGATCTCTTTGTGTTGTGTGTCTACACATGCCTCCTCTGTGTATGCTTATCTATCTGAGAATAAGAAAACAGCTTCATACAGGCTGATCATTCTTGTCTAAAGCACTTGGGAAGTGTCTGAGATGTTGAGGGCCTTCCTATCTTGGACTACTAAATTACATAATGAAAACTTCTTGGATATTGAAATCAAGTTTCAACATGCAGTTAATCTATGCCTTATATATACCATATCCATACAGACTGATGATCATTTTACAGAATATTTTCCAATGGTTTTATGTATGCACAAAGATTAACGGCACAAATTCATCTATCTCCTGTCCTACGTGGATGCTTTTTGAGCTCTTTTGGATTTCAGAGCATCTTGGGTTTTCAAATTAGGGATTCTAAACCTGTCTGAGACCTTATAGAAAGAGGTACAAACACAAATGTCACTGGATTCTTCTGGCTGAGTCAGTCACTCAGTCTCAGTATTGTCCCAGGATTGTATGTTTGCCTTCTATGTCTAGGGCTTCGTGCATACATGACTTGAGTACGCATGTGTGTGATGGTTCCTTCTGTGGTTCCTTCTCTTACTTGTTCATCAGCAGCTCGCTGGCTGTCAGCTCATGAGTCAGGGGCGGTAAGATACTCGACTCCAGCTTGTCTGTACGGCTGTCATCGGGGCTGACCACCATGTGGTTCTTGGCCCCGGAGTCATCTTGGGAGGCAAAGGACAGATGCTCAAAGCTGACAGCCTTGCTGTAGGAGGGCGGGGCCTCCACATCCCCATCATCTGTGGAGAACTGAGGCAACTCCTCGTCCGGAGTGAGGCTGACCTCCTCTACCCCTGCCTCATACTCTGCCACATACTCCTTGTCCTCCGTGTCCCGGAGCTCAGACTCCAGACCCTCTACCACCTCCTCCTCAGCTTCAGCTTCCACCTCCTCAATGGTTTCTGTTGTCCCTTGGCGTGAATACAGCATGGTGCACTGTGTGGGCTCGCTGTTAGGACAGAAAATGGGCAAGAGGGTTCGTCTTAGCGTTTATACCAGCATGGAACCTGTCCCACTCCTTATGACATTGCCTCAGAGCTCCCAAGTAAAAACCTCAAGCATGTGAGAAAGGGAAACGCCACCCTTCTGTGAATCCCATCCGCTTTGCTCCTTCCAGAAATTCACTCCCGCTCGGCGGAAACTGCAAGCAGTAGCCTTCCAGCTGCGAGAGTGGACAGTGAGCATTGCACCCTTGCCAAACCGCAGCAAGTGACACGCCTTGCAAGGAGCAACCCAGTCTATGCATAGAAGTGTTCAACACAGGATCAGTATCCACAGCCATGAGCTCCAGGTTCATTTCCCAATCAGCACACGTTTAGCAGAGCATACCTACCACCATCACTCCTTAAAAGAAGAGAGCATATGGGAAGGAGAAGCCATGCTTGATTGTTTCCTAGGTGCTTGACCAAGACAGAGCCTACTTTCAGTCCTGCACAAGGGACCTGCCCAGGCCCACTGAGGATGACAGAGTCCATCAGATACGGTCGCCTGAACTCAACAAGCACATGCTTTATAAATCCCCCTTCTTTAATGCTGATCTCTTCCTGCTTTTCTCATCCTTGGCCTCTTTCTTCTCGGGATAAGCATGTTTCCCACCGAGTCCTTACCTTCTCCCCTGTTCTCAGACATTTCTCTCGTGAGTTCTTGGTCTTGCACATGGGGCCACCTTTTACTGTCTCTTCCTTCTCAGCTGCCTTGCTTTGTCTCGAGCTTTTTTTTTTTTACTTTTACATGCGAACAACTTTCTCTCCCTCTCTATCTCTCTTCCTTCCTTCCTTCCTTCCTTCCTTCCTTCCTTCCTTCCTTCCATTCTTCCTGCGGTTCCCTCACAACCATTCCCCTGTTTTCTTCTGTTTCTCCCCATGCTGGCTGCCCTGTGTCTTTCCTCTAGTGTTCCTCATCTTATTTCTAGGTTTTCCCTTACCTTCCCTGGCAAACCCATGCAAGAAAGGTTAGAAGAGAAAACAAAGCAGCCATATCGAATTCATCGCTTGCTGAAACCCAGAGCATGCCTTTTCTTAACCATGCGGCTCCTGAAGAGGAGACAGATGTTTGGAATCTGCTGGATGCGGGAGGATAGTGTATCAGATTCTGAAATACACACTGCTGTCTCACTGGCATACGTGAGCAAGTAGGTTCCGCAAACACAGATTCTCAAATGCAAGATACCAGTGTAGGCATGCCAACGAGCAACGAATGGATTGTTGGCACACCTGTGGCACCTTGTAACTGAAGATGCTGGATGACCATGCAGGCACTAAACATGCTCAGGACTTTGGTTCTGAGTTTGTCACCCCCGCCACCCTGCAGAAGGCTCTGAGAGTGATAACCCTCACCAAAGTTGCTAAGGCTTATCTCAGTAACAAAGCGCCTCCTAGAAAGCCACTGGATTGAGCAACACCCCAGGGAATGTTCAGGTCATGGGCGTCAGATAAACATTAGGTCTAACTTCCAGCATGGTCATTAAATGATGTCAAGCATCGTCTCCAAGGTTTAGGGTCGGTCACCTCAGGGACTCAGAGATGAGTGTGTCTTCAGGGCTCTTTAGAGTAGAAGGATGCAACAAGCTCATGCCTGAGAGAAGATGCTCAGAAAACAAAACATGTTGCCTGAGTCAGGCCCCTGTGGACAGCACCACAGGGTCAACATGTTCAACAGCCAGCAAAAGAAAGACACCGCCTCTGCTGACCACCAGGGGGCAGAATGGAGTTGCCTTTGGCTTGGGTTATTTTCATGCCAGGATAAACACAGTATAGTTAGGGTCCCTGGTAACAACACTAAGATTTGTTGGGGGGGGGGGAGGTTTTGCAGTTCTATGCAGATAATTTCTAGCTGAATGTTGCTTTCTGGTAGGATTTAAAAAGAAAACTTAAGCCCAGAATAATCCTTTCCAAACAAGGTAGATGGTAGTCAATAAAGATGTACGTTTCTACATAATGTTCTTTTCAAAAGTCAATGGTAAAATACATTCAATTTTCCTGGTTAAATATACATGCCAAATATAGACATATTTATTTTACATTAACTGAAAATGGCTATATTTGACAGATTTTCCTAATATATACTGATACACATATCAAAAGATATCTTTAAAAATGAAAAGTGAAAACTACTTGAGAAATGGAGGACAACATTTCCAATCAGGGTTTTTAATCAATCCCTAACAGACAAAACGAAGGGACATAGTTTAGTTCATAGAGCGTTGTCTTGGAAACAATTATGTCACAGAAAGTGCTATGGTATGCATTTAGTCATGCAAATTCTTAAAAATCAAAGAAAAAGAAAAGAAAAATGGCATTCATCTCATGAACTCATATGTGCAATGGCATTCACGGGGAGGGGGCGTAGGTTATGGAACGAAGCATGCACAAGTTAAGCACCTTGATCCTACACTGCCACTGTCAGCTGATGAGGAGGACATGTCCATGCTGAACATTTTACGGAGCCTAGGCCGAGCGCGCTCGCTTGTTTTAGGAACAGGGTCTTGTCCATCTAAATCATCAAGGGTGGACTGCCTTGAGATCAGCAGGGTTGCTTCAGTGTAGCAGCTAACAGCGCAAACAGTTACAGAAACACAGAGTTAAAACCCAGTGGGGCACCAAGTCACACAGGGGCAGCTGACCCCCACACCGCCATGCGGCAACCACACACAACAGCACCACGGACGGGATGGCCGCGGCAGCAGGGGGTGGGGGTTGGAGGGTTGGGGGTGGGGCGAGGAGGGGGCGAGGAGGGGGCGGAGGAGCGGAGTCTCCAGGGCAGGGAAGGACCTGTTCGGCAGGATGGCAGGATGAATAAACAGAAGAAACTGGAGTTGAAACAAAAATTTACTGGCTAGGGATAAACTCCCAAATGGCACTTTCTGGGCGAGACACGAAGCAGAATGAGGACACGGCCCAGGCATCATCTTACAACGTTCACGTCCTTGTAGCTTTGCAGTGGGTCCTTTTGTGACTGAATTAAAAATGCTTTCTTTGGAATTGTGAGCCCAAGTCCGTGGAGAGTCTCAACTCAATTGCATATGCAGGAATACCTGCATGTACAATTTGTAGGAAAGACTTTAGTTTTATAATACAACTTTCAAATTAAGAGCCGGAGACTCAGGATGCCACCACATACTGAATCTTCAGTCTCATTTGCTAAGTCATGTGGACTAAGCCAAACCAGATTCCTTGCATGTAGAAGAGACGCCGATCTCATAATGTGACTAGAAATATCAACCAAGGTAAAATCTTAAAATAGCACCCAAAACAACAAAGGAATTCTAGTAATGCCGGACATATTTTGTCGGTTAATGTTTTGTTTTTTACTCATTTTTATTAAAGATCATGCTTCAAGTTTGGGTGGGCGTCCCAAGGGAGAGAACCCATTGACTAAATTCCTCATTTCCTGGTACTCCAAGGAACGGCCATGGTGGAACAGAACTGAGATGCCTCCTCAGAAGGGGCGCAGCAGCTTCTCGGGTGGCAGATTTCAAACCACAGCCACCCCTTTATAGGAACAATCCTCAGGAAGCAGTTAACACCGTTTGCAGCAACAAAAGCAATGATAAGTCACACACCCGATCTTACGAGGAACTCTTAGAAATTAGCTCGCCACCTGACCCTGGATTTAAAGGATTTACAGCAAAGGAAATCTGCTTATGTTTGCTAAGTTCCCATTCTGATTCCATCTCATGTTGTCTTATGTGAAAAAAAATGTGACTTGGGTGTTGGGAAACATGATGTAAAGGGAACAGACCACACCATGGTTATGTTTCCTGGAGGAGGGCAGCAAAAGACGCAGGTATCTGAGGACTCTCCTGGGTGACACGCTACCCTTCCCTGGTGCAGGGGTCCCCAGAAACTTTAAATGGGTGTGAATTTCTATTCACACACTGGGAGTGTTGCTCAGCCACTGTGAAGGGCAAATTTGTGGGTTCATGGACTTCTCACAAAGTAAACCTAGCCTCTCTTCTTAGTTCATATTAAAAATGAAAATCAAAATACATCACAGACTATTAATGATTCTGATTTCTCATTCAGTACTGATTGACAGTTTTATAATTTTGCAAATATTTTAATATTGTTTTCTTAAAACGTGGTCTGTAAGTGTGATGTCTGATGACTCCCAATTTCTCATTCTGGTCTTGGTTTTCTATTTAGGTCATATTTAAAGGCAGGTGCTTAGTCAAAAAAATATTACAAGTCACATTAAGAGACAAAATATCTTGATGAAAGAAAAATGAAAAGATACAATAAGTTATATATTGTATGTGCATATAATTATGTTCTTCACTGTGTGGGTGGGAGTAATTGCAACTGGATATGAGTGTGACTTTGGCACAAGTAAATCAGATTTTCCTGAAACTCTTTTTGGAATCAAAAGCAATAAAAATATAGTTTGTATTCCATGCAGATTCGTAGAGCAGTGTGGTCTGGAGCTGAGGAACACTTGTAAGTGTTATGAAAAGCAGCTGCTGGAAGGATGGGTGGACAGTACGCCATCTGGAAACGTCTCTAGAGAATCCCGGGGTTCTCACCTCAGTATTCTCCTTATTCTATGGCTCCTATGATCTTTTTTTCAAATGGTTGTTTGGTTATCATTTGGTTCTAAATCTGGTGTATTTGGAAACGAAGATTCTTTTATACTCACCGTCATGCTCCCCTGCACAGGAAGCAGCATTAGCAACACTGAGCGTGTCCAGGGCATCCAGACATGCCTACCTCTCCACCCCGCCTCTGCCAGACTGCACACATCTGCACACTGGTGCACATCTGCCCTGCAGTCTTCACGTAGTATCATCATCACTGTCACTATTATGGCGGTCGGGACTGAACCTAGTGTCCTGCACGACACCGACCTATGTTGCATTACTAAACCACGTCTTCAATCTGCTCTTCCCTGATGAAGGGAGGAGTTACTGTGAGCTGGACTGAAATAGGGAAGTACTTAAGAAGAATGGGGATAAAATGGATTTTGATTCATGGCATAGAAATTAACTAGAATGATTGTATTTAAATGCTTTGATCTCTAGACATAGAGAGACTTGCTGGAACATGTTGACGAAGAGGATTTATAGCTTCTCCCCAGGACAGAACTTAGGGTTTCCAAATTGTCTAAGTGAACTATAAAATAAACAGCGAGCTTGTGCTTCACTAAAACCTATGACAGAAGAGGAGCAAAGCTCCCCTCCCACGAAGACTGTGGGACGGTCTCACAGGACACACGGTGCTAGGAACGGATTGAAAGTTGTCGCTGACATTTCTTCTCTGTAGCTGCTGCTATGACTAATGGTTTCAGAAATCAATGTCTGAGAAAAGTGCATATGTGTGGGCAGAAAGAGAACGGAAAATGAATTTTACTACTATGGCACTTTGTCTCCTAACAATTATTGTATTCTGGAATTAAAAGGCATCTGAAGCCCCATTTCAATTAGGAAATAAATGGTTGACCTTGAAGCCCTAAGAGGACTCTGGCCCAAATAGTTCCTCTTTTCATGAAAATCACATTAGCTAAATATTTGTGACGTTACAGCTTAAAAATAATTGGAGTATCCCCATCTTAAGGAAAATAGAATCTTTTTATTATTCCTGAAGACCCTAAGGAGTATCTGTTTGGAAAGAGACGAAGGACTACATCCATGAACAGCTTTATCTACACAAAATCAATATAGGCAAATGCATACATATGTACATAGTTAAATTAAGCAATCTATTTTAAAACTTGAGTTTTTACATATTTGCATATGCATATATAATGTGTGTGTATGTCTGTGTGTGTGTGTGTGTGTGTGTGTGAGTGTGTGTGTAAATAAAAACAGATTCTTTTTCCATACTAGTAGATTTGGATCTGTGTCAAAGGCAAATATGGTGACTTGCTGTATTTGAGTTTTCTTTAATTGGCCAACTCAAAGACAATAATTCAGCAACAGATAAGAAGCTATATTCAAAGTAAGAAATTCTCTAATCACTTCTCTTCAATGAGTACAATTCTGAATTTCAGGACTTGTTTGTTTGTTTGTTTGTTTTAATCTCCGATACCAGTGATTAAGCCCTGGGCCTTGGAAGGGCTTGATGTGTAAATGGCCAACTGAGCTACATCCTCGGTCCCTTTGATATTTAGTTTCTATTTTTGAGTTTGCTATTGGTAAAGTAATACCCTTTCTACTCTCTTTTATCCAGCATGACATGTAGTTAGTATCTATGAAGGAAAACTATGGTTGGTAGCCACTGTGCCCGTGGGTGCGTCTGGGACCACCTAGAAGGTCTACTATGCTTCCTCAGCGGGCAGAAGAGGCAAGAACTGTGTTACAGAGCCTTTTCAGACGACACTTCTCAGGGATGACTTTTATGTCTGTTTGTTCTAGAATTGAGCTCAGGTCCTGGCCTAGAACAGGGGATGACTTTAGCTGCTAGATGATAAAATACACAGCTATCTTCAGAGATACAGTCCTTCGCCTATAAGACAGTTGCATGGCGCCGTTGACACAGTCACATGGTCCCCCTGGGTATTGTCGGTTTTCTTCCCAAGGCAGTGGTTTGGTGATTAAGCAGCCCTATACAATGGACAGCAGTGATCTAGAACCCTCTGCTGCAGAGGCTCCTGAAGCCTTTCTGGGTGGACAGTACACTTGCCGGGAAAGAAGGGAAAGACATCAAGAGGTCCAAAACCTGGGTTCTAAATATAGCATGGTGATTTTGGATCCTGGGTCTGCTCTTACAGGCTTAGATCACACTTTTAAGCCACATTGTAATTGAATTTTTTTCTTGGCAAAGTATGGATAATAAAGACACACAACATTTTATGCAATTCTAAGGGATGAATCAAAGCTGGCTACAGTATGTGCCCAGTGTACCACCACCCTTGGCATCAAGTCTCCTGCTGTTCTCCTGCAAACAGTGCACGGAAGACCTGAAACCTAGAGAAGAGGGGGAATTGTTTCTTACAGAATTGTTTCTGAAATTTCCATTCTAAACTTGAAAGTAACAATTCTGAAAAAAAAAAGAGGTCAGTGATATCAACAGAAGGTAGAAAATGCTAGAACAAAAGATAGCTCGTGGAAGGAAGTAATGGCGTAGCCCTGACACAAATAGTAAGGAGTAAAACCCAAATGTGATGAACCATTCTTATTTGCCTGGATCTTATAAACCCCTAGACTGTGCCAGGGAGGTAGATGCATGCTTCAAACTGTTCACTGCTGGTGTCTGCTTTTACCCAGTCAGCCTAGAGTAGCATACAACATTGCTGTATGGATCCGCAGGGCCTAGGATACCACCCATGTGTTTGCTTAGCTTTCACTTCACACAATCACTTCTCACGTTTGCTGGCATCTACCTCATTCACAAAAACAACCGATTGTTAAGAAAGTGAAATACCTGGAGATACTGTCATGGGAATCTAAGCTATCCATCCTGTGAGCTGCCTGGGCCCTGGAACCAGCTCCAGGGTGCTCGTCAATTGTGTCCAGTCCTGACTCTCTGGAAAGGTTCATGATGTGGTTTTGGTAGTACATGTGGATGCTTTCCCGCGTTGGAACGTTGCCCTGTGGAAAAGGGGACATCACAGTGGTTCTTACGAAAGCACTTTGTTTGGACAATGCCAACAGTTTTCAATACTGACGATTCTCAGCCCACGTGCACACCTACAGTAAGGACTGATGAGATGCAGATAATTTAGGGATTAGTGTCAGGTCTTTTATGGTCATTAGTGTTAGTCGGTATCGCCACATGCAATGGTTGATCTTCCCAGTCAACCTGACTGGATTCAGAATCACTTGACACACATCTCAGCATGTCTCCAAGGGCGTTTATAGAAAGGTTTTACTGAGGAAGGTGAGCCAGTAGTCAAGGCTGGCAACATCATTCCATGCGCTAGGATCCTGGACTGAAGAAAAAGTGGAAACAGAGGGATCCAGATACGAGGTATAGTTTTTGTTTGTTTGTTTGTTTTGTCAATTTGACACGAGATACATTCATTGGAGAGGAGGGAACCACAATTAAGAAAACGCCTCTGTACGAGGTGCTACACAAACATTGTCTTAATTGATAGGGAAGATCCTAGCTCACTGTGGGTTGCACCATCCCTGGGCTGATGGTCCTGGGTTCTAGACGAAAGCAGGCAGAGCAGGACAAAGGTTGAGTATGTCGGTAAGCTGAGCAACACCCGTCCATGGCCTCTGCATCAGCTCCTGCCTCTAGGTTCCTGCCCTGACTTCTTTGGATGATGAGCAAGCAGTGCTGTGGAAGCAGAAGCCAGATAAGCCCTTTCCTCTCCATGTTGCTTTGGTCTGGTGTTCATCACAGCAACAGTATCCTTCTCCAAGAGACCAGCTGAGTAGTCACATTTCTCTCTCCCTGTTTCCTGTCTGCGGATACAATGTGGCCTTGCCTTACTCTCCCATTGCCAAGTCTTCCCAGCCGTCACCACCATATACTGTGTCCCTTCAAGCTGTAAGACAAGCCTCCTTGCATCCCTAAATTGCTTTGGCCAGAGAGTTTACAGTAACAAAACATAAGGTAGGTAATATGCTGGTATAATTCTTACTATCTCAAAATAGTCACCTTTCCAGAAATTGGCTCAAGATTAGTAGAGAAAATTATCAAATCTGTTTTCAATTAGATTAATTTAGGCTCAGTAACTTATTTTCATTATTAATTTTTATTTTATTTTGGTATATTTTAAAAAATGTTCCCAACCCTGTTAAGGTATAATTGACAAAATTATTTGTATAAAAATACTTACCTTTAAGTACAATCTACAAATCATATGTAACTTTTGTATATTTTGTTAACTCTCTTTATATTCTAACTTTTTTTTCTGGAGTTTTCAGATCAAAATTTCCAGATAAAAATTATAATCCTTTATGGGGCACAGCAAACCTATTAACTGTGATAGGAGAGAGAAAATGAATAAACTGGGGGTTTTCTGAGGACTCCTGGTGAGTGTGTGCATGTGTGTGAGTGTGTGTGTCTGTGTGTGTGCATGGTTGTGTGAGTGCATATGCATGTGTACATGTGTGTTTGTGTTGTTTATGAGCATGGGCAAGACCTCAATGCACACAGAACAAAGGGTTATGAAACAGCTGACCAGAAAGATGGGATTTTATTTTAGAATTTTAGATAAGGTTGTCTAGTTAGGTGTCTATTGCTGTGACTAACACTGTGTCCAAAAGCAACTGGGTGGAAAGAATTTATTTAATCTTACAGTTTATAATCCATCACTAAGGGAAGCCAAGCGGTGGCTAAAGACTGGAACCTGGAGGCAACAATTGAAGCAGAGACCGTGGAGGAGCGCTTCTTACTGGCTTGCTCGCCATGGTCTCTCTAGTCTTCTTTCTTATACCACCTAGAATCATCTACGCTGAAGTGGTGTCACACTTGGTGTGCTGTGCTGTGGCCCTCCCACATCAATCATTAATCAAGAAGATGCTGCACTGACTTGCCTACTGGAATTCTGATGGAGGCATTTTCTCACTTGACGTTCCTCTTCCCAAATGGCTCTAGCTTATGCCAAGTTGGGGGTGGGGGAACAAAACATAACAGACAGCAAGAACAACAAAACAACTAACCAGGACACAGGCTGACTATTTGGAATCCAAATGCTCCCATGTCTGAATTCCCGTGAATGCTGACATGATGCCAACGGGTGGGAAATTCTACACAAGCACTCCTGAACAGTTGCCGTTAAAAGCCAAGTGCACTCGAAATGGTCGAGGAAGTTACTGTCAGGCCATGTAGATGATGAAATCGAAGTAAAACTTCATGCTCATGTTTGTGTTCCCTCCCCAAGGTGTTTCATTATGTAAGTGAAAATATTTCCACATCCAAAACCAAAATTGGAAACTTGAAACTTCTCTTGCCTCATGCATTTTGGGCTGGGATGTACAGCCCACGGGGACTTGGCAGCTCTTTGAAAGTAGCAAGCAGTAAAAGGAATTACCTTCTTAATCTCTCGGGTCAGCATGCACCTTTCAATCCTCAGAACTGTGGATATATCAATGTGTTCCCTCGAGATGGAGTTGAGCCAAGTGGTGAAACTATCCACCGTGGCCAGGAATAGGACCCAGGTGAACTTCAGAATATTAAATATCCTCTTGATGATATTATCTAGGCAGAAGAAGCACAACACAGGTTAAAGGGTCTGGAACACTACCACACTACCAAGGGCTGTGTTGTGACTCTGTGGGGTAGACCACACCCAGCCCTGGATTTTGCCGGATGCCTCTCATGTGTACTGGACTCCTTATACTTAGAGAAGGAGGGGGACCGAGGCCCGAGCACCGTAGTGTAGTCTCTATACATGCAATGGAAGAACTAAGCCAGACTGAGGCAGGATCTTTCATGTCGGCCATAAAAGACCCTCAGGGGCTAACAGAACTCCTCAAAATATCACGTTCCATGGATGGTCAAATCCCTTACACATATGCATCTCTGACTACACTCTCTGTATAGAATCTTCACACACCCCTTTTCATAGTTTGAGTCATCTCTTTATCACTTCTACTAGGTACCCAATACGATAGTGGTTGCTACACTGCATTATTTAGGAAGACAGAGAAAAGGCCTATATACACTCAGTACAAATGAAATCCCCCCCCCAAAACATTTTGGTAAATGTTGGGAGCACTGAGACCCCAGATCCTGAATTTCTTGTAAACAACTTGTTTTCCCCTGATCTGAGTGCCTACAGCTGCTCTGAGCACGAGACCTTCAGGAGTTTCTGATGGCAGGAGAGTGGTTTCTGGTGGGTTTGGCTGGGGCATGGCTATCTCTATATAATCTGCCCCTGAACACAACAAGGGGGGCATTCTTGGGGCTTTGGTATCAATGTTAAAAGGTCCGTGTGTGTGTTGGTCTGTCTCTGCGTCTGTATTCTCAACCTCCAGCCCCCTTTCCTGAAGCTGGCGAACTGGGTAATAACGCACACAGCACAGACACAGGGGCGCCGTGCACGGCAGGTAAACACTTGGATGAATCTGAGGCTGTGAAGCCTACACATCTAGAAGTCTTACTGTAAGAAGTTTAGTAAGCAGTAGAGATTGCAATTCAAAGATTTCACCTAGGATTAACTCAAGAATGGAGATGGCCTGTGCCTGTCTCATGAGGCCCTTTAAGGCTTTTCTACAAGTGTCTGAGGGATTGTTGGTGAAACCTGTTTACTGTCTGTGCACTTATACTTCAGCCAAACTATATTATCTTTTGCGAAGCTCGCTCCACAGGCTGCGTGTGCTCATGTGTTACTGATCCATCTTCCTAAGACAATCAGATGGGATTGTATGTCAACAACAGAAATCTGTACGTGGACTCCATCATCTGTGGTCAGTAGAAGCCCTGGGATGGCTAATGTGAGTTTTGTCCAGGACTGCAGCTGTGACTAGAAACCAGGGAGGGCTGTCACGCAGCAGCTCAGCTCAGATCCAGTGGTGTTTGAAATGGTGATAGCATGCACGCACATCTCTCGACACTCCGGAGAGGCTGCAGTTAAAGGCATTCTTTGAATACTCAGAAAGACTGGAGGAGCTTTTACAACTGGTGAGCTCACCCTCTGGGACATCACTCAGCTTTTAAAAAGAAGGAAAATTCGTAACAACGTGGATGACCACAGAGGACATCGTGTTACACTGAATAAGCCAGGTGTGGAAAAACACACCCCAGATGATATCGCTGACACTTGGAGCCCAAACTCAGGATACTCACAGAAACGGAGAGCAGAGCCATGGTACATGGCCAAGGAAGGGAAAGACTGAGAAGTGGGTTGAGGCAAGCTTGCAGTTACACGGGAGCCTTATATCTAGAGATCCTCAGAGACAGGCGGTTATTAGCAATTCTGTACTATGCTGGGATTTGCCAACAAGTAGACCTAAGGCTCTCTAACTGTGGTGGGGAGGTGGACAGGCAGGTTTATCTGCTGCCTATAGCAGTCACTTTGCTACGCACAGGTGCAACGTAAACCATGTATTATATGCATCTTACTAAACGCAGTGAGGGAGAAGCTAAACAGAAGGACTAGATCATCCTGTCTGTCTGTCTTAATCACGTATGTAAGCTGATGGTCACCCAATCACGTGCCAGCCCCACAGGCCTCTGTCTACTGTGCTCAGAGTGAGTACCCAATGGCCCGCCTTTGCTCCCCACTAATCCCCTCTCTGAGTTGAAGCCACAGTGTGAACCAAAGCTTGGCTTTATGATGAGGACCAGAACGGCTCTAAGTGGCCTAGGAAGAAGGGTAAGCTTACGTCTAGTAAAGTTTAGCTCTTTTTTAAGGGTCAGACAAGAAATGGAGCCTCCAAGTGAAGGCCATACCTGATGGGGTGTGAGGGGAGGGGGTGGCAGAGAGCCACAAGTAAGGACCAGGTGGGGCCAGAATCTCCATCACTGATGTTCCCATGGAACCATTTCCTGCCTATGCAGCTACTTCCTCCT
>NC_022020.1:48774329-48775997 GCF_000317375.1 Microtus ochrogaster
CCCTCCTCCTCGGGACTTTTCGGGCTGTGGTATCTCTTTGTCTTCCACAGGTTTTAGGAGGTGAGAAAGAACAGAGGGTCCCCTTTGCTGAGCAAAGCAGCAAAGGCAGAGATGAACGGCCTCACGAAGTGGTATAAAGGGAGGCTTCACTGATGCCACAGCAGAGCGATTTCAAGACAGAGACTCCACAGGGCCCCCATTTTCCTCTGCATCTCTGGCCTCTTATTTAGTTTAATTATTTGTTATTTTGTGTGTGCGCATATGTGTTTGTACCCATGGGTGGAGCCAGAAGAGGGCACCCAGTGGTCTCTGGCACAACTTCCTGCCATTTCACTGAGGCAAGTTCTCTCTCCCTGAACCTAGGGCTCATGTTTTCTTGGCTAGATTGGAAGTCAGCAAGCCCTAGCAATCCTTCCCCAGCCCACCCCTCACCTTGGAAGTGGAGTTACAGGCCTGTGCAGGATCTGACTTGTGTGGGTGCTGGGATCTGCACTCCAGCCCTTATGATTACACAACGTGAGTCCCTAACCTTCAAACCATTGCTCCAGCTTTCCTTATTTCCCATTAGGGAACTCTAGACCAAGGTGGGTAATCCCATACTTATTCGGAGAAGACCTCAAGCTGCTTTTACAGACATAAGAGGGAGGTTTTGGCCCTGCAGGCTGAATGACACAGAAGCCACTAATACGCTTCAGCAGGCCTTAATGCTTTTGACAATTTATCCTTATTTTTTCTCCCATTCAAAACTACTTTCCTAGAAGTAGTAATTATTAGTTGTTGAACATTTGGTCATGGAACTTCTTATCTCTACATCTGCCCTAAGATAATTTATGATATATTTAAAAATAGCTAACAGAGAGGATACTGAATGTTCTTAGCACAAAGAAATGACAAATATTTGAGATGACGTAAACATTCGTTAACCTGATGTCATGATCCCATATCGTAAACGTTTACCAGAATCTGCATGTAAATTTTAAAAAGTTCTATTTTTTAAAAAAAGAAGAAAATTTAAGTATTTTTGTTCAGTGCTCTTATCCTGGCGGCTTCCAGGCAGCACCAGCACTAATTGTCCTCATCCGCAGGCGCAGGTACCAAGGACTTTACAACCCACGAGGCTGGATGGGTTCTCAGGAGTCTTTCTCCGTCTCAGCAGAGACGAGGTGTCAAGGGACAGGACTGTGATGATGCAGCCTCGGTCTGGAGTCACAGCTGGATTTGCCGCTTTGCAACAGCTCCCCTTATCCCACGGGGCAGTACCATTTTCAAATGCTCACAGCTCGTCTCTGTCTCTGTTCTGTTACCTGGGCCGTCGGATTTCTTTTTGATTGGCCCACCCTCTCGATCGTCCCATTCCACTGGACCTGCGTTATACATGATAAAAGACGTGTCTTTATATAGAGCCCTGTGCCGTTTTTATTAATAAAGAATGTCTAAAACTTTGGCAGAACACACACTTGAGAATAACAAAGACAACGTCAAATAAAACAATGTAGTGAGAGGAGCTGGCTTCATTATTAAATAAATATTAAAACTAACCCCACGGTATTAAATGCGAAAGCATGCAACCGAGATCCAGAGCTTGACAATAGAAGAACGAGTCAGAATACACTTCCAAATCATATCTAAGCCAAAATAGGAGCTGAGGGCCGCTCCTGCTTTTTTTTT
>NC_022020.1:48776337-48779207 GCF_000317375.1 Microtus ochrogaster
AAATAGAGCTAGCAGCATTGCTCATCTATCTAACTGTATGAAAATATATCTCTGTTATACAGAATGATATAAAATTCAAAATGTAAGTAAAAATCAGTAGGAAATGCAGGACAACATTTGCTTAACACTGGGGGGCAGAGACTTTCTTTAGTGGGATATTGACTTTAAAAACATGACTTTAGACGTGCTTCGGTATCAGACTGATTGCACATTGTTTACAGAGTCGTGTATCACAAACTAAATATGGGCACTGAACAGGGAAGCATGATTCTAACACAGCAGAGGAGACACTATGCCTGATAGACAAGCGGTCCTAATTACTAAGCAAAGAACGAATTCTCCAACAGAATGGCAGAGGACAATGATAGCTGTATTTGGACCTTAAACTTGAAGTACAAATTATATAGACAATATAAAATAAAAATGCCCAGAACCATTAGTTATGGATTAAACTAAATTCCAATGAAAATATAGGAAATCTGTTATTCCCAGGGTGGGGGGGGGATGCAATAAAAAGAGCAATGTGGGCCTGGGTATGAAGCTAGAAGAAAAGTACCTTTCTTTATCTGACATATTGGAGTATAAATTACTAAAACATTGTGAGGGAAAAGCTATTAAAGTGTTTGAGGCATCTCCTTTAACAGAGTCTTTCTACTCTTGAGAATCTACTCTGTGAGGGTGCATATACATCACGGATAACTCCCTGTGAATTTTTTTGTAAAGGTACCTATTACAGCATTGCTTGTTGTGGTGAAATCAGGAAGCAATCTTTTGTCCACTAATGGGGAAATAATTGAATAAATTATGCATATCTGTACTACGGAAGCTTTTATAGCCATTAAAAAAAAAACCCTGCAGTTTCATGAATAGTTAATTGGAGAACTGTTCATGATACATTGCTAATGAAAGGGCAAGCTGCCTTCGTGCACATTAATTCTGAAAAGTTAATGAGCGAACAATATGTACTTGCCAAAGGGGAGAGGGCTAGTGCCCCATTTGGGTAGGATACATATTTCCTGGAGGCTGATTTTGTGTGTGTTTGTGTGTGTGTCTGTCTGCGTGCATATATGCACACACACACCAGATTCTGAATCTCCTGCTATCACTTGGCTTGTTATATTGAAGGTAGACTAAATTTATCTTTGCAAACAAATCAATAAAATGCAGGTATGGCCACCAGGAGATACTGAGAGAAAGAAGGTAAAAATGAATAAATTTTATAGTTAGTTGCATGAGAAATCTTGATTGTTTGACTTTCTTAATTTTCTAAGAAATTCATGATTACATTATCTCTGTACAGAATCAAATGATAGCAGAGAAACCTAGGGTCCTTTTAGTCATATCATTTAATTTTTTCCTCTCCTAAAAAGCAGCCACTATTCTTAATACACTTTAAAAAAAATCCTTCTCTTACACTTAAACACTAATAGTACATACCCATTTAAAATGTAAAATACTGGTTGAAGTACTTTGGTTTTCTTTGTTCAGTTAGTGGTTTAAATAATTGCCTGCTACTTTATAAAATGTTGTTTTTCACTTAAATAATATGTCGGGAAACTACTGAATAGTATGTGTACACCCTAGTTTTGTGCCAATTTGACACAAGTTAGTGTCATTTTGGAAAAGAGAATATTAATTGAGAAAATGCCCCCACCATCTTGGTCTAGGATAGAGCCGGTGGTACATTTTCTCAATTGATAATTGTTGTAGGTGTAGGTGTAATTGTGGGTTCAGATCACTGTGGGGGTAATGCCAGCCCTTGGTAGGTGGTCCTGGGTGTTGTAAGAAAGTAGGGTGATCAAGACAAGAGGAGCGAGCTAATAATATGCAACATTCTTTATGGGCTCTGCAGCTCCTGCCTCCTGCTTCCTTCCTGGACTTCATGCCCTGGCTTCCCCCAGTGATAAGCTACACGCTGGGAGCCTAAGTAAATCCTTTCTTCTTCAGGTGTTTGTGGTCATGGTCTTTATAGAAACCAAATTAAGAGAGTATTCCTTTATGCTTTGGCAACATGATCCCTTCAAAATCTTCACCTCAGTTGGTTTAAAAATGCCCTCTTGGCATTTGGTGTCCCCTGTAACACTTCCTCCATGCGGCAGAGGCTGTGGCTGCTTCCTGACTGGCACTCACCGTCCCCGGATCCTTTGCGTCTTCCTTTCTCCTCTTCTCTGGCCAACTTCTTTTTCTCTTTCCTCCTCTGTCGGAGTGCTGTTTTCGGATCAGTGATCCAGGCTTGATAGACAAACTGAAAGGAGAAAGTCCAATGAATTTCTGACTTTTAAAAGTAATTTAAAATATAAATGGACCTAAGCCAAGCTTCTTCGATGTAAGATGTTTTTTTCTCTTACAAGTATTGCTTTCCCTGCTTCTTATGTTAAGTTGACTTCTGTTGGTCTAGATTCTTTTTTCTTGCTTGTTTGAGACAGGGTCTCATTATATCGCCCTGGCTGGCTTTGTAACTCTGTCTGTTTCTGCCTCCCAAGTGTAGGGATTAAAGGCATCTTATTTCTTTTAATTTGCTACTGTAAGATATGATATATAAATAAATGTGGAGACATTCTTCACTCGGTGTCAAAGATGATCATGACATAAACTTGGGTAAAAGCAAACCATCGTTTCTCTGAAACACCACTGTTTGTGATCCTCAGTGACAGAAGTTTTGCTTTGCACACAACAAGCTGGAGTTGGGAGGTCTTGATGAGCACCATCAGAGGATTTCCTCCTATAGCAAAGGTCTCAGTCAAAAGGAAGATGTCTTCTTTAATGTTCTCATTTGCTCAGGTGGAAGTAAGTTTTACATTGTCAATACTCTCCTAGTAGTGGTTACGAGTAACTTGAAAAAGCTGATGGATTTTACAGGGGAAATAATG
>NC_022020.1:48779339-48839045 GCF_000317375.1 Microtus ochrogaster
GTGAGAGGGAGCTAGCCCAGGAGAGCAGAGGGGGAAACTGGTGCCTCGGGTTACCCTTTGTCAGTTGCATTCCAGAGCCGAGGACAGTCACACCAACATTTTACAACCAATCACCAAGGAGCAATGGTTCGGAAGAATCCCCCCTCCACATCCCCAGAAGCATGCAAAAACAACAAAACCGAGACAGGATACATACAATCAGCCCTCCCGAAATCATAAAACCAAGCCAGCATGCTTAACATGCAACCCCCGGGTCTCAGGGAAGCTGGGTTTTCCACTGTCACGGTTAAGATAAGAGCACGTAAGGGTAGCTGTAAACCCATATATTGTCATTTGATCCTAGATGATTTTCATATTCCAGAAAATTTTAGAAAACACGACATAAACAGATTGGCATTCTGATGCCACTAGGAAGTAGAGATTCAACTTTTCCACATATGGAAATATGAGGGCACAGGGTCCAATAAAGATCACCTCCTTTTCCCTCGAGGTAGAAATCTGAATTGTATAGGCAACACACACAAATGTAAAATTGGTGTTATTTCTGAATAACAAATCTGGGAGGTAAACGTCCTATGGTATGCTAAATGTATTTTATGGAAGTAGGGCATGAACTGATGATACTCAAAAGGATCAAAGCAAGCGCTGGTGGGTCCTTACTGAGCATGTCAGTTTGGGAGTCTAGCCACTTGTCTCTCAGGTTTAGGACATTAGAAAGCAAATTTGCATAATATAGTTTGCTTTAAAAGAAACCGAACTAATAAATACATCTTCAGGTTTAAGAACAGCATAGAATGGCTTCAAAAAAAAAAACACTTCAAGAAAAGTATTATACTATTATTGTTTTATAAAATGAAAGGATGCTAAACAGAATTTGTGAGCGTAGCAGGTGTGCATTGTATGACTTCCTTTGTTCTAAGGAAAAAGCAAACAGCTGGGAGGGAGAGAGGAAGGCTGAGAAAGGCAGGATTCACAGACTTTAAGAAGGGCCGGGAGGGGACCATTGATGTCTGACGCGGTGAGAAGAACTACTAACCCTACATTGGTCCCCTTGGGATGAAAGGCATCGGTGTCTTGTTGACGAGAGGAACATTCTGGGCATGCAAGTACAGGAAGCAAGACAGAGCAATCACGCTGTGAGCTGCTGAGTCCCTATTCTCAGGCAAAGCTATCTTAAGACTGCCATTTTGAAAAGAGATTATTTTAAAGTTCCAAACACTTGACCAAAGGCCAGTTTTGCCATCTCCTGTTTCAGAAAAGGGTTCCGACCCTTACTGAGTCCAGAAATAGAAGGGTTTTGCTGATCTCCCAAATTACGACATTGTATCTTTTACTTTCACCCAATTTGGAGGCTTGTCTAGGGAGCCAGGCCCCAAACTACATCGGCCAGAAGGAGAAAGTGCTTGGAAGTACACACAAAAAGTCTGAAGGTTCAGTTAATAGTCACCGCCACAAGTGTGTGCTTTTGAATTTATCTCCAAGTTTATCTTTATTGTTAGGGGAGTGAGATTCACTTTTTACCAGAAGGTCATTAAGCAAAACTGTATACATTCTTTTAAACAGAGAGTATTTCATTGGAGTGAATATCCTTAACTCGAATTTACAGCATTTTATAATTTGCCCTAAGTACACTGGGATACAGAGCCCCTTTACACCTTTATCGCCACTTATTCATCTTTAGCTTTGTTTTAAGTAACAAAAAGGGGTGGATAACTTGCAACCTTTCACTTTAATAATTTCTAAATTACAAATTTAGACATTCACATGGATTCATAGAGCAGAAAAGATAAAGTCCCTGCAGAAACAGCAACAGTGACTATTAATCAAAGCCAGTCTTCTGGAATGGAGAATGAAAGGCAGTCGGAAGGCTGGACTCTGAGGCCCTAGGTAGACCAGCAATACAGCTTCACCTGAGAGCTTCAGAGACACCCTGCATTTCAGGTTCTGTATGACCAGTGGGACCAGAATCAGCATGGAAACGAGATGGCAGGGAGAAGGCAAGGTGCACTCGTCTCTGTCACTATCCCAACTGTTTGCGTGAACTCAACGACCATCAGATCATAATGGCCCAAGAGTTTTAGAGCTCCCTCCGGGCTGAGTTTGGAAGGAAAAACATGCTACAAAATACAAGAAGGATACTTTGTTCCTTGTGGTTTTTAATAATGAAGCGAGTACGATATAGGCAGCTGACTGACATCCATTCTGTATTAGGTGATGAACAAGGGCGTTGTTAAACTTTATTGAGAAGCACTGTTGTGCTCTGGGCATCAGCAGCTAGGGAAGGAGATGTGCTGGATACAGGACATCTGTATCCACATTCAGAAACCGGAAACTAACGAGAAGCTGAAAGTGGGGACAGAACCAGAGGAGTCTTTTATAAGCTTATTTGGAAATTCTTACCAGCTTTCTGAGAAAGAATTATTATATATGCTTTACTCATTATGAACTGAGGCATGCAACCAGACGCCACCCTTTTAAGATGAGATGTAACTCACCCAAAACTACGAGGAGAGAAAGTACATGTATATCTGCATTTTCTCTTCCTATTTTTTATAATCTCTGGTGTCTACTTTTCAAAGTAGGAAAATGATAAGTAGTCTGGCTCCTAAGAACTCTTTTTTTTTTTTTGGAAAATTTAATGTTTTACATCCATATGATGCTTTCATTGTATGATTCATAGAACAGAGAAAATGTAGATAGGAGGATGTTTTGCTAAAGTTCTATGGAGCAGAGAGTCACACACTACACATCAGTAGAACATGAAATACCTTTGCAGCTCGGATTAAATACTGAAGAATAGTTTTGGGAAGTTTAATGACAGACTTTGGCAAGGCTAAAATGGCTGAGGCAAACTTCCCAATAGCTCTCTACAAAGAAGGACAAAGCAAGAGTAATTAGTAGGAAAAAAAAAAACCCAACGTTAACAATTTAATATATGACGTCATATGAGCTTGTCTCTACAATTAACACTGAGGTTAAAACATGCCACTCGCCGAAGCTGGAATAAAAATGTGCTGAGCTTGGAAGTTAGGAAGAAGAGCACACTCAGTTGCAGCATGTAGTTCATAAACACAGTCAAGATGGTCCACATTCTCTTCTTTGTTGTACGATGAGTGGTGGTTAACATAAAATTCATTAGCTAAAAAGTAAGGCTGTTAAGTCATTAGTACTGGCAAGCACCCCCATCCATGCACACAAACATGTTCCCAACACACAGAGGGGCAATGGAGCCAGGGAGGCAGCACCGCACTGAAGAAGCGCCACACGTCGCTTGGTCCTTCAATGTCATCAGGAAGACCAGGCATTTGGGCTTGCCCATTTATGAAGGCCCGTCTAGGGAGCAGTGTATGGCCTTGTCATAGGCAATCACAAAGTTTTCTGAGAACCTTTCTATACGATCTGTACTACGACACATGGGATATAACTGTCTCAGCCTGTGGTTCAGAGGTTAGAGAAATATGCAGAAAGAGTTCATGCCCTGTCCTCTGACAAGGCCTCATCTTTAAGAAGGATGGACTGCACCCTGCCGTGCCCCCAAACCCCCACTAACATTGTGCTGGCTGGTGAGTCAAAGCTGTGTTTGAGACAGCAGGTTCCTGAACAGAGAGAACTCAGCCGTAAAAATCAGAACCAGGATGGATGTTTATAGTTATTATTTAAATCATTCTGGTATCATTAGCAATATAAATGAAGTTAATTTTCAAAACCCAATACAACATTTAAGTAATTATTTCAAGGAGGAGCATGAATTTTATTACACAGTCAACTCGTTTACGCAGGGAGCTGCAAGCCTTGCATCCAAGCAATCCAAAGCAATGCTGAGGAAGTTGTCTACTTGCAAGAGAAATTTTTTTGGTTATTGTTGTTTGGGGCATCAAGAAAATGCTTGGATGTCAGGGATGACGTGCTGACCCGCACCGTTCACACGATGTGGTAGTTAGGGCATTCCTGAGAGCGAACAGTGCTGTAGTTTAATTAGAACTAGACAATTCCAGACGTCCATCAGAAGATTCTGAGAGCCATATCACAGGCTACAGAAGAGGTCATTTAGGCCTGCAAACAAGACTCGTTAATTTAAAAACCAAACCGCAGTGTTTCTAACCAGCAAAGGGTATCATCGTGCACATTCCTCTAGTTACCTGGAATGCTGACTTCCGCGGGGGTTCTTCATCTTCCTTCTTAAGTTCCTCTTCTTCCTCCTCTTCACTATCCGTTTCAAATAAATAATAGTCTCCGCTCCTGACCACTAAGCGAGACAAAATATTTGCTTACTTCTGGAAAGAAACATGAGAAACCTGGGGGCCTATTCATGAAATTTCCTCCCTAAAGACACATAGATGGCCCTCTAGAGGACCACATCCAGAGATGTTTGCAGGAGAAAACAGATGAAAAGAACCCATTTTATCTAGCGCAACATGGTGCTGGCGTGGCTGGGTCTACAGAGCATGAGGCCTTGTCTGTGCCATTTATGAGGCTGGCATTGACCTGGCAATTTCTTCCATCTTCATTTGCTTTATTGGGCTGAGTCCATTTGTTGTGCAGATGCCAAAATACTTGACAACTTTTGCTTCTCAATTCATTCATTTTGATCCCTTAGACAAAGGCCGAAGTGAAGTAGCAGATTTGGCACGGTCTGTCACAGACAAACCAACCAGGATGACACAGGACGGAGATGGGTGCCACCAGTCTCCACTTCACTTTATACTATGCAGACCTGGCTTGTCCACAACTGACACACGAGGCAACGTAAGACAAGACATTCAAAAGAGTTAAAAAAGAAACAAAATAAAATAAATGACGACGACAACAACAAACACATTGCCACAAGGAGGAAAAGGGTAGGTAACATCAACAATGAAAAACAAGACAACAGCATCTATTCTGACTGCTTCTACATGTAGCGAAGGGACTGACTGAGGAACAGCAGCCCTGGTCCATAGCATAAGGTTTGGTTCTGCCCTGCTTCTGGTCAACAAGCCATTCCCTGAGAGCATCACAAAATCCAAGGAGAACAGGAATGACCATCAGGTACAGAGCACAAACAGTATGGCCCTGCTTCTGCCTCATCTGACACTGGCCCTGCAAGAATATATTGTCTGTGTCAGGAATGGAAACAGAGAAATCAGAGATGTCTAGAGACTTAGAGAAATTTAGGAAATTCCATCTTTGTATGTTTGAAAACTTTTACATTTAATAGAGAGAAGAGACTCACTTCTGATGCTACAAGAACTGTACCATCAATGTGGGGAAGCATATTCAGGTTTTCTAATTGTAGCTGGGATTTCAAACTGCGGAGTCACCTCACGGGTGGTGATGTGATATCTTAAACTATGATTTGGTCATAGGAAACCTGGGCTTGTTTAAAACCAGTTGTGTGGATGTCACTAGCTACGGTTAAAAGCTGAACAATTTTGTCTACAGCATCAGATGACTCTGAGCCTTCATTCAAGAAGATGCAGAGTGAACGAGTTGGGCCTTATATCCTTGAACAGAAGCACTGTGATTTGTTACTCATGTTTTGAAGGAAAAAAAACCAGGCCCGGAGTATTGGATCCAGGCCTGAGGGAATCAATGCAATACAACATAACGTCATAATAAGCAAGAACAAACCAAAGTCACGGCATTACATTTGACAGTGAGGAAGACCATTAAAGTAATGCCTTCACGTAAGCTGAAAGATATTGCAGGGAAGTTTTGTGGACTCTACATCACATGGTCATTTGGGACAAACACAGGGCATTATAAGGTGGAACATTTTACCCTCATTATAGGCACTAAAGATCAACAATAGCTGAAGTTGTATTCAATCATACCTTCTATCATTTTTATTCATATGGTTGAGCCCAAATAATTTTTCTATCTCAAGCATTGATTTTATCATTAGTAATATCACCAATTTACTATGTAAGCAAGTGAAACTGGTAATCTGAAAAAAATGAAATACTCTTTTAAGTCTCTTAGTTCTTCAAAAAACTTTGTTGAAGCAATGCTAGGAAAATCACTTTTTTAGTGTGTGCTACTAGTGATAATTTAAGAAGTTCTTCCATGCACATTAGGGCAAATTGGAGACTTCTGCCCAGCCATAAATCACAGATGCTGGTGTCATTGGTAAATTGCTTAGTAGGAACTTAACTTTTAGAATCTCACCATTTGTGTCCACAGAAATGTGGCTCGTCAGATATTTATCAAGAAAGCAGAGTTAGCTACTGCCTAGGGTGGTGTGGAACTGACAGAGACACACGACCATGGGAAGAAGGAAGGTATTATTGAACAGCAATAATGCAGCCCGGTGTGTGTGCATAGGTTTGGAACTGGCAAATTCATCACCACAGCTTACATTGCCATCTTTGCTGCTGACCAACGATATCAACAAGCAGCAGCAGCAATGGACATCAGCATCTCTCAGAAGCTATTTGGAAACCCAGCCCAATCATTTTAACAGATCAGTCAATGGCTTCTAACAACATTCTTCCAGATCTAAAGATACTTTTTGGAACATCAAAGACTAAAAACAGTCAAGGGCATTCTTTCCCTTTTGTTCCTTTCAAATTTGGCAAAGAAAATATGTTATGCAGTAGTAACTTAGCACCACTTAGGACATGATTCCAAACCCTGTGTGACAGACGGCTCTGCATTAGTGCGCTGTAACACATTGTAACAAGGCACACGGAGTTGAACACCAGAAAAGTCTGATATAATGAGGGTGAAATGAATTGGAAAAAAAAAACTTAAGGTCATTAAACCATTACAGAGAGTTATTACCAATGTGTACTGTGATTATCAAAGACCATATCCAATTCTTTTTGAAATAATTTAGATGCCAAAGGGGAGAAACCACCTCAGTGGCCACAGTGGGAATTTAGCCTGCTGAAGGACAAACATTCAACATGATGTGATTGGATAGGTCACTCTAAACCAGCAAAGGCCCTTTAAAAACAAAAAAGTAGGCACAGTTTACTTGTGACTTGATAGACTTGGTATTCAGTGCTCTCCACGTGTTGTTAACTTGACTGATGAGCCAATGAATCACAGAGGAGCCACACTGGGTTTCAACTTGAACCTTTGTCTTTGAACTTGGGCATAAAATTAAATGGAATTCTTTGTAACTCTCTCTCTTTCTCTCTCTCTCTCTTTCCTTCTCTCTCTCTCTCTCTCTCTCTCTCTCTCTCTCTCTATTTTTAACTGTACTGTTGAAATTCAACATTACGGATGAAATCTAATTAAATACAAAGATGCTAAGCGAATTTCAAATTTCATGCCATTTAAATCAGTTTGCCGATTTTAGCCCATTGCAGGTCACTGTGACTCTCATAATTCAGGTGGCAAACGGAGATTTCCTTAGTTTTCTAAAGGTTTCCTACGAGCAGCGTTGTTCTCAGCCATGTGTGACTTCCTTCATCTGGTTATAGCAGTTGCAGCTGTGGCTGGGCGGTGGAAGACAAAAAAGGCTTAAGATACTACACATTATTTTTAAAATAATAATCATCCACTCTTCTAGCACATCTAAGGAATCCAGAAAGACTAGATTATAGTGGGCCATTCGTCATTCCATTGTAGAGCCATTGGCCAGTATTGGCTTGTTTTAAACTAAACAGAACAAATACGCCCAATGGTGTTTATACCCACATATCCCATTTTTATCATTAGGAGGAAAATGCATTGCAGTTTATGTAGCTAGCAGACTCTGTTTTCCTGGTTTTGCTATTAGTTGGTCATATCTGAGGCTGGTCTGCACTCTGGGCCTGGGTGTTTGGGATATTGGCTATTGCAGAACCATTTTGAGGTTGGGAGAGGTTAAAGTGCAAAGTGAGCGCATTTTAGGTTATCCCCCATCTTTAGACTAAACACACTCTGAAACTCTTAAATGTGAAGGAAATCCCAGTTCTGGGAAAATAGAGAGGGAGGGTCAATGACATCCACGCCAAGGGCCTAACAAAGACGGCCACAGACACTTAGAGGAGAGCAATCATCTTTCTTGAGTCCTGGCACCAGACAGATTTATCCTTAAGGGCTTTAAAACACACAGTGGATAGAAGCAGAACTCTGGGGATTTAGTTAACAACTCAGTTCTTTGTTTTCTGAGGTAATACTCTCTTGATCACAACTTTGGCTTCCTTCAGCCAACATGCTAATTTCTCAGGAAGAATTGATCCGTGGGGCCTAGAGGCTCATTAGCACTGTGGTGTTCTTACACTCTGACCCCCTATCAAGTCACAAGGATCAAACCATGCATGGGGCACACAGGTCATGGGGAGCCTGAATTCTGGTCAAGGATATAAGGGTTAGAATTGATGACATCGGAAGAGGATCAAGAAAACCTACTGGAAGCATGATCAACCCAAGGCCGCCACCACTGCTTTTTTTTGCCCTTGGCTTTCTGTTTGTCTGCTTCTCCTAAAATGAAATATGTCCAGACATTAATTCTTAGGAAGTGAGCACACACGCTTTGAAAACCACGTTTTAAAAATTCAATTGCAAAAACACATCAGAGGGCAGGAAAAGGAAGTTTACTAACTACAAAAGTACTCATGTACTAGCAGTCTGCTGCAAACGCTGAATGCTCTTAACTGTATGCTACATGTTCACTTTCTTCCTAGGATCTGAGGGCATACGTAAAGAAACATTTAAAAAGAAGTATTCTTAGCCAAAAATGTGCCTTGCACTGATTTTTTTTTCAGTAAATTAGCATGAGAGACTTATTGCCCATTTCAAAGAACCACATAGTGGCAAATAAGTCATTGAAATGTAAACCAAGAACAAGGAATAGGACTTTTTCTTTTGATTAATTTAGCATGACTGGACTGAAGTTGTTGCGAATGAAGAGATTCTAGGAACTGGAAAGAGACCATGCATTGTTTTTCTATTCCCTTCAGCAGGAAAGCATGCAGGCTGCTACAACCAGACTGTTAGCGCTGCAATTGGCTAAATATATAATTAAATAGAATACATTCTATGTTTCTCAGTAAATTTCATTGAAATGCGTAACAGCTGATGTGTGAACTATGAATATGCACTAGTGACATAAAATATGCATGCATTTTTTTCATTCCCACATTAGATTTACAGAAACCAACCGCAGCATACCTAAAACCTATTCCCTAAAGGAGCAAATTAAGCAAAAATCATGCCAATCTCATAAGGAACATGTCTGTGACCTAAACCAGACAGTGTTCATTCAAGGTATCGTGTTGAAGAGTAGATGCTTGCAAAATCATTCATTCACTAAATATGCCCCAAGGAACATATCTGCTCACGATGGGGGAGTGAAACACAGCAAGACAACTACCAGAATGAAAATGAGCAGGATTTTACAGCCCTACCAAGAGCATGCTCCTATCAGATGTCAAAGCACTCGAGGAGAGGAAAACGTGACATACTTTCATCATCTTCTTCTGAGAGTTTCTGGATGTCCTGGCCTTCCCCTGACTCCTGGGTCAAGCTCAGCATCCTCTCCTTACCCTTTTTGTACTTTTGTTGCCGGGCTTTGATGCGATCCATCCTACAAATAAGGCAGCGTTAGTAACAGTAAGAGCGCATGCACAGTTATTCCACGGTCAGCTCTCTGTGGATGCATATTGTTCTCCAAATATCTGAATCCATGAGCAAAGTGGTCAGCTTTGAAGTACTTAAGGGTTATGAGATAATTGCTTATTAACCACAAATATCTCTCACACACATACATGAGTCCATGCTACTCTATGTTGCATAGATACTGGAGTTAGTAATACAATCAATAGTCATGATGCTAAGGTTTAGCATGAAGCCCTTGATACCTGTTCTCATTTTGCATCATTGCCAGTCTGAACACAGTGTATTATAACCAAAGGCTTTACATCATTTTTTTCTATTTTGTTCATTTTATGTGAACAGGTGTTTTGTCTCCATGCATGTGTGTATGTGCACCATGTACATGCCTGGTGGCTGCAGAGGCCAGGGAAGGGTATTGGATTATTCGAAGCTGGAGTATAGATCTCTCCTGCCCCAGCTTTGCATTCTTAACCAAAATGCAAATGAAGAGTCATGTCTCACGGAAAGTGAGAACACATTGCAAATGTGGCCCTGAGTTTGTTCCTTCTAAGTCTGGAGCTAGAGGAATAATAATGATTGCAGCACACTGCATATACATTCCAATTTCATATACATCTTAGGTCTTTGTGCACATAACCATGCTACGGAATAATTTACACAAGGAAACACCCTTTAAGGGAAGGGAATTAAGGACCGAGGTCACGATGGAATGCAGTTGCTCTTCTCAATTCAGGGGGCTTTCCTGGAAGGGTGGGACAAGGCTTCGACTTCCTTGACAAAGTTGTCTGGGGTTCCAATCCTATGGTTATTAGAGTTTAAACACTAATACTCAAAATGCAGGTGTGTGCCAGTCCTTAGAAGTTCTAGCCATCGTTAGAAATTTCCAAATGGGACAAGGGTGGTAAGAAAAGCGTTGTATCACATCAGGAAGAGCTGGTCATACCAGTGCTGTTCTGGTTACCGTAGACCCTACATATCAGAGCTCATTCTCCTGAGCATGTACTGTACTGGTGTAAAGGATGCCTCTGAAGCTGGCTCCGTAGTTAGTTCCTGGATCCAGAAATGCAACGAACCTTCCTGGTACTTGGCTCTGAGCCACGCCTCTTTCATTAATTTCTCAATCCTTATAACAGCTCGGAAGGGACAACTGTGCGCCCTGACTGAATGAACCAGGTGGAGTTTCAGAGAACTTCAATGACCAGCTCGGGACACTGAACAAAGTCACTGAATCTGTGGCAGCTCCCTGCTGTTTTCCAAGAGGGTCCCCTTCCCAGATCCTGCAGCTACCATCCTGCTAAACTGCTCTCATCTTCAGAGTGGCAGTCTTAGTACCTGACCTGACAGAGTCATCGGCACTCAAAATACAGGGGTGAACCAGTCCTTCAAAGTCTCCTTCGTTGTTAGAAATGGATATATTTTCTCAGGGGTCTGAAATCCCAAGAGCCAAGTTGACTACTTCCATACAAACTGGAAAGAGGCAGAGATCACAGCGAAGAGAGTGCTTACTGTCTCTTTAGCTGATCCATGGACTTTTTCTCTTCCTCAATTCTTGCCTTTACAGCTTTCACAATCGTAGCCTGGAAAAGTTCGGCCCCTCTGAAATAAAATTGGAAACACAGAACACATCAGTATTCTTGTGGCCGTTCATCTCTTCCTGAAAATGACCATTACGGATCAGAGGTCATGGTGACCCTTTTCTGGGGCCAAGAGAAGTTTCCTGGCTGACATCACCCACTCCTCGATACCCTTTATGAGTGATTGAACAAGGAGTAAGCGGGTTCTCTCTCAGCCTGGGCAGCCAGTGGAGAGAAAATGGGTTGCTTTTCCAACACGACATGACGTCAGCTGAGGGCCACGTGACATTATCAGTTGACTTTCCTTTCACTTCTAGTAATGTACTTCAAGCTTCTAGACCTCCTAGAGCAGCGGTTCTCAATGCTGTGACCACCCCTTCCTGATGCTGTGACCATTCAATGGAACTCCTCACGTTGTGGTGACCCCAACTGTGAAATCTGTTTCACTGCTACTTCGTAATGGTATTCGTAATGGTTAGGAATTGTAATGTAAACATCTGATACGCAGGATGGTCTTAGGTGACCCCTAAAAAACAGCTGTTCGAACCCCAAGGGGTTATGACCCACAGGTTGAGAACCACTGTCCTAGGAGGCATTGTCTGAATATCTGGAACATGTTGAAATCCTTGTGCCCAAGTGACAGCATTGGGAAGTAGAGCCTTGCAAGATGACTAAGCTATGAATGGTTTAGATAAGGCCCAGGAAGTCTCTTATTCTTTCTACATAGTGGACTGGCTATAGGCTCTCACGAGAGACCCAAACCAATGGCACCTCAATACTTGTCTTCTAGCTACCAGAATAGCTGGGGACACATTTACAGTGTGTGGAGTCTGCCTGCCATACCATGCTTTTGTCATGGTAGCCCCCAAAAGCCAAAGACAATTCTATCCAACTCTGCCATTTCTGAACAGTAAATAATAATCATACTCATAAATTACAGGATTAATATTTGAAGCTAAATAAGGTCACTGTTCACCTATGTAACGAAGGTAGAACATGCCACAAGGCTCCCTGAATTTAAGGTAGGTTCTTACTATATCCTTTCTCTATGTGGCTCCAACTTAGCTGACAAAGGCTGGCGTCACACTCATATAAATAAACTTCCTGGAAGGGGAGGAGATGAAATCTAGAGAAACTGGTGTCCTAATCACCTATGTGGATATGTATGAGCCTCAAGTTCAAAGACGGCATATGGCAATTTCATAAGGGAAATTAACCTAATGCTTGCCAGGGAGCGAGCGTTATGGATCCTATGCTGTCTGAGCAAGGCTGGCGGCTCCAGACAAATGAGTGCACGCTCAGTCACTGCCCCCTCCACGCAGTGGCGCGCCGGTGGGCGGCCAGTACCCTCCACAGCCTTTTCTAAATCTAAGAGAGGGCAAAAGCTGGAGGAGGAACGGAGTCCAAGGAGAAGAATGTGGTAACGTGAAGAGTCCCAGAGAAGAAGCTCAGGTGAGGTGTGGGAGAGACAAAAAGGAAGTGAAGACAGGCAGGAGAAGGTGGAGGATCAGAGGGGCGCTGGGTCCTGTGCTCAGCGTCTGAGCTTTCTGGGGAACCACCCAACTGCTCTCATAAAGGCTGTACTAATGTATGTTCTCGCTAATAGTGTGTAAGGCTTTCTTCCTTACTAACCATTCTCACGTGCACTGAGTTTTTAGATTTTCAATCTTAGGCATTTTCAGAGGAGTGAAATGATGCCAAATTGCAGGTTTTTTTTTTTTTAAATTTACGTTTTGCTGATGAGTTGTGTTGTTAAGAGATAGTTCATATACTTTTAGGACATCTGTGTATGTTCTTCCTTTTCACCCTCCCCTCCCCTTTTTGTGACGTGGAGGGTCAAATGTGCTCTGCTACTGAGCTACATCCCAACCCCTGCTCTGGTGTTTTCTACTGTGACATGTCCACTTAGTTCATTTACCCTCTGTGTTAGTGCTGGTCACCGAGTTCCTTGTTAGGACTCTAGTTTAGATGCAAAGGGACGAGTGTCAAGTGCTTTAGGGACTTTAAATTTTCTTGTGGGTTTTCTGAGCAACGTGAGATAGTGAGCACTATCGCGTTCAGGCGAGTTGTCGGTGAAGGTCGCCTAACCCACCTGGATGCCAGGATCTGGGAGGCTTTGATGTCAGCCACGACGTGCAGGAAGTAGTAACTCATGAAGACTCTTCTCTGAAGCAGGAGGAAGGCAAAGCAGATGCTGTCCCAGATGATTCCCGCCTCCCCGCTGGGCAGCTTGCATTTGGAGTCATCCTCAGCTGTGGCATCAAGCAGGGGAGAACCCAAGAGAAAATGAACACCCGTGTGCACGGCTGTTGCGTGAAGTCTACAGAGCCGGGCTCGGGAAATCCCACCGGCACAAGCGTGGAATTCCAATGGGCTGATTTACTTATGAGCTGAGCACTTCCCAAGCAGAATTTTATGCCTTGAGTCTGATTATCAGCATGAGGGGGCTCCAGCAAACTGCCGGCCCTGTGAGGTTAGGGAATCCCTGAACATCCTTCCTTCAAGGACTTCCCCCAAACAATGGCTCAAGGGTAGATGGAATGCTCTAATGGAGAAAAGTCCTATCCAGGGTCAACAGGCTTGATAGTCTATTAGCAGGCTGTGGCAGCACATTTACACAAATTGGCCATTTCCAGATAATGGTTTAATCCTCTGCAGAGTACGGCCTGAGGTAGAAGCCACAGGCAACATGTACATTATATCTAAGTAACCTTCTGAGCATCATAGAAGCACACAGCTGACACAACCTGTGATTCCGAGCTTGAGGCAGGTGACAGAAATTGCATTTCCCATTGTCTCTATGGGGGAAATCCTCCCAGATACCCCAGGACTCTTCCCCGTTGGCTTTCTGTGCCTTAAGTCACCCCCAACCCTTCTCGGCTTCTTTAAGAGACAAGTTCTGGGAGCCTGAGGCACCAGAGGACTGACCGGTCTAACTGGAGCAGCTGCAGCCTAGAGGAGGCAGCAGGAATTGTTTTTAACCCTCCCGGAAAAGCACGCGGAGACACCGGTCCTGCACCAGTGTGGCAGGGTGTTGGGGGAGCACCTTCTGTTCTAAGCCAGGCATCAGCCAGTATAGCTTCACAGCCTCCGTCTCAGGGTGGAACTGATTCTGACTTTTATCTCATTTCTCTGTGCTCTCCCTTTTCCACATTCCTTCCCCCCAAGGGTCCCCTCATACTTACGCATTTTATAGCCTTTCACTGTGCAGGCCAGACTGAACGCTTGGATCAGCCAGCAGCTGTTTCTCACTAGCGCACCGATGTAGCCACAGGCTCCTATCTGAAAGACGGAAGGAGGGAGGCAAACCTCAAGCTCTGAATCCAGAAAACAAATCTGATGTCTAACAAACCCAGTGTGCAAGAACTCACTAGAACCAATGCCAGCTCTTCCATAAGGGGCCTGCAGTATCTAAAACACCAGTCTCCACGTCTCTGGCATATAGGAAGCATTAGCTGTTCAGAGAGCAAAGTAAGTTCAGGGGGAGTTCTTCCCTGTGGGAATGGGAAGGATCTCCACTGTAATGCTTCTGTACTAGAAGCACTGCTTTTTACAAAGAGAACCAGACCACTGTAGAACATGCCTTGACCCTATGGGCCTGCACTAAGACAAGAACTATAATTTGGGTAAAATTATTTTCTCAGAGGTCACATGACTCAAACATGTACTGATCCCCAGAAGATCACTCCAGATCTAAGCTGATACACTGCCCTCCCACTCACAGGTCCAACATCCTAGGAGCCAACCTCGAATAGAAGATATTTGGCGTGGGAGAGGACCTGTATTGAACCTATACACACTTTTCACTGTCATTATCCCCGAAACAGTGTAGTAGCGCATTATTTGTGTATCAGGTACTTGGAGTGTGTATTTATGCTATTTGGAGAAGATGTAAAACACACAGGAGGATGTGTGTGGGCTCTATGCGAAGATTGTGCAATATGAGGAAGCTGAAGGTCTGGGAGTTCATGGAAGTTCCAGAGGACATCTCAATTTGTCTCACATTCTACCATTCTTTCTAGGCGAGAGAGTTCCTTCTTGATGTACGTGATAAGACAAGACATCCAGTGACCCCAGCACAGTCATAAAAGGGCCACTTCAGAGTGACACGATGGGAGATGGAAGCTTATTCCTAAGGAAGGATGGGATTTTAAGCAGCAAACCATTTTAGATTTTGTTTGTTGAATGTGTCACCTTCAGTTGCGTGACCCTGAAATGGGAGAAAGGAGTGGAAAAGATTCTGTGTGAAGTGGGAAAACCAGCAGCAGCAAGTGGGCGCTGAAGCCTGAATTGGTGGTGTCTTGGCTGTGGCTTTTGAGACTCGTGTGAGGGTACAAGGCTTTTAGGAACCACCGAGTGGGCTGTTTATTCTTACACTGGAACCATAAGTGTGTTATGTAGTGGGAGCCACTCACCGACAGTATGTTTTTCATGGTAATCACAAACACATTGTAGGCAATCAGCCAGTCCCAGTAGCGGAGGATGCTCTTGATGGGTTTCAGTAGCAAATCACCCCCAAAGAGCAGGAAATAGAAACAGGCCACCAGGTAACCCATGCAAAATATGCTGATCCTGGTTGTCCCTGTGATGAAGATGATGGTGAGGACGAACCAGAAGAGGTAGCTGAAGATGATCACTTTGGACATGTCCAAGTAAGATCTGGAAGACACACCCGAGCGATACAAAGGTAATTGCTACACAAAGAAAATCAAGACTTCTTCTTTAGGGGCAGAGAACTTTGTATTTTGCAAAATGTGTGCCAAGGCTTCTGCATACCACTGCCTGCTGCATAAGAAAGCCCTGTATAACTAGTACTAGACTAATAGATAAGTTGAGAAAAAACATCATGTATAAGTATGCTTCTCATCATCTCATTTGTGATCAATTTCTCACAAAATAAGAACATTTTCTGGGCAGGGTGGTGGCGGCGCATGCCTTTAATCCCAGCACTCAGAAGGCAGAGGCATGTGGATTTCTGTGAGTTTGAGTCCAGCCTGGTCTACATAGTGAGTTGCAGGACAGCCAAGACTGTGACACTGAGAAACCCTGTCTCAAAAAACAAAACCACAGCAATAACAAACCCCCCAGGACATTTTCTGCCTACCTCTTGAATATTCAAAATTTTCTTTGTCTTTCTATGGTAGGCATGAATAATTAATTACAAGGCTAAAAACATTCCAAGATATAGGTGTTTCTTGGCTAACAGGAAGGTGAGCAATGGATTACTTTCAAGGAACTAAAAGTTTATGTTATTATATTACAAAAAGTACATACTTCATACAAAGTAGAAGTAAAAACAATCCCTCCTCATCAATGGAAGAACAACTCTCATATTCTGTGTCTGGATGTCACTGGGTCAGTTCAAGGCTCTCTGGGGCCCTGTCCATTCACACCAGCTTTAATGATGCAAGGTGAGACCAGAGTACGGGTCCCAGACTTTTCTACAATAATTGGCAGCTCTGGAAGCTCCCAGAACTTGGGTCATCTGCGGGTGGCAGGTGGTACAGATGCTGGCAGAGCTCAACTCTGCTTGACCACAGCTTCTCTGAGGGTTTGCTCTGGAAGTTTTCCTCTGGGGTTTTAGGAAAAGGATCAGAGAGTAAATTCTAGATTCACTCTTTCTTTAACGGGCTGCGTCTCTGCAGGAGGTTAATTAATCATCTCTGTAAAGTGTACTCTGTCCTTAGCCTTGCCAGCAGCACTGGGAAGCAAGACGTATCTTAATGCATTTATCAAATAAGTGAACTTTTGATACTTACTAATTTTAAGAGGATAACAAAAATTCTATTTTTTTCTGAAATTCCAATTATAATTCTTTAATTTTCTAAACAAAGCAGGAGAGCCATTCTTGAGATGAGATAAACCTAATAGTTTGTTGTAGATACAGCAGAATGTGACAGCTTGTGCCCCATCAGAGGTGGCTGGAGATGTCACTCTGTCTGGTATGGGGCAATATAAGTAAGGTACTTGGAGTGGAGTCTGGCACCTAAAACAGCTGGGTAATGGAAGCTAGTTAAGTTATGCATGTACTATATAGACTCAGGACTATGCAGAAATATAGACAACCCCCCCCAAACAAGCAAACAAACAAAACCAAACAGTTAGAAGGACCTTTGCCCCTTACATTTACACTTTAGAAAAGCAGACAGGTTCTTAAAATGACAACCCCAGGGAGTCAGTGACACCTGTCACTCTTCTCTGAAGGCAGATGCTGGGGTGCCACACAGGTGTCCTGTGTACTCCCAGGGCAATCCCTCTGCCTCTGTCCATGTCTTTCCAGCAGTGGGAGAGGGCAGACACTAAGCCATGAACCCCAGAGGCTAGAGGATCAGGCCTAGCCAGATCCCACAGTGCTCTTAGGTCCCTATACCATGTCGAAGGTGAATCTAAAAGGCTTTCTAGGATGAGGATAGAAGGGGAGCTTGACATCAGGCAGGACATGGATGAAACTAAGTCTGGAAAGCCCAAGATGCAGAAAGATTGCACCATGAGAGACTGAGCTGGGCTTGTGGAAAAAGCTCCCAGGAGAAGCTCAGGAAGGCAAGGCTGAGTGTCCCCTGGCTGGAAAGAGGGGGAGGGCAGACAGAGTGCTGTAAAGGGAGCTCACACAGGGCTCAGGAAGATGCGACATAAGGACAAAACCACACAGGGCGGCTCTGGGGGCTTCACTCCTGGGGCTCCTGAACACACAGGTGAGGAGGGGGAAAGACAGGAGCGGTGAGGAGGGACTGGGATGAGGGGCGAGGAAGACAGAAGAAGGGAGGAGCAGGTCTGATAAAGAGGCAGTGTGATGAGAGGGCATAGTGAGTATAGGGCAGTGAGGAGGGACAGGGATAAGGAGCGGGGTCAATTAGGAGGGATGGGTGAGGAGGGGACGATAAAGACAAGAGATGAGAAGAAGAGGTAATGAGGAGGGGCACGGATGAAGGTATGATGATGAGGTGTAAGGAAGAGGAGGTGAAGAGGAGGGGCAAGGATGAGGAAGCATGGTGGAGATGAGGGAGGGTCGAGATGAGGAGAGATAAGTAGTAAAAGAGAGAGGCGGAGGAGAGAGAGGGCTGATGAAGGGTCAAGTGGATGGAGAGCAAAAATGGGGAGAGGGGAGGAGGGCAGAGGGCAGGGGAGGGGTGGAGAGAGCTCTTGCTGGAGAGCTGCCTACGGTATTGTTGGGATAAGACAGTTTCTGTTGGAAGGGACTGGGGCCATGCAAGGCATTCGGCAGGGACTAGAGGGACACAAGGGCATAAGACAGAGGCTAATCTACTTCCCTGGTGCCACGCTGACAGAACTGCAGTTAAAGGGCAGTTTGAATGACCATGCACACAAAGACTGCCTATCAGGAGGTGACGCTGCTGTTACCTGCAATGAATGAAATCTGGCACAGGGTTATGCTGGCTGAATGAGGCTGCGTCGAGGTTCATGCAGATCTCAACATTGTCCCCCGCCATGATGCGCACAGCTGCCTTGTTTTCATCCTCAAAGATCTGCCGTTGCAAGGAGGCACACAGGAGCAGCATGAAGTCATCTGACAAGACAGAAGCAGCCACTCCTCAGGTTCTAAAAGGCCACACACGGTCACCACATGGCACATGTGAGCCTTAGCAAACAAGTGAGCTGTGTCCCCAAAGAGCATAGTAGCTTCTAAGGTTGGGGCCAAGTCCCCATTTTCTGACATAGTATAGGGACAGCAGAGGGAGTATAAGGTCTGGGGGGCTGGCAATGGTGGCATCTGGGTGTTGTCATGTCCAAATGCTAGGTGCCTGCCTCCATGAATCTTGGAGTGTGGTGCACTTTGCACCTCCCGATGCTGAGAAAGCTGTTGGAACGTGGGCACATCTTTCCACGGGAGTTAGAGATGGACATTTCTGCTCTTTCCTCTCACCAGTTGCTTTGCCTTTGCAACCAGACTTTTCTTGGGGCTCACACTGAGCAGATGTGAGCAGGCAAATGTAGTAGACAGCTCATAGAAAGAACATGGGCACGGCTTTGAGTTGTCACAGCAGAGCTCCTGGCCAGGTCTCTGGAATGCTCCCAAGGCACAGGCAGCTTCCTTGTCTTTAAAATGACCCCGAACCTTCTGTAGTAGGGAAGTCACTCTGGAATTCTCCATGGCACTGTCAATCCCGAGTGTTTTGGAAGTGCTGCTCCAACCATCCATTTCCAGCGATCCTGGAAGGTTTTGCATGAAGCTCTCCTGTGATTGACATCTGTGGGCTCCCTGGTGCTGCCACAACCCTGTCTCTCATTTTGGTCTTCCTGCCATAGTAACTGGAAATGGACTCAATTTGCAAAGCTCTCTCTCTAGTCTATCTTTGAGTGGGAGAGGTGTTGGGAAGTGAATAAACTTTGATGTTGATCTATTCATTTTGCAAATGGAAGGAACAAGTAGGCACTATTGGTCACTTTGCATATAAATACATAAGATAAGCTTCATACACTTATAAAGTTCAGCAGAGGAACTAAAGGCGAAAACGTCTAACACATGAAAAATAATGAATAAATATAAGCCCAAATACCTACGTCTGGTGGTCCTACAAGCAGAAACACAGACAAGAAACACTTACAGACAAGAAACACTTACAGACAAGAAACACAGGGTTGGGCCGCACGATGAAATCCGGGAAGTACAGCCACTTGATGATGTTATCATTGAAGTGGGCACCCTTGAATCTCCATGGGTAATCTGCGGGGGGCAGGAATGAGCAGGCACAATCAGTTCCCTGGCGCATCTCTACCTTCTCCACTGTGCACAGCCTATGGCTGGGATCAGGGCAGACTCCCTGGGCAGAGTGCTCACCTCGGCAGGGGGCAGGTGGGATGCCGATGCAGACAAAGTACTGGAAGGTGATGATGCAAGCCAGAAAGCAGCAGTACTTGGGCCAGACCTCCGCGATGGCTTTTCTTCTGCGTCGATACAAGACACCGATCAGCCAGCAGGCATGAATCATGGCATAGAAATCCATCCGCTGTCCAATCACATTCACCGACATTAGGAAACAGGTCTGTGTAAGGATGGTTAGGAGACAAGAAAGATTGGGTTTATCAGACATGGAAGGGACACCAGAGACCAGGATTTCTCAGTCTGTCTGCACATGCACAGGTCCCCCAGGAGTGTCATTGTTGAGTGTCTTTTAGCACGAAGATGGAAATATTTGCTGGATGATTACCTCTGAGAGAACTGACTGTGCCTTTCATAGTAATGGCTTCAGCAGTGGCAAAAATGGTAGGTATGATGTCCTGGTTAAAATACCACCATTGCAAATTCATTCCATCAATTCCATTATAGATTATCATGATAGAATCCCACTCTTCTGCTCAGCTTACTACTATTCTCTCATCACCATTTCAGGTCACAGGAGTCTCCCTCACAGTTTATACATTCAAAATGCACATGGGGACAGGAAATCCATTCTATTCTTATTAAGAAATGACAGTTCAGATGTGCTTAGATGGCTCTGGAGACCTAGGGAGCACATGCATTATTATAAAGCGGGGTACTGACTCCTGGCTTTTGAAAACTCCAACTTAAGCTAAGCGGACTCATCAGCTTCAGTGGCTTTGTGAACCAACAGGAATGTGTCACAACTTCAGTGACCAACCAGTCCAAAGAAACTATTTAAATTCTTATAAAAAAATAGCAAACACACGAGCAAGAAAACTCACCTCTAGGCCGAACTTGTAGAAGAAGTAGTTTATAAAATATTTGGCACAATTGATAAGTCCATCATCTAGGTGTAATCTTGTGATGTCATGAAATATAGTTTTGGACACTGGCGCGGTCAGTTTGTTTCGGCCTCGATAGTACTCCTGATGGCGGTAAATGGTGACTTCAAAGGCCAAGATTGCCAACATCAGGAGGTTATTCTACAAGCAGAAAGGGAGAAAGCACATCTATGTATCCCAAAGGCCTCGTGATTTGGTACTTCGGAACAAATACAGGAAATCACCATATTCAAGTCTGGATGTCTAAAAAGCAATGTCATATTAGATCTCACTGTATTCAGTGTAGCATTGAGCCTATTTCTCTGTCTTACTTACTGAGGACCTAACTTCCTTGTGAAATGGGAACTGCTGTGGTCGTAGGATCTAGCCTCTCTGGACATAAGACTGTGGTTGTTTCTTTTCCTTGCTTGGTAAGTATATGATATATGCCAAGGGAACAGCATCCAGAGATCCTAGAGGAGGCTAGTCTGACCTTGGTTGCAACCCTTACATGCAACATATTACAGGGATATCTGGGAAAGTCACTGAGCTGGGGAACAGGATGACAGAGATTGAATTTAACACCTCTGTCCTCTGTCCAGAGAGAGGGACAGAGCTTGCTGAGAAGCAAGCTCAAGATGGAAAAGTCCTTGTCATAACAATAGTCACAACAAGAGGGTAGCTACATAGATGGCAGAGGCCATCTCTCAGACTTTCCAAATATCAGTTTGTCTTAACGTGACAGCTATTTGGACAGTAACTGTTAGAGAAGATCTAGAAATTACACAATATGGTGTTTAATACATTTAAAACCCTCAGGTGTAAAGATTTCATCTTTACGGGTCTTGTCAGCAGTTAGGATAATGGTTAAAGCTGCTTGAGTTATTCATCAAAATGAAATGTACAGGAATGTATAAGAATCTAAACGGTTTTTATTTCATTAAGTCTCAATGATTATTTTCGATCAAAATATGCTATATTACTTTGTAATGTAAGTATGTATTCTTTATTAAGTGTTCAAGAATCAGAAATTAACAGCAAGTATTTTTTGTAATGCTGTTATATCTCCTTCTTAGAAATAATTACTATTAACAGTCTGGTAGATTTTTATCTAGCGCTTTTCTTTATTTCTAGAAAAGGTTACAATGTGTACAGTGTTAAAATTTTTTCCTTTTTCAAACACTTAACAATGTACTTTGGACTTGCTTCAGGTGTGATGTGCCTACCAACTTTGTCCTTTAACAGTTATATGAGGAGTTGTTGCTGAAGGTGTTGGGTATTTCAATGTACTGAGCTCAGGCTGCTAAGTTGATTTCTTTCAGCACAAAACAACACTGTATAATACTAATTTTAATGTCTAGTCATTTTTGAGACAAAGTTACCATTGGAGGGGCTAGGAAGCATCTAATGGGGGAAGGTCACAAGCTATAGAGGCCCAGAGGCCCAGATGAGACATAAGAAAGCCTTACCCTCAGGTAGACGAGCAAAGGGGAGGACTTCCTCAGGCCGACCCACTCGGTGGGATCAACAGGGGCACTGTAGAGAAGAGACTTGTTCAGCTCATTAAGGGGTATGTTGGTTTGATTTTCATTGGGCTGAAAAAAGAAAAAGTGGAATGACAACAGCTTATGAGATTGACAGTGTTCAGAGTCACCCCCTTCAGCCTTGATCAAAGGGAGTTCTGTGGGGTAGGGAGGGGAGGACCCATTTCACTTGGGGAGGAGTCTCAGGTTAAGAGCAGCTTTCGGTCCACCAAGGGGCCAGAGTGGTCCTAATGTGGGTGAGGTGACTTAAGTTAAACAGAATATCTCCCCTGATCCTCTTACGGTCACTGAGGAAGGACCCCCAACTTTGAGGCTCACCAAGGAGCAGTTGACAGAAAAGTTCTCAGGCTTAATGGTTTGCAGCTGGTACAACATTTTGCAGACGATGATCACACATGTCCAGACAGTGCAGACACTAGAAGCCACACGGCGGAGTTTGGCATAGGGCAGAGCAAATGCCCAAGAAATCAAAAATACATAGTTGAGCAGAGACACCTGGAAACACAAAATCAGAAATGGGGACAGAAATACGTGGCATGGCACTACATTCACAAGACAGGACAATGTGATTCCAGTTCAGCAAAAACTGGTTGAGTTCTTATGTGTAAGGTACTGTTCTAGGTGTTGGTCATTCCAAGGATATAGAAGCGATGTGGTCTTAAAGATACTCTATCTCATAAAGCAGACAGACATACAATCAGGTAGCATCAATATAATAACAACAGTAGCTAAGTTATATACATAGTTGTAAATGTCCCTATAATAGCATCCTGAAGGGTCCACAGGTTGTGGAAGATACAAAGTATGCTCAAAGCCAAGGATACAGAAGCAAAGGATGAAGGCAAGAGGTAGCATGGTGAGGATAGGCCAATGGATAATGGGAAATATTAGGGCTGGTCATAGATGAGGATGGAGATGCAGCTGCAAGTCAAACTTTGACTTGTTCCTTTTTTTTTTTGTTTTGTTTTTGTTTTTTTTGGATTTTTGAGACAGGGTTTCTCTGTAGCTTTTTTGGTTCCTGTCCTGGAACTAGCTCTTGTAGACCAGGCTGGCCTTGAACTCACAGAGATCCACCTGCCTCTGTCTCCTAAGTGCTGGGATTAAGGGCGTGAGCCATCACCGCCCGGCGACTTGTCCCTTTTGAACCATGAAATGGCACACAAACTCACTCTGCAGGAAAAAGGACTGTGGCAGAGAGTTTGAAGGAAAGATTTGTAACATATTTAGATAAGTGGCACAGAGGAAATGAAGGCAAAATGTAGGGTCAGAGCCCAAATCTACAGCAGTATGGAGAAGCGGAGTTAGGGATTCCATGGCTGCATGGAAGTACGTGGTTCTGAGATTGCATTAAGAGGAATACATGCACTGGATGGGAACAGAAAGTAAAATTAGCTTGACTTGACGGCCAACTAATTTGAACATGGTAGGTTAAGGGTAGAAACTGTGAGACATGACATCAGTTTTTTTCAGAGAGGGGGAGTCTAAGTGGGTGAAATATCATTGCTAATTCTTGAAATATCAAGAATTTGCTAATTTAAGGGTAAGGACAATATTCAGCTTGACTGTTGGCTCTGGGCCACGCAAGTGTTTCTCAAGAAGACAGATATCTTCAGATCTAATCAGTCTCCATAGCTCAAAGTTTCTTGAAGAATACAGAAGTGCCACTTTCTTCTTCAACCACAAAACATATTAACTTATTTTGATACCTTCTCTCGGGGCTACTAACACTCACAGGTGAAAGTTACCGCATGCACTCACTATAAAACTGAATATGTAGCAGCCATCAAGTTCTGTGACCTATCAGAGAAGAGGCTCCAAATCTGGCTTAGACAATGAAAACTGAGAAAATGTGAAAATCTGTATGCAGCATGCTGTTGACGACTCTTCTCTTTATTCAATAATTACTACTAGAGGCAAAGATTCTCTCTGAGAATTAAGTGCTGAGATAGTAAGATAGAAAGAGATGACACCCCAAATTAACCAAAGGAGAAAGATAGGCTGTTTATAGGAATATTCAACAACCCAGAAAGTGAACCCAGAAAGTAAAACAAACTGAATGCTGTGTTTTATCAAAACCCTTTGATCCATGAATTGACTCTTCTCCCTTAGCCAAAGGTAGGGTCAATTTGAATGTTAAAGAGAAAATTGTATTAAAGGTATTTACTATGAAGTAAACCTCCTATTTCTTTCATTGTATATCTTTAAGGCTCTCTGTATAAAGGCAGTGCATGCAATTTGCACTTGTTTTCATTTTCTAAGGGATAAGCAGAGATAGTAAGTCTTAATTCCTAACAGAGTTCAAGGTGAGGATTCCGTGCCCTCGGGGAGCATGTAAAAAACACTAAATCCATAAATGTCCCAGACAAAGCCACACAACAAGCACGCTGAACGGGTGAGCCATGCTGTGATGGGGGTTCCTGGCTTAGCCTAACTCCTGGTGAGAAAGATATTCCAGTTGCCAGCAATTTGAGTTGAGAACGGAATCATCTAAATAGGAGTGACGTGGGCTGGAGGATTTCAGGCCCTAGGCCTTGTAGATGACAGAGAATGTCAGCTGCATTCCCGGAGAAGCAAGCTATCTAATATGAGGGACATGCAATTTGAACCCCACATCTCCCAGATGGTCCAGGAATGGCACTCCTGAGGTGGTCTGTGCTATAGTGTAAGGTTCTTAACTCCATATGAGTATAAGAACTCCATGACAACATGTTAGGTAGACAGGTCTGATGTAATCCCTTTTCACCCTGGAAAGGATGTCCAGTTGCAACATGGAGGAGGTTTCAGATGGAGAAAATATGTGTATTTCTTAGTTATATAAAGGGAGAGATGACGTGGGCGATGGGTTTAGTTTTAGGCCTCACTGGCAGGAGTACTTTGGGAAACACAAGGCATGAGGTTGTGTATGACCGATCAGACAAAGCAGTGGGCTGCAGACAGATCAAGGCCTCATCATTTGTGGGTGTGGACTGGTGGCACTGGGCTGCAGGAGCACAGACACTCATCCTCTAGATGGGGAATAGGCAGAGTAGGCTGTGCACAGAGCCTGGAGCCAAAGGGCGACACAGGGAGACAGAGAAGGGGAAGGGATAGGACAGAGGACAAGGTGTGCATCACAGGACATGGTCCCCAGTGCCCGGCAAAGGACAGCCATGAGCAGTCTCTCCAGGGAAGATATTTGTATTGCTATCACCTGACAAATAGGAAAATGGGTTCAGCATGGTCAGCTACTTCATTCAACACCAAGCTGGCCCAAATGTCATGCACCTCACTCCAAACTCCTGTTCTCTAGCAGCATCATGAGCTAAGGAGGTCGTGGGCTCACCATCTCCCTGACAACAAGAGTCTAATCGGATGCTCATCAGAAGTGAATCCGTGTTAGATATGTGTGTTTATGGGCCAGTGAGTATGGTCAGAGGCCAGTAAACTAGAAAGGGACCAATGAGATAGCAGAAGAGAAACTTTAAGGAGGGGTTTGGGAGGGGGAGGGGACTAGGTATATGTGATATAAAAATAGATAATACCAGGGGAGAAAGGTACAGTGAGAATGGAGGCCAGGGAAATAGGAGGAGAAACGGGGGTAGAGGAGAGTAGTTAGAGCAAAACATGTATGAAAATGTCATAAGGAAGCTTGCTATTTTGTATGCTAATTAATAAAGATATATAAAGACTAATAATAACAACCAGTAAAATATTTGGTCTGCAAACAATCCAGACGGATCAAAATATCCAGGGAAACTCTGCTCGTCCCTGAGCGTAGAGAGATTCTGATTATGCAGGGACGGGGGCAGAAGTGGACGCCATAATGTCCTCTGATTGAAGCACGGCCTCCATTTGTCTTAGGTGCAAAGCCACGTGGCCTGGAGTGTCGTGGTTGAACGCCTTATAAGCTTCAGGCATCAGGGTCTTGACCCAGGTCTGAGGGTAAAGAGTCTGAATTTTAACCATCTGAAAAGCCACCCAGGAACGTTAGAGGTCTGCAAGAAAGACTGATGCTTAGCTGACGTCATGGATAGAAGTATTCAAAAACTATTTGACAAATAAATTGAGTGAAATTTGTTTCTCCACAGTGAACATGAAGGAATTGTTGAGGGAATAGCCATCCTTTTCTTTACCAGGAAGTAAGACAGAAGCAGGAGTCAAGCGTACTGTCGATTTCCTACCTTACAGAGACAGCAAGTGAAATGGACTCCCATAAAGAGTTCATTATATTTTGGAACCTGAGTCTACTCCCTGGCAACACAAACTGGAATTTTACTCTTTCCCTCAAAGAGAACTTTGGGAGATATATTCCAGAAAGCCAGCCCCCTACACACACTCCAGGAAACAGTCTTTGCTGTAAGCCAAGCCACCTGGAAACTAAGCTATGGGGCTCTCTCCTCCTTTCTCTGTCTCCTTCTCCACTCCGCTAACCCTGGGTCCTCTGGATAAGGAAACCTATGCACTCACATATTTCATGACCCCTGAATGCCAGGGGCATTATAACACAAATGCCACGGATGCTTAGACAGAGGAAACGAGGACCTGTCACGCCCTGTGCACTCTGGGAGTGCCCAGCAAAAGAACACTTGCCTCTTTCACGGTCACCCAAATGATGTACGACGAGACAATCTTGATGATGTGCAGCTCCAGGATCCACCACATGAACACCTGCAACTTGTGAAAATACTCCAGGAATTTTAGGAAGAGCACAGTGAGGCGGTCAATCACCAGGAGCCACTTGTTCCTTAGATCTGCAAGACAGTAAATACAGCCAGGAGCATGACCATGGCCGGCGCTACTAACCAGAGCATCTCTTGTAGCTTTCAGAATGAAATGAGGGGCTGCTCAGTAGCTAGCAGATGTGTGCTATGAGCCTGGAGAGGAAGCACCCAAAACCCCGATCTATGCCATGCTGCTGATTCAGAAGATAAGTCGAAACACAAGGGACCATGTTACTATATTGGCCTTATAATTAAATCACTGCAAAGAACTTTGTCTTGATTTACTTTTGAGACTATGCTAAATGACCTGAGCTCTAGGTAAATAACATCTTTTTCATCTAGCACAAATGACAAATGGGTGGTTATGGCTCTTCAATCGCCTTTAATAAGCAAGAGCATCAGGTCTACTTGTGGGCAGAGACAGCTTGTTCATCCTTAGAATCAGTACGGTTTCATAAAGTGTGGCCAACTTCTAATCATCCTTTTTTTTTATGATTATGAGGAATACCGTGTTCTGCCTGCATGTATGCTTTCAGGCCAGAAGAGGGCACCCATTCTCATTATAGATGGTTGTGAGCCACCGTGGTTGCTGGGAATTGAACTCAGGAGCTCTGGAAGAGCAGCCAGTGTGCTTAACCTCTGAGCCATCTCTCCTGCCCCTCTAATCATTTTCTTAATCAAATAAACCATTGCATATTTTCTACCTTAGGGGTTCACACCACTGTAGCCTTGGACTGTCAACCTTACCGAAAGCCACAGAGGACAGTTTTGTCTTTCCATGTTTCAGTTCTGGAGCGGGTCAACCCATCAGAGATAGCTGTAATGTGACTGTCCTTGGTCTGAACATTGGGTAAGGTTTTAGTTACATCAAAAGTGCCTATGGCTCAGTGGACAGTCAACGTAAAGAAACAATCAGAGGTGTGTACAGCAGAGCAATAAGGGTGTAGGGGGATTTTTGATAGGTCCCTTTTAGAAGAGTCCAAAGTCCTCATTAAAATAGTATAATGAAATCCTAGCCTTAACTACTTGTCTGGCAGAATTGCCCATCCCCCACTGTGGGGTGCAATCCAGATGTGAAAAAGGCAGCTGGTCCTCATCTTGGGTCTTCTGAGATGAACTGGAGAAAGTAACCGGGCCTCGGGGCATGTCTTCAAGAGTCATTTTTCTTCTTACGTCACATTAGCAGAGATCCAACTAAGATGTATACAGCATCTGCCACTTGGCCCAGAGGCCACGCTATGCCACTGTCTGAGAATTATCACAGGGTCCAAACTCTCTGCCTTTTGCATCTTCTGTCAGCTAACATTTATCAACAACCATGTCTATTCCACTCCACTCATTCCTGGTTAGTACAGTTTTGGGAAGAAAGTTAGAGTGGGGGCGGGGAGTCTACTGACAAAAGATGGAGCCCAAAGCACTGCCGGGCACTCAGACAAGTGTGCAATTACACACCACCTCCTCTAGCTCTCACACTGTAAGTGTTGGAGCAGAACTAGCAATGTATGCATATTGTCACTCTCCTTTGATGAACCTCAGAACGCCTTTCCCAAAAACGAGTCTCTGAAGGTGACATCAGAATTGCCAGTGGCTCTGTGCAGGGGTCTCTAGTGGGACAGATCCTGTGAGAGGTTCCCACGAGCAGCAGAAACCAGAACACACCCCTCTGGATCTCCCCACGGACACTCTGCCTATCATCATAGATTGTTAGCCAAGCATCTGCCCTCTTCCCTTTCAGTTAGACGAAAGGGAAATCATTGCAGTAATTGGGATATGAATATTATCAAGATAGCAACCAAGACTATTCTTCAACTTTCATCAGACGAAATCACAGACAGGTGCTTTGGGGAAAGTCACTCTGTCATTTATGCTGCCAAAGGCAGGTGAGGAGAGGGGCTGGTTACCTGAGGTTTCTTCCTCCTCCGATTCCTCTTCCTCCTCTTCCTCCTCTTCAGACTCATCGCTGTCTTTCCCCGGCTCACCCTTCTCTGCCTTCTTGGCACATTCTTCTGGCCTCTCCGCCCCAGGCTCCACCACTTTCTGCCCCTCAGGCTTCTCCAGGCTGGTGGTCATATTCATAATGGCTAGGTCTGGGAGGCTGCCTTCAGGGTGGGCCAATCTGTGGGCAGAGAGCAGCCGAGTGAGGAAGGGAAAGCAAGCCAGGAGGCTGCAGTCAAGGGGCAAGTAATGGAGGCCAAACCAAGGCAAATCGGTACGTGTACAAAGACCTTGTGCCATGGGCATTAGCGTCTTATTGTGTTTTGTAGGTTTGTTTAAGTTCTTTCTAAACACAAACTGTCAACTCAGCTTTGTTAGGTTTTCTTATTCAGGTGGTACTGATTGGTCAGGAAGTAGAGCTATTAGCACCTAAACTTGACATTTTTTCCTGGAGGAAAAAAATGGTCAGAATTTAGGATGTAGAAGCATGAAATGGCGTCATGAAGAGCAAGCATTTCATGGCTTCACAGGGGGACTTACTCATTCTGGTGGATTGGTAATTTTTTCTTGATGCTGCTCAAAGTAATTGAGATAGAAAGGAAAGAGAAGGAGGTGAGAACAGAGGAATATAAGGAGGTCAGAGATCACATATCATGCCATATATCATTCACTATCACATAGGGGTATGCCAGGTGCGGTGACGACCTAATGCCAAGTGCATTCCAGAATGGTACCGTAGTGGGCTTTCCCTAGGAGTCGAGGCTCAGCAGCTGATCTGAGTGGGCAGAACGATTGGTTCATAGGGGAGAGGATTTAGAGACTCCCCAGTAGAAAGGCATCATGCTCTGTTAGCAAGGTTTTGAACCACCTTGCAGGAATCACGTCAGTCACAGGTTACCTAAGGCTTTTTCAAATGATTAAATAATGTACGCTCTCAGCCAGCCTTGGCATTGGCTAATCTCATGCTACCAGCGGCTAAAGCATTTACGAGGAGAGCCACACACTTCCGGGAGTGGTAATGGCATCTGCATCACATCTCGTCTGGGGACCACTGATGTGCGCTGTGGACTGCAAGCTGCAGGGGATTCTAGAGGAGCCAGAGCCAGAGCGAGAATGCAGCGGGTGGGGATTTACGGCCCTGACAGCAGCCTGGTCCCACACCTTACGTCCCAGCAGACAGCACAAGTGAGAGCTTCGTCCCACACTGTAGTTTTGAGACAGAATATTGTGTTGCTCAGGCTGCCCTCGAAACTCCCAGGCCAAGCAATCCTCCCTTAGCTACCCAAGTGTCTGGGACTGTGGGCATGTACCATGTGCCTAATTTCCTAATTGCTTAAAAAAAATGGGAAGCTCTTTATTCTTATTTAGGTGAATGTTATAAAAGACACTGTAGATAATATAGAGCATTTTATAAACACTGTATTCTGGAAATGCTAATCATTTCTTCCATTTGTAATAATTATTCTATTTGTTTCAACCTGGTTATGACAGAATAGACAATACTATTCTACAAACAGGAGTGTTGAATCTCAAAAAATTATTTAACTTTTCTAAAATTTAGTTAATTTTATATCAAATAAGTAGATCTGTTTGGATAAATTCTAAGCTATCTTCATCGACAGCATACTTAAAAACTCATCTATGGTTTGAAGGTAATGCTGGCTTGAGTCCGCATTGCCCTTGGGCTTTTAGATAGTACCATAGAAAGACATTCTCCTTGTCAGGGGTCAAGCAGGTAGATTACAACATGCCAGGAGCAAACCGCTAATTTAAGGAAGAAAAATGTGTCTGAGGAAGAGTTCAGCCTAGGGGTGTGGCTGGGCATGGGGGCGTGGCTGAGGATGGATGGGAATATGGCTGGGGATAGGGTTATGCTGACATCCTACCCATGACTTAAATTAGCTAACTCATATTCTCAATTGCTGGAAAGTTGATTAGTTTTAAAAACTGCAACAATCGCGCTCTTTTCTGATGGCAATGCTGTGCCTTCATATTAATAACATCTGCGGGCCAATCGGGCAGGGCTCTGTGTGAGATGCATTTGGATGCAGCAGCAATCTGGTGTCAGAGTCACCAGCATGCACGTACTCTGGAACTGCTGCAGGCCTCCACTGTATACGTAGGAGGGTATCTGTCATGAGGACAAAGACTTCGGTCATTTATCCTACAGAACTGGTGATCTCGGATTACATTTTAAAGATGGTATAAACTTTGAAGGGACAAGATAACTCTCTAATAATCCCTGCTATTTGTAGAATGACACTCCTAGTCATGAGACTGTTTCTAGTCATGGTGAAATGTCTTCAGTAAAGACCCCCCCCCAAAACTGCTTGTCACAGCTAGGTCATACTGAGAACACCAGTTAAATGAAGGCAGTAGAGCCAGATTCAGAACTGGAGCTTTTGGAAGTAGCTCTATACTGATTTCCAGACACTTCTTCACAAGTGCTCTGGGCCAGACAAAGTTGAGAGCAGAAGAGTGCTGGGCTCCGCCACTCATGTTTGCTGCACTCTGATTTAATTCATGAGGGACGACAGGGGGGACATCCAGGTAGTGTCTGAAGCATGCCACTTTATGTCTTAGGATGGGTAACAAAAAAGGAAAAGGGAAGAGACACACACTGGAGCTTGGTAACCCTCTGAGGTTTTCGTTGACTGTTTTCTTTCACTATATATTGAGGAAAATGTGTGCACATGAAACGCACATAATGAAAATACGTTAAATGCACAGTTGGTTGGAGCATCCTATTTTAAAATCACTTTTCAGATCTCTCATTTTTATCTTTATCATACTGATTTTTGAGAATATAATCAAGAAGAATGCCAAAGGCCTGTGTTCAGCATCAGAAAGCCTGGGACAGAACCTCCTAGTAGAAAAAGTCTCTACCTACATGGCTTGGCGAATTAGTGGGCCTGCCTCCTTAGCCTCAGCCTGCTTAACTGTAGGATGGAAACTGCTGGGTCTACTTCATAGAATATTTTGAAAGTTAGGGTGGTTTCTGTGATGACTCACATCAGGAGGAGTTATGCAGGAAAACTTTAAGGCAAAGCCCCCATCTTCTAAGGAGAGATTTTCATGCTTGGGTGTGGTCGCCTGCATTATAAATTCATCCTCGTGAAAAATCAGCGTTCAGCATGTGCAAGGGTCCTCTCACTGAAGGGCAGTGGAGAAGATGCTAAACACGGGTGATGATTCTGCTGCCTGCCCATCTGCACATTTAAGAAAACCCTTCTCCTGGAAGATGCCCAGTGTTTGTTCTTTATGCTTTCTCACGGCTCTGTGCGGAGCTGTCAGTCACTGCAAACTCAGGGCCCAGGGCTGGAGGAACTGACTGACCTCTGCTACACCAGCAGCTGGATTGGTCTCCAGAGAAGCTGATGTCCCTTCGAGCCAGAGAAGGCCACCCCAGGGAGACAGTCCCTGAAACTTCAGGCTGCAGAGCTCATAATGCTTGTCCTTCTTTACCAGTTTCACAGAGTGTTCTACTGCCCAGAGGACAGGCTTTTACCTGGGACACCAGACAGATGTGGGATGACTCTGGGGAGTCTTCCTCCTGCCTCCTGACATCACACCACTTCACACATCTGTCTTCACAAAAAGCTCATTTCACTTCTTTACATTTTCTTTCTTTCTTTTTCCCAGTTGTTCTTGTACCCTTGTTGCCATTCATCCGTCTGTGCGTGTGCGTGTGTGTGTGCGCGCGCGTGTGTGTGTATGTGTGTGTGTGAGCATAAAGGGGTTGTGAGATTTACACTCTGAGCTATGGGCTCCTTACTATTAATTTTGGAATAAAAATGTTTATACCCTTCACACCACAACAAGGCAGATGACTTTTCTTTTTATTTATTAACTCAGCTCTTTCCTTTAAGGGCTGTGTATATCCCGCTCCACCTGTTTTGCCAGTTTTTATTCTTAGTGTGTATTCTGGGGACTCCTCTGGTAGGCAGCAATCTTGTCCTGCTCCAATCACCTCCTCTGCTTTGTGCATTTTCACACCACAACTCAATGACTGTTAGTGAGGGCATTCTGTGCACTGGAGACACTCTCTGCAATGAACCAAATTGTGTGATGTGAAAGCCATGGAGGTTTAACTCAGTACTAGGACTAGGCTCTGAGAAGCTGCGTATTAAGCTAGCTTCCATTAAAGAAAATGGAAACCAGCCATTGTAAAATCCCTTAGTCTAAATTCTATGAACTATCCTAAATGTGTGAAATACACATCACGCTCGCCCCTCTTGCAGGGATAAGAAGCACCTGATATTTGGGAAGGAGGCACACTGTACATCTGCAGGGTTCACAATATTAGCAACACCTGAAGTCTTTGTACAGAACCAGTACAACGTCAGGAAGACAGAAACATCTGATCTGTAAATTTAGCATCACATCGTACATGTGTGTGTCCCATCTTACATGTATGGCACTGAGTTCTCTGCATAGAATTCAGAGAGATTGTACATTTCTGCTTCTACACCATGTAATGAATGACTTCATTCCTGAGAAAATATTCGACTTGTATTTTGTCAATTTTTCCACAATTTAATAAAATTATTCTACATCTTTTCCAAGTGGCCCAGTGCATGCTACCTTCTTTTACCACATATTTTGGGGAATGTAATATCTATCTGGTATTCTATATGTACATATTCTATATATATGTATATATATATGTGTGTGTTTGTGTGTGTATGTGTGTGTGTGTGTCTGTATCTCTTTTTTCAAATCTAAGAACTCATTTTTCTAATCACATTTTTCTCCTTATAAAATAACACTGGACCTAAAATATATGTGATGAAGGGCTCATCCTGCCATTCGAATTGGGTAAGAGGTTCAACTAAAATTCAGACACACTTTAAAGATAACATGAAGCACGTGATTTGAAATGAGGGTCAAGTGTATTTGATTAATGTTTCCTCTTGGGGGTATATTAGCCTTTCTTCTGACTTTCTCCACGGATGAGAGATTTCACTGAAAGAAGGTGGTGGTAAAGCTGGAATATTTGGACATTTTAATTATTAGGGGTGAGTCTGATATTGATACATATCTTCTATTAAGATAAGTGATGTATGCTTTATGGAAAACAGCAAGCAGACACTTATCTTTTGTCTGGACACAGGATTAAGTAGCTGGTAAGATCCCCAACTAGAGTGAATCCTTCTCTAGTCAGCAGCTAGGATTTTCTGAGCTGGAATTGTCTCTCACGCTGGCTTCCAGCAGATGCCAGACAGTCCTTGTACAATGTTTTTTTTCTATTTGCTCAAGTGACACTCATTGTAAGGGAAAACCATGCTTAGTTTGTATTTCCTGTGGTGTGGGGACACACTGTGAATTCTATGGATGGAAAAAAAACCTTCTTTACTAGTTTGATCTTTCTCGTAGAATTGTATTTGGAAATTGATTTGTTAAAAACCACACATCACCGTGGCCATTTTCTTCAACTAATGAGTAGGGCTGAGGGTTCAGCGATGCGGCATCTTCTGTGTACAGCACAGGGTATCCAGACCCGAGGAGCTTACACCTCTAGCAAGGGAGCTAAGACAAGCAGGGTTCTGGAAGGAAAGCCTGAGAAACTGCCGCAGGAGACTGGAGGGAGGGCAGACAGGTGCCAGCAGGATGTTGGCATTGTTGGGATTGTGTGGAGGAGGCAGTTCTTGAGCTGAGCTCTCGATTTTATGATCAGTGAGGTGTCAACCTCTCAGGGAAGGCTTGAACAGAGAACAAAAGCAATGGGCTGTAGAAGTTGGGACCCAGACCAAATACGGAGCGCCAGCTGAAGACTCTGGGCCACCTCCACTGTACAGCACCATTTGGCACAACCACCAAAATGGCTTGGCTTGCGAAGTGCATCCGTGAGCATACCTGAAGTCACCGTCCACTGAGGACACCACTTTCAATTCATAAAGCGGCAAAAGGTTTAACATATGAGAAAGTATTTTTTTTAACTAAAAAGAAGAGAGAAGACATCAGCATACCCACCTATTTATTATTAGATACACGCGACCATTGACCTTGGCATGGCTGCGCGATGAGATGGGAGCACAAGGAAGCAAGGGGAGACAGGTGGGAGAGAAAGAGGAGACAGTTAGACAGAGGCCATGGAGGAGCCTGGCCCCTTAGGCGTTAGGCAAGTGTTTCATCATCCACACAGATCCTGTGTCTCGAAGAAAAGTCTAGGCAGCAAGATTCAGGAGCATCGTGAAATCAGATGCACGCAGGAAAAATGCCCAATGACCACATTCCCCTTCTGCCTCCTCCCTCCCATCTCACAGACTTTATTAAAGAGTACTGATGCTTCACTTTGAAGATACACATCACCAAAGACAAAACTAGAATCTGAAGGATCAGCTTTTGCTCCTTTTTCAGATTTAAAAATATTCCAAGTCAATCTCTTTTCTTTACAGTCTTTAAAACTTAAGCTAAAGTGTATTTAATATTTTCTAACATAAATAATAAATAATTTGTAATGATAAGTAATTTAAGTGGCTCTTAGAAAATTATTATTACATAATGTGTATTATTGCTCTGTCATGTATTATCGGTTGGTAAGTAAAATATTTCTGAGATTGCCTACTGAGAAATTATAAGTTTTTCTTATGCATGCATTATAGTTGTAATCCTAACTATAATTTCTGAAAGGATAAACACAGCAAATTCTACTTCATCTGCAAGCGCTCTTTGCCTACACTGCATATGCTCATGCACACACGCGTGCGCGCGCGCGCACACACACACACACACACCACACTCCAGAATTGTACAAGACAGCACAAGGTCAACAGGACGCCAATGGAAACAATACTGTTGAAACCAACTTAATAAGAGCCCATTTTTCCTCGTCTGCAGCCAGTTTTTTTCACAAAACTAACAAAGCAAACAGGTAAGAGAAAGCCAGCAAGGAAGTCGATTCCAACTCTGAACATACTTATTTTTCCTCACCATTGGGATCTAAAATGTAGCCATTGATTAGAACTCAGGAGAAAAACTTACTGGGAGGTGAAAATTATCAGTAAGAAAAATATAATCAGAGAGAATTTTTAAAAAAAATGATGGACATACCAAATATTTAAATTCAACTTTTGTGACTTTTCTAGAACACTCTTACAGAAAACTTCATAACACCAAGGTTATTTAATTTGTGTAAGGAACTAGAAAACAAATTTTGTTTTTAGATCTGAAAGGGAAATCCCAAGCCACTCTTCAACACTTCCCTAAGTTTTCTCATGCTCCTAAGTTTTCTTGGAAGAAAGGGAGCGGTGATCTCGAAGGGGTTGCATTATTTAGGACTGCTGTCTCTTACTGGTTGACAGGCCAGTATTGTATTGCTGTCGTTGTAGAAAGTAGACAGCATATACATGTCACAGGAAGTAACGTGCATAACAGGCCTGGCAGTACACTTGTCCTTCAAGGGAACTCTGGGCTAAATTCAAGTTTCACATACATGCTCAGTTTAAATCTTTTTTAGGAGGTGTCTTAGTTAGGGTTACTATTGCTGTGAAGAAACACTGTGAGCAAAAGCAACTTGGGGAGGAAAGGGTTCATTTCCTTCACTGTTCCATGTAAGAGTTCATCATCGACAGCAGTGTGGACCGGAGCTCAAGCAGGGCAGGAACCTGGAGGCAGGAGCTGATGCAGAGGCTATGGAGGGGAGCTGCTTGACTGGCTCCCCATAGTTTTCTCAGACTGCTTTCTTATAGAGTCCAGGATCCCTTACTTGGGATGGCCCCACCCACAATGGCATAAGCCTTCCCTCATCAATTGCAAATTAAGAAACCGCCCTCCAGACTTGCCTGCAGCCTGATCTTGATGGAGGCATTTACTCAATTGAGGCTTCCTCCTCTCTGATGACTTTACTTGGGTCAGGTAGACAAAAACCAGCCAGCACGGGTAGGTGACTAGTCTGGTAGAAGCTTTGTTGAGCCTTTTGTCTTCCATAAAACTGTGGTTCTGAAAACATTTACTCTTCTCTACAAATTATATTCTATATCCTATTTGACGATATAGCAGAAAACAACCCAGACACAAGGCAATAAGGACAACAGTGACAGAAAGCTTCTACAAACAGGAAAAAATTTTAAAGAGAAGAAAATACTCGTTGAAGGGAAGAGGGGGCTTTAGGAACAAAAAGAATTTTAAGTCATCATTAACATGATCAACAGTCAAATCTCACAAATGTAAGAGTTCTCTATCCTTCCTTCCCCCATTTTTTTTTTAAATTTGGTTTTTGTTTATTTGTTTTAATTCACTTTGTAGTCTAGTTTGGCCTTGAATTTGTGGCTACATCTCCTCCTTTGTCAACCTTCCTAGTGATGGGATTACAGGCAGGGTTCACCCATGTCAAGCTTGAAACTGATTTCTAAATTATTTGAAAATGACTTTTGAAGATTTGCTGAGCATGCTTAAATTAAGCATGCATATTATCAGAATTCAATAGTAAATAGTTTTTAGCTGTAGGCATCATAGCAACATCAAAGAACATCAAGTCGTAATATTTTCTAATAATTGACAAGTGTCACTGATGATCGATTTCCCTCCATCAAGCTGTCTGTGAAATCCCTTGAGTTCTAATGACTACTCAGTGTCAAGTACTGACTATCACTGAAGGAAGTGGGACAGTTTCTGTGGCCCACCCTATCCCCACGGGGCAAATTCTCAAAGGGCATCTTGTGACTCTGCTGCCTGGGACACACACACACACACACACACCACACACACCACACACACACACACACACACACACACACACACACACACACACACACACACCAGTGAGAAGTTCAAGGTTGAAAGTCCAAGTGAGAGTGCTGGATTTGGCTTCCCACTGAAGCCGGGTACCAGCGCAGACAGGAGACGCCGCTTCTCTGATTTGCTCACCTGTAGATGGTGGCGTCTTCTTTGCTGGGGATAGACTTGAGGTCTGTGAGTTCCAGGAACCGGTCATGGAAGTAGTGGAGGTGAAGGATGCACACCAGCAGAAAGGAAGTGGGGATGAAAATGCGTGTGAACAGCTCTGCTACCGTGAACTGCTTCAGGCCGAGATCCTCAAGCCTGTTGAAGAAGACAGAACAAAAGCAGGGACCTTTCTGAGGCACTTCCGGCCAGCCTCTCTCTCACAAGCCACAACAGCATTCTCTGCCTTGACCACTTATAACTACTCCCTACTATTTGTACCGATCCAACTAGCTTGTCTTCACAGCAGCCACATCTCTGGCCTTATTTTGTATTCGAACACACGGACTCTCAACGCCTCATGCATCTCTGGTTTTTCCTTCAGCCCCACCTCCTTCTTTGTACTGTACATAGCAACTGGAATCCATTTGCTTCCGTTGGGGTACCTTTTCTAGTGCTCTTCTTGGCTGACCTCATCATCCCCCCACGAACTTATCCACCTTTCTGTTGCCAAAACGAAAATGCTGACTAACAGCACCATGACCTCCCATGCAACCAGACCCATATTCCTACTGGAAAGCAGTGGTTCCAGTATCGGCCTTGGCTTCCCTCTTTTCCTTGGCAAAGCCATTCTCTACTCTGGTCTCTCCTGAACCACTCAATGAGGCAGACGTCTGCCTCGTGCGAAGTTCAGTCATCTGAAAGCATCTCCGGTTCCTAGAACACTCCTGCAGGCTTGTTTCACCCCCTAAGTGCCTATGGACCACTCCCCCCACCATTACCTGTCATCCTTCTCCTCAGTCTGAGGAGGATCCTGTCTTTCTCACAGGACAGTTGCTAAGTGCACGCGATGTGACTTTGTTTCTGTTTTCCACAAGTCACATTCCTAAGGAAGCTTCCAAGATTTGAAGAAAATTCCAGCAAGAATAAAATACAAACTGCTTACTGTACCGTGGCCTGGACTTCTGCTGTGCCCTGTCACCTCTCTTGCTGTCTTCTTGCTCTCAAATGGGAACTTTCCTTCATCCCTTCTGTACCCACAACCATTTCTAGCCTGCCTTCGGGCCTTTGCATCTGCTCTACTTTCTGCCTAGGATGCTCTCCCACATCCTCGACTCAAACAAAAATCCCAGTTTCTCTGTGGCTTTGGAGCCTGTCCTGTCACTAGCTCTGTAGACCAGGCTGGTCTCAAACTCACAGAGATCCGCCTGCCTCTGCCTCCCGAGTGCTGGGATTAAAGGCGTGCGCCACCATCGCCCGGCCACCAGGTAGAATTTAAAAGGACCCATCACCAAAGAATTGTGAGACCACCATGCCATTTACTTCTCCTGTAGCCCTCCAGCAGCCCAGGGTTTCCTTCACAGATTAATGCATGTTTTAGTGCACTTACATGCATCATAGTAGATTGATTATTTTGGCTTCCCAGGCTTCAATTCCCTTTCTCGTCTCCTATTGTGTCCCCGGCACAGGACAAGTATTCAACAAGCATCTCTAATGAATCCGTGTGGTTGTACTTGTCTAATCACACACATCTCTTGACACCTCCGTCTTTTCAGATCAAGACCCAGCTATAGCTGGGTTTCTAAACTAATCCCAGGAGTTTGTAGGAGAAGATCAGAAAGACTCATCTGTTGCCTGCAGTCGCATGCAATCGTGTCACTCTGGGGCAGCAGCCCAGCAGAAATGCCTTTTCCGGTGGTACCAAAGAGTCTACACCTAGACACGGTGAAGAGGCAAGTGCACTCATGAGCCTCCCATAGGCTGGAAAACTATGCGCTGATCCGGGGAGCAGAAGGCATGGCATTTTACAAGGCAGCTGTGTTTCCCACGGGATTGATGACTAAAATTCATCTTTCATTAAAAGGGGGCTGAAAAATCTTTTGCCGGCCAGCCAATCATGGACCCTTCACTTACATTTCAAGCTCAGACTTTGACAGAGGGAACACAGGAGAAGGGGGCTCTCTAACTTGCCTTTGAAGACCTTACAGACCTTCACAGCATCACGTTTTCCTAAAATTGTGCACCGAGTTTTCAGGAACAATGTGCACTGGGTGCGTCCTCATGTGTGCCCCCTTCCTGTTCCATCCCATCCCTGGCACGGAGCCCTTACTTTTCTTTCTTTAAGCCGGTCATGTTTTGCCACAGGCCTGGGAAGTTTTCAAACTGGTAAGTGTATATAAAGATGAGCACCAGCATGGTATAAATGACCACCGACATCCAGAAGTATTTCAGAATTTTCCTCCACCATTCATAGTGAACCTGCAAATCAGACAATGGAAAGTAAAGGAAACAAAATAGTACAGAAAAATAATTTGGGGAAAAAAAGGCTCATATAGGCATCTGGCTTAATTAAGCAAGGCATGGAACACATATAGGAATCTTTGAAGTGAAGTCTATTTTAGTTTTAGCTTTTCTAAGGTTCTTTTGGCAGTTTAGTTGTGTTCCTAGGCGTTAGAACTACAGCTGAACTAGCCATAGCTAACTGCGTCTATGTATAAGTTGCTGGTTCCAGCTTCTTCTCCATGAGCACATGCTTCACAGAGTTCCGAGACAGTATCCAGAAGCCTCTCAGCACATCTCATCTCTAGGAGACCAAGTGATGGTGGCCATGAGATGTTTTTTGTTGTTTACAGTAAACTGCACTGATTTTGAAATTCAATAATGTATTTAATGAGCAAAAATGTGAAATACTCATTGGAGGACATTTCTTCCTTCTTCTTGAATATCTTAGAGGTATTCAAGAGTTCATCAATTTCTGCTGAGAACATTTTCAAACTCTCATTATCACATCTAAAGAAGTCTTGCTATGGTGATTGTCAGGTAGTCTGTTGGATGCCTGAAAGAATACTGTAGTTACTCTAGCCTGTGTCATTGGGCTCCCTTCTCAAGTCAGGTCAAACAAAGTCTGTGAAGAGGTCAACTCATTTGAATATTATTAGTTTATACTACCAAAGCTCTTGTGCGCTCTCTCTCTCTCTCTCTCTCTCTCTCTCTCTCTCTCTCTCTCTCTCTCTCTCTCTCACACACACACACACACACACACACACACACACACACACACACACACACACACACACACACATGCACAAACCATTTCCTGATCCTTAAACCTGCAATATGAGAAAACTGGAGAATCCTTAATTACTTAAGATTAATCACACATTGCTCTTAAATTATTAAATGTTAAAAATATCTAATTACAAAGATCAGTTTTCAAATCAATACATTTTGGAAAACGTATGAATTTTTATTTTTATGTTTTAAAGAATTTAAATTAAAAAGGTCTAAACTAGTTCTAGTTTATCTCTGCCATGGGTTTTTCACTTTTAAGTGCAGATGACACCCGATAGCAGATGTGTAACCTCACTTCAGAAAGGCTGTTTCCACTCCAAGGAAGTTCATTAAGATGTATAGACTTTGATTTAAATTTTTAAATATTGGTATGTTATTTTTTCTGATAGTTCTCTTCCATAAAGTTAATAAATATTATTCAAGGGTTTGAACTATCAGCTACAGAACAAAGGGTTGATATACTTAAATACCTAAAAGATTATTTTAGATATATGGCTGTGGGACAGAGGCTATGAACACTGATCAAATAGAAATTTTTTAAAAAAGTGAGAGAATCCATTGATTCTAAGTTATTCTTGACTTCATGATTCTGAGTGTCATCATTTTCTAGAATATGGTTATCTTTAAGAGAGAACTCATCTCTACTCACAGATCACGTGTGAGAACTAAAACCTTGGGCACATAATGTTGACCTACCTGGTACAAGGCCACACAGAACAGGAACAGCACCATGTAGATGATTTTGTACATGACGATTTTCCCCTCAAAGCTGACGAAAAAGAACATGCCCCCGCACACGTAGATCCAGTATTTAGTGAACAGGGCCACCACCAGATTGCCTAGCACCTTCATGATGTCCTGGTCATCATCTTCTTCCACTTCCTCCTCCTCTTCCTTCTTTAGCTCATGCCGTTCTTCCTTTATTTCCTCTTCCCCTTCTGCCTTCTCTGGGGCCTCTCCTTCCACTTGTATATCTTGGAGTTCCTCATCGTCTAAACAGAAGACCATGCCTTTAGTCCTGGCTACAGTCACGCTTTGGCTCCGGGTGGTGTATGGGGTCATGGAAGCATGTGTTTTCTGAGTTATTAAATGACTTTAGATGGCTCTAAAATATAAGACAACTAATGGATAGTTTTTATAACTTTCCTAAAATGGAGTACAGAAAAGAGTATTGTATGCTAATCTCTCTGTAGCCCTTTTGACATTTTCAGTATTGAGGGTCAGACAGTGTAAAGATGAAGTGTAACAATAGTCGACATCATACTATAAGGCCATTTCTGACTCTATTTGTTTCATGACAATAGACAGCAACATAAGCAGGGTAAGAATGCAAATGATGGTAGCTGTCTTAACCCCAAAGACTTAACTAACTAAAAGCATAAGAGTTAAGCCCAAATACAATTTACTTTAAGTTTAAATTGTAATTATTATTAAGATAAGCCTAAAATAATTTAACAGCTTGGTATGATAGGAAAATTTCATCTACATTTAAACTATGCTGCTATCTAGGAAATTGTGTCAAAGTTACCTTCACTATCGTTTTAAAGCTACCTACATTTGAATAATTTATTCAAGAAACCAGTGGTTTCCCAGAGTGAGGGGAGTAAAACTGAATTGGGGGTTAGATTGTTTATGCTAAATTAACCATTCTTTACTAAAACTGAGGAGTTAATCATTGCAATGAATAGACATTAAAACTCAGATAGGCCACGTTTAAATCTTAGAGAGTACTGCTTCTGAAATAAGAATCAAAGTTGGGTTTAATAACAACTAAACAAACAATATTCGCTGGTCTGTGCTTCTTTTGTGTGTGTGTGTGTGTGTGTGTGTGTGTGTGTGTGTGTGTGAGCACGTGCATGGTTTACTGCATTAGGGTTGTCAGCCCAGCTTCTCTAAGTACTGACGCTACTTAACTTCACATGGTGCTATTTAACTTCTTCTTTAAAAAATTTAGTTTATTTTTTTAATTAGTTTTGAGTATGACAGAAGAGGATATGTGTGCATGAAAGCAGACGCTGGTAGAGGCCAGAAGAGGGCAGCAGATCCCCAAGAGCATTGCCTAATGTGGGCGCTGGGAATTGAACCCACATCCTCTGCACAAGCCGAATGTATTTTTAACCGCTGAGCTATCTTCCCAGTCCCCATACCTCTTTAATATTATCTAACCCATTTTATAAATAATAAACATACTTATTCACCTGCCTGGGGAATTAGAAAGTTCTCATTGACTTGTCTATCTGTACAGAAAGACGAAAGCTAAAGACACGTCAATAAATCACTACCCCTCCCTTGTTCCCTGCATCCCTTCTTTTTATCCCTATCTTTAAAAAGCCAAGAATTTAAATCCAAAGATCTAAGTTAATTTATTGGTTCCAATTCTCACTAGAAGTATGTCTTCAGAGAAATTTTCTCTGATATTTAGTGTTGTCTTCCATTGGGAGTCACCTCTTTGAAAGTCAAACAACATACATACTTCCTTTGGGCCCATGCATGTGCTCTAAACGTTTCCTTCTGTCTGTAGAAGTCAGACGAGGCATTTAGTCTCCTGGAGCTGGAGTTGCCATGTTTGTGAGCTACCCCATGGTGCTGGGAATCGAACCTGTGCTCTCTAGAAGAGCAGCCAGTCCCCCATCAGCCCAGTACCCCACTTACCCCTCTCCTCAAGTTCTTGACTTCCAATTTTGACTTCAGACAGAAGCGCTTCTTTTTCCTGAAGGGCCTTTTGCTCTGTGAGGTGCTGCCTCAGAAGCAGCCAAAATGTGATGGTGAAGAGAATCTGAAAGCAGAACAGGGAGGCAGGGACTCAGCAATGTCGGCAGTGCGTTCTCCCTGTGGCTGCGGGGGCACAGTGCACACGTCTTTCTGCACATGAGCGTCACTCACACACTGTGATCATGTGGAACACTGTTCAAGGCACTGAGAAGATGAACAATTTCAAGTTAACAGGAAAACAACACCAGCAACTAGACTCCTGCAAGGTCAGTGTCAGAGACGGACTTCCTCCTGACAGCCAGGCCCTGAGAGAGTTCGGTGTGTCTTGTATGACACTCCTTTGACTCTTCGGTATTCCTTATTTGGAAGATTGCACAGATATGGAAAAGAGTTTTTCATGTCATACCAGCTTGTTCTTCCTGATCATCTTTTCAGTGCCTGAGAAAGAATTCTAAGCTGACACATGTCTATGTTGACATTCTCTTGTGGCTGGGGATAAACTCCTGATTCAAGGAGATCCTTCCTCTAGAGACTATGCAGCCTAGCTCATAGCAGGGACATGTTTGGTTTTGGTAACAGTGTTACTGAAATACAATTCACATACCACACAACTTACTCATTTCAAGAGAGTATGTTTCAAAGACTGTGGTATATATAGGTAGGCTAGATACTTAGGATGCACGAGGCTCTGGAGAAGAGTCCAAGAATCTTCTGAGATCTGTCTACTTAGTGGGTTTCAGTCCACTTCCAGGGTTGCACAACCATTACTGTAATCTATTTTGATGTCTTTTCATTGCCTCCCAAAGCAGCACAATTTCTGTCATTCCCTTATTTCATATATCAGTTCTAGCCAATGATTAATTTACTCTTAGTCTGTGCTTACCTACATAATGTGGACATTTAAGTAGAGAGAATTACATAATGTATACTGCTCTGATGACTGAAATTTTCATGATCTGCTAAATAGAGGGCCATGGCATTCATCCATCTTTCTTTCTTTCTTTTCTTTTCTTTTTTTTTTTAAGAAAGGGTTTCTCTGTGAAACAGCTCTGGCTGTCCTGGTACTTGCTTTGTAGACCAGGTTGGCCTCAAACTCACAGAGATCCATCTACCTGTCTCTGCCTTCCAAGTGCTGGGATTAGACATTTGCCACCATGTCTGGCCTTGGCATTCAGTCTGCTCTGAGGACCCATCTTCTGTTTAGCCTAGTCACTAAATAAATGTATGGGGAATACCTGATGCCTGGACACCGTAAATGGTAGCTTCCAGGAAGAGACTGTTTCATGTTATATGACTGTGGCTTTTGGAGATAAGTAGTTTCCTATATGTCTAGTGATGAAAACAATTTGAAGTTTATTTAATATATGTGATGATTGTTTTTTATTGTCTTAATGTCATCAACATGTAGGGAATGCATGTTTGGACTTTGTGTGTCAAACAGATAGTAGTAAGCTATGATATTTAATGTTCTGAAATCAAAACCATTAAAATGATTCAAGAAAATATAAGAGCAGTGAAATGATTGCAAGTTCTTACTGCAGGTGAAGTCAGGATGACAAAAACCACAAAATGCAAGTGTTATCATTTCTGCTGCTAGAATGCTCACAGACCATAAATAGGGAAACATCATCCACAATCAATCATTACCTCTAGTGGCATATGCAAAGAAGCTGAATTTTACAAACTGCTAACCTGTCAAACAATTCTCCAATTTCTCCGAATAGTCTTTGTTGCATTTTCGATTTCACATTGTATCATCCTATTTCCACATCTACCGATGCAGGAGAAACTGGGAGAAGAACAGCTGATGCCATGAAGAATTTACTAATAAACTTGGGAGATGCTGAGTTGCACTACTATGCATAATGACTATAACTGTTTAATAGAAAGGCTGTCATTTCTAAGTCAAAACTAAAAGCATGTGGTCATTCATGCTGTACCAGTCACACTACATGGGCTTTTGCTCCCAGCCACGCAGGAGGTTGAAGAGGGATTGTCAGGTCAAGCCTCGCCTGCAATCCTGAGTGAGTTCAGCCCAAATTAGGCAATGGTAGGGCCCAGACACAAAATGAAAAGCAAAACAGGACCAGAGATGGTAGGCTAATGGGGAGATCATTGAGGCTATTTTCCAGTTCTGAATAAAAAGAAAGGTGTCTGGATCTCCCCGATTTTTATTCCCAAATCATTTAGAGGCTACTTTTGTGAAAATTTGTTTGCGGTGACTATGATCACTATTGCTGATCTTTCTTTCCTGTCTCTTCATTCATTTTACCTTTGAAGCAAGCTCTCCTGGCTCTTTCTTTTCTAGAAATCCTGGGACCTTCTTGATTTCGGGAAGTTCAAAGCTCCAGATGTACTGCAAGACCAGCAGCAGGTTTGCATAGACAACCATGAAAGGCGAGCTGATCATGGCGTATTTCCTCCTGTTGCGTATCATCCAAAGGGTGCATGACCAAATCAACAGCACGAACGTCAGCCAGCTGTGGTAGGTGATGCTCCAGGCCTGCAGAGCCATGGGGGGGCAAAGGACAGCTGTCAGTATACAACAAACTATGGGGAGTTCAAAGTTCTCTACACAGAAAAGGTAGTGGCATTTAGATGAAGGGAGAATAGAGAGATCCCAGCCTGTGGCACAGGGAAGGGAGGAGAGGTGGAGAGAGGGCTGAATATGACATTAGCTTTGTGCTTCTCTTAGGGCAGTCAAAGTCCTTTTAGCCCAAATCTCTTTATCTTTACCCTACTTTGCGGTATGAAAGCAACTTTCCCCAGTAATGTAGAGTTGGTAATTAAATGTTCATGAACGAGTGGGTGAGAAATGGGAATTCTGAGGACCTGAAGTTGAGATTAAACATTCATGTCAAGTAGGCATACATTATAGAAACTAGACATTTTACTTGAAAAAAAAAACCCTGCATGTTAGGTATCTAAACAGTGAACAGCAGGGGCAAGTTGACAAAGACTGACCTCAGTTTTTGTCCTATAAGGTCAAAATCATGGTGAGATCCTATGGGCAAATGATGCATTTTTCTTGTTGCCACAAAGTTCTCACAGATTTAGGGGTGTTATCTCAGTGCCAGCTGGCAGAGCAACTGCCAATCAGACTCATGAATATTATCAATGCCCGGAAACCTGCCACCTGATTCCGGACTCTCTCACTCTGCACTCTTTCATGAAAAGGCCCTTTGAAAGGTGTTCTGGATATGGCTAAGGCTAACTGAAGTCAATCCAATTCCTAAACACCAGGAATTATCAAAATAATCCTCTAGCCCTGGAGGTATTAACAGTTTGTTTTGACTCTGGAAGCCAGACAAGAATGATCAGAAATGAAGCCCAAACAGGACACGCATCTCCTCTCAGCAATTTGAAATAAAGCACAAATTGCTTTATAAGTGAATGTTATTTTATTGTTTAGAATAAATTAGGGATAAAACCTGTTTTTATTTAAGTTATTTTAGTATGATGGCTACTACTGTCTGGATTATTTTCATGATATTATTCTTTAGAAACAGTATTTCTCTAGTCGAGATGGAGGAAGGACAGAGAAGGAGAACAAAAAAGATATTTTGATTGAGGGAACCATTATGGGGCTAATAAAAAACCTGGCTCTATAGAAATTCCCAGGAATCTACAAGGATGACCCCAGCTAAGACCCTAAGCAATAGAGGAGAGGGTGCCAGACCTGGCCTTGCCCTGTAGTTAGACTGATGAATATCTTAAATAACACCATAGAACCTTCGTCCAGCAGCTGATGGAAACAGAGGCAGAGACCCACATTGGAGCACTGGACTGAGCTCCCAAAGTCCAGTTGAAGAGTAATCCACCATATAAACAAAATGAATAAAATGACATGATCCTCTCATTAGATGTTGAAAAAGCCTTTGACAAAATCCAACACCCCTTCATGATAAAAGTCTTGGAAAGATCAGGGATACGAAGGACATAGCTAAAGATAAAAAAAAAGCAATATGCAGCAAGCCAACTGCCAACATCAAATTAAGTAGAGAGAAACTCAAAGAAATTCCCCCAAAATCAGGAACAAGACAAAGTTGTCCACTCTCTCCATATTTAATCAATATAGTAGGAATATTCCATGAAAATCTTTAATTTAGAAGAATTGTTGTTGTTTTTGTTTTTAATTCCTTCCAGCCACATGTGGCAGTATCCTTGCTAGAATCTGATACTTACATGCAAGTTCATGTAGGAAGTACCTAAACTGGGTGTCTGACTAAAATGTCCAGGAACTGGGGCAGCCTTCTGCCAATGAACTTTCTCCCCAGCACTGCTACCATCTCTACTTGGGGTCTTCCACTCTGCATCCCAGGCAGGCTAGAGCAATCAATCTTTCTGCCTGTGGTCTACCCACACCTGGAGCCATGCCCCAATCCCTCCCTCCCTCTCTCTGTTCCCTCTCTGCCCCCCACCCTGACAACTCTTGCCACCATCAGTAATACAGACTCTCACCACTGACCACAGGATTTGGAGGAATTACACTTTAAATAAGGATAATATGTTTCTTAAAACAAATCCTCTCTTGTAAGACTGTTGTTTTAAGGGAAGGAGGGCGTTAGAGCATCCTTTATCTTCCACTTTGAAGCTGGAGGTGGAAGTGGAGATTTTAGGGTGGGGTGAGCTGAGGTATGCATAAATGGAAAGGAGCTCTTGGGAACCATGATGGCTGGGTGCTTGTTCCAGTAAGAATGTGATCATAGCAAATAATGGACAAATTTTCACCAAATCGTGTGGCAACTCCCTTCTATGAAAGAAATAAAAGCAGCTCACATCAGCCTTAAATACCCTTAATAGCTTCTAAAACACTACCCCCTGTGCCCTCTTAAGTTTGCAAAACAGGAGCCAGTTGAACCTGATAAGCTCATTTGAGACAAACATATTAACATTTGAAAAGAAGATAAGTGAAGATGATATAATTTTGAAATCTATAACATAAAAAGATCCCATGAAAAATTAATATATCCCGAAATATCTGTCATGGTTTAGGGGAGACTGATGCCCCTACCCTGGCGAGAGGCTTGGGGTCTGTACCTACTGTGCCTTGTAGGCCACTGAAGTACTTACCATCATAGCGATGAGGGCACAGATGTAACTTTGCTTCATGATGAACTGGAATACTGTGACCATGGCATGAATTCTCACGCTCCTCTTTTCCTCCTGGCTCCCTTCCCCCTCGGAGCCTTCTTTCTTGTCCTCATCTTCCTCTTTCTTTTCTAGATAGACAAACACTTCGTATGACTATGTATGCATGTAGTTGCCTGATGGGAGGTCCCCTCTGTAGGCTGTGAATATGTTTTGTTACTATTGGTTAATTAAAAAGTTGCTGTAGCCTATGGCAGTGCAGAATATAGCAAGGTGGAAAATCCAGCAGAGATAAAGGAGGAAAGAAGGTGGAGTCAAACAGACGCCATGTAGCTGCCCAAGAAGCAAGGGGTAACAAACCATGAGCATCATGGTAAAATATAAAATAATAGAAATGGGTTAAGATATAAGAGCTAGCTAGGAATATGCTTGAGCCATTGGCCAAACAGTGTTGCAATTAACATAGTTTTTGTGTGATTATTCGTGTTGGGGTGGCTGGGAAGTGAAAAGCAGTCTCTGTGTACAGTTGACATCTGTCACAATGTCATCCTCCACACTACATCATGTGTGTGGTTTGGCCAGAGTCTTCTGAGCTAGGAAGTGTTTCCAACTAATACAGCCTCTAGAAGAGAAACAGATGCAATGAGTTCTGCTTAATGGAGATCAGGGCCCCACAGTGCCGAGAAGGAAAGTTCCACTGAAGGACATAGAGAGAGATCCCTCTAAGATGATCTCAGATTCCATCCTCTGGTATTCTTGACTGTCTGTCCTGCCCCTTGAATAGAACTCCCTAGAAGAGATGGACTGTCACTTCCAGGATTCAGGTTTTCTGTTTTGTTTGTTTGTTTTGGTGTTGGGGAATGGACCTAAGGCTCAATGTAAGCTAGGCAAATGTCTGCCACTGAGCTACATTCTCAGCCCAACCAGATTCAGTTTGAAAGGAACGTGGATTTCACTTCTGGAATCTTCTCTCGCCCAACCACTGTCTTGTTTTTAGAGAGAAACCAGCTACCGTGTGATGTGGGAGTGTCATATATCAATCTGTTGATTTTAATGGTTAAGCAATAAAGAAACTGCTTGGCCCTGATAGGTTAAAACATAGGTGGGAGGAGTAAACAGAACAGAATGCTGGGAGGAAGAGGAAGTGAGCTCAGAGACGCCATGCTCCCCTCTCCCGGACAGAGGCGATAGCTCTGCTCTCTGAGGCAGATGCATGAAGCTCAGACCCTGGATGGACGTAGGCTAGAATCTTTCCCGGTAAGACTGATGCTACTCAGATTATTAGAGAAGGGTTGATTGGGATATGAGAATTTGCCTGTAAGGGCTAGAATTAATGGGCCAAGCAGTGTTTAAAAGAATACAGTTTCCGTGTAATTATTTCGGGTAAAGCTAGCCGTGCGGGCGGCCGGGTGCTGGGGACGCAGCCCGCTGCTCCTAATACAACAACCATGTTGTAAACTTCCCAATGGAGGGACCGAGGCAGCTAGGACATGATATGTCCAGCTGGCCATCAGTTGGCAAGTCTCAGGTCAGGAGCAGCTCTCAGGATTAGAGGAAGATTCTGCCCCAGTCAAACCCAGTCAAGATGAGAAGGTAGCCTCAGCCTTAAGAATGACCAGACCAGATGATGAACCTTAGCAAGAGGATCCAGATGATGGACCTTAAGCCAGCGGATCCGGCCTTGTGACACCAGATACCTGACCCAGAGAGACTGTATAGTCCTGGATATTGATCTACATCAGCAAGATGCTCCTTTTGACTTTTAATAAGGTATAACAGCTACACCACGTGAGGCAGAACAAACCATTCACAGAACAGTGATTGCTCAGTTTCTTCTGTATGGGCTGCAGTCAGGCTTTGGGGGCAGTAATCCAGTGTCTTTAAATTCTGCAACATTACAGCTGGATGAGACTAAGGTTTAAAGTAAAATTCATGAATCATGCCCAGCAATAAAAGCAAAATCAAATGGATCTGAGATTTACCAGCATGCTAAGACCTTGGTATGGTGTGTGTGTATATATGTGTGTGTGCATGTATGTGTGTATGTGTGTGTGTGTGTGTGTGTGTGTGTGTGTGTGTGTGTGTGTGAATGAGTATGTGGCGTGGACGACAGTCACTTCTCTGACTGGACCTTCACAGGTCTAACCTTCAGTGTTGGCCCCTCCCCTGTGTGGTCCTTCCTAAGGTCAGTCACATGCTCCTGAACCTGAGTTTGTATCCCTCAAGAGACTCCGATTCTGACCAGGTATCTCCAGTCCTGAATACTGTATGGTTTGGCTTTAAAAGTTCTTCTCTGCAGTCTAGAGATATTCTGCTGCCCAGGTTTCAGCATGAAGTTCCACGACACTTTGTCTGGGTTGCTAGGGAGAGCATCTGTGGCCAAAAGAGCAGGGTTTGTCTCTGAATGGCCTTTTACCACTGCGCTGGTGGATAATAAGAAGGGTTGTTTTCCCTGTTTTCTCCTTCCTCTCACTGCTGTGGGCAATTTTTGTCCCCTTCCTCTGCCCCCTACCTTTAAAAGTGTCTGTTACTAGGTACTGTGCCAATGTTCTGAGGCTCTCTGTTTTATGCTATGGCTCCCTTCACCAGCGGTGGGGGTAAATTGTCCAGCCTTCTATTATTTTTAGTGCAGTTAAAAAAGCATCCTCTTTAAAAAAAATTTCTAAAAGATTAACGAGAAAAACTTTCGGCCTTCATATTAGCTAATAGAAAAACCAGCATAAGGATAGATAAACACACAAACACACACACACGTATGTATGTAGGTGTGTGTGTGTGTGTATGTGTGTATAAAACACTTGCACATAGGTTGAATGCCATAAAAGTTAACATGTTGCCAGGTGAAGTTGCTCATGTTTGCAATCACAGCACTTGGGAAACGCAGGCAAGGGAATTACTGCAAGTCTGAAGCCAGCCCCATCTCTTTGCAGGCCAGGCAGGGCTGCACAGCAAGAACCTATTTCACAAAAGTTAGCAGGCTTGAAATCTTTTTCTTCTCACATTTTATTTTTTAAGGTCCCTCATCCCTCCTGCCACTTATTTCGTGTGCAAGAGTCAAACGTGAATCAAAGCAAGCTGGTATAAACAGAGCACTCAGAGAACAGGCTTAATGTTACAGGTCATGGATGGCAATCTCTCTGCTTAAAAACAGAGGCTGCAAGCCAGGCGGTGGTGGCGCACGCCTTTAATCCCAGCACTTGGGAGGCAGAGGCAGGCGGATCTCTGTGAGTTCGAGACCAGCCTGGTCTACAAGAGCTAGTTCCAGGACAGGCTCCAAAACCATAGAGAAACCCTGTCTTGAAAAAAACCAAAAAAAAAAAAAAACCCCAAAAAACCCAGAGGCTGCAGGAAAGCAGAGAAACCAAATTACACAGGAAACAACAGGAAGTGGCAGTAATGTTATGAATGACAGAGAGTGGAGCCTAGCCCTGAGCAAGGCTGTTACCTGAGGACTCCTCCGAGGGCTCCCATCGGTACTGGGGAGTAGTATACAGGTCAGTCTTGGCAGGACCATTCTCTAGGGGAAGGCTGGGGTGGATGGTGTGGTAGTCCACAGGGTTGCCATTCACCGTCACCAGCAAGCCCTGCAGGAGGAGCAGGAAAGAGCACAGCAGTGATTACGGTCTGGCCTCTCTGCGGTCACTCCTCTGCCTTCCTCCATACATAACCCAGGATGAAAAGTTGATTAGAGGCTGAACCATTTAATAAATCTCCAAATATTTTTATCAAGATGGACCCTGTGTGCTCCACAGACTAGTCAGAGTAAAATGCATTCCCAATCTTTCTGCCCTTCTGCCAAAAACCACGGGACAGTCTGTGACCTCACTATAATGCAAACTTCTGTAAGGTGCTTGTGGAGCCCTCCCTGATGGGGGTCTACTCTCTCTATGGCCGTCTTCCAGCCATCTGCTATGTGGTCCTCCATACCTTCCCCAGGTCTCCACCCTTGTCTTGTTCCAGACCCCACTCGCTTTGCAGAGGGCTAAGCAAATGTTCTTCAGGTCTCGGGTGAGACATTCCAGCTGCAAGGCTACGGTACATTAAGTGCAAATACTTGGGCATTCTTTTCCTCCCATTTCTCTAGATTATGGATTTGAGATAAGTATAAATATACAGATAGGCAATACCTCCCATTTATGTAATAATTAGCGCAACTACGGATGGGGATGTTTTAAAGACAGGCAGGTCAATAGGGCTAGGGATGATAACTTGGTCAGTACGATGCCTGCTTGTGAAGAACAGGAACCTGCATTTGATTCCACAATCTATGCAAAGAAAGCCAGGCACGGTAGAATGTCCTTGTAGTGTCAGAGCTAGGGAGACAAAAAAGCTCACTGACCAGTTGGCAGAGACTAAAGAAAGGTCCAGGTCAGTGAGAGACACTGCTTTAGAAAACAACAGATTCTCATGGGGGAAATGGCACCCAAGGTTGTCCTCTGGCTTCCATACTCATACACACACATGTACATTTACCCACACACCCATATGCACCTACACATATGTGTGCACTCCCATATACACAAACAGGTACACATATGCACACACACATGCACACACACAAAACAACAATGCTCCAAATAGGGCTTTTTCGAAGTATAAATATGTTTTGTATATTATAATCAGTCTGTCATATCACATGCATCAGAATTTTAGAGTAATAAATCTGTATGGTTTTTAGAAAAAAAATGGAAAAGTTTATGGAAATTTACAGGTAGCTCAAATATAATTAAAGGCTCTAACTCCACTTGTCACTTCGAAGTCACTTACATAAGCATAAATGACAATTCTAAGGATATACTAACATCAGATGGTTTGTAGTCATCTTGGGTCATGGATAAAAGCTGCAAAAGGCAAGGCGGGACAGCGTGTTAATTGGTAAGTTAAAAGCAGTTGAAAGCATATCTTCATTTGTACATGATTTTATATGGAAACCCCAACCTCTCACTAGCAGGACGCTAGTATGTTAGAAGGGCCATGCAAAACACAACAGACCACTGATCTGGATGTCATCGCTCATCGTAACCATTTCCCAACTCTGATGTTCAGTTATGCAAACAAGCCATCATAAGCTGTGAGATTATAAACACTTTTATGGACACAGTGATCCTTGTCCCACCGTGACTCTAGAACACTCTCCTTCTCAGCAGGACTTTGCCCAGATTTTGTACATGGCATGCTATCCAGAAGTCCTGCTCTGTCGTGCAGAATGTTTAAAAGGCATGTAATTCAAAGTTAATATCAAAGAAAATGAACACAGGCATGTGCTGCTCCATGCCTGGGCATCTTGTGAGGACTGCATCATGAGGTAACCTCACTTCTGGGTGATACCTTAATGACACTAACCTCAAAGGAACAGCCTGTTCCATTCCCACGCCACAGGGCATAGGTTACCACGCCCAAGCTACAGACTTGATGGCAGACTAGCCCCAGAGGAAGCACAAAGGTCATTTATACGCCTAAAAGTAGGTGCTGTAAACATGTGGTAGAAAAGGCAAGAGCGATCCACTTCAAAGGGGCAGCTTGCTGTGGATGAAGCTTGGCGGGCTAGAGACGGCTCTGAGGAAGTCAGCAATGAGTAGTAAATGGATGTGACAGCCTAGCATGCGGTCGCACCGCTAGTGGACTCTATACGCGCTACACACTTAGGCTGTGCTAGAGCTATTTCAGCAGTGTGATTTTACCATATGAACCACATGCTGGAAGAATTTCTGACGTCATTGTCATCTTACTGAGCCAATGTTCACTCTGTGGACTATCCTCATGTTGTGTTTGGCTTTTGTTCCTGGTTCTTCAAGAAGGTTCTTAGGAGAAATGACTTTTATTTTGTTTTCTGTGTATACCCAGCATTGGTGGTGGTGGTTCTACAATCACTGCTATATTTGGGGTTTTGGCTTTGATTTGCAGTCTGGCACCATGGCGTTTTAGCCATTGCACAGAGATCAACATATGACCAGAAAGAATTGTGACCTTTTCTCCATTGACAGGGTCTTGGGACCCTCAGAACACCATGGGACTTAGTTTACACAGGGTCTAGCTATTCTCTCTTACTATTTGGTGAAATAGGCATGATAACACCAGGGAGACAAGAGCAACCCCTTAGGTATCTCAGGCATGATGTCTGTCCCATGGTGCACCACACCTGAGCCACATTGCATTCCACCACCCCTGTGGAAGCATCCCATCTGCCCGATGGTGCTGTCCTTCCTCACAAGACAGTGGCAGTGAGTGCAGGGCTGTGTGCCTTGAAGAAACTTGTCTGCCACTGAATGTACTGGAGTCTCCTTATGGGTTCCCTAAAATTCTGGGAATAACTTGAGAGGCCCATCCAGAACAAGAATATTTATCTCGATGACTTTGCAAACAGGCTCTTAATTTGGTCTAGTGCCAGCCAGAATGAATTCAAGCTGACTGGTACTAGTGATATATTACATATAACTTACACATTACAGGAGTTATGTGAACCAACATACTTGCCCTGCCAGTGCCTAATAAAAACCAAGAGGCCCATAACCACATGCAGGCAGAGGCTGGGCCTTCCCCAGATGGTTATGGATTTACCACGATGGTCAACTACTTGACACACAGAACAACTCTACTGTAGTATAAGTTACCATTTCTCAGCGCTAACAGTTTATTTACTTACTTTGTTTTAAGTATTTTAATTTTTTTTAAAAAAATCAGGATTTCTTTTTAGGATTAATGTATTTCAGTCTAAGGGATGGATAAATAAAATTGTTCTCTTCTGGGGGTCTGATGGGCCACTACTTCCTTTAGAAGCTCCAGGTTTGGCTTTGACAGAGGGTTTTGGAAATAGATGCCTAAGACATATTATGCCTGTAAGTCAGAAGCAACGTGAGCTGACCGCTGGTATTGAACCCCACATTCAACAACAGAACACAGATGCAGAAAACTAAATGGAAGTCGAGCGCTCTTGCTCTGTGCCTTACTTTTCTCTCATCTGTTGGGTACTGGGTGGCATACCACAGGCTCCGCCTCCTCTCTGCTGTGTTCTGAGTAGGGCAGTCCAGGGTGCCCTCGTCTTCCTTTGCCATCTCATCCTGCACCTGAAACACAGAATCATGGGAGCGGCTCTGCTTCGCAAGGCAGATCCACAGACCCCTGCCCTTTGCCTCATGTATTCAGAGTGAGCGTATGATGTAGATGGGATTTTGATCAACACTCTGCTACAACTGATGGCAAACACTGTCATGTCTTTCTTATGACCATCACTACGGATTGTTGTCTGATTCTGCTAAAGCTTCACATGTTACAGACGTGAAATACCCATGGCTTCCCCATGTGTATTCTAAACTGCACCATAAAGCAGCAATGCAGCTGGTTCTTAGGGCAAGCACTTCGAAAAGAGTACACAGTTAACGGTGTAAGCCCCTCACGGGTGAATCTCCCATTAAAACGTTTTTCAACCCAGGCTTTTGCTCTCTAGCTCAGATTGGCCTTAAACTCACAATTCCCATGACTCAGCCTCCAGAGTGCTAGGATCACAGCCACATGCCACATGTCCAGTTCATTATTTAGTAAAGACTGATTTGTCTGGAGCTCTCACAGAGTAATGGGAGCAGAAGGATTGAGCAGACTAGGGAGGCTTTCCAGCAAAGGTGTTCCTGTAAATAGGGAATTGCTGTGTAACTCATCTTGGAGTGGAAGGTGTGGACTTGAGCTCACTGCCCAATTGTGGGGTCCAGTGTGCAGCAGAGCACCTAAGGGAAGCATCCTACCTCCCAGGGGCCAGATAGCAGCCACATATAAATAGTCCCAACTTGTGGTGAGCCAACCTAGTCATTTTTCACTCCACAATGATCGTAAGTGATAACACATTCAGTAAGAATGGTACTTTGACTTACAATAACTTGCAGCTAGAGGTGAACATGCATGCACCTGTATTGTTGATCACTTTTAACACTCCCTGTGCTATAAGAAATGATGCAACATTAATAATGCAGTCTTTGCAATATATGACTTTGGCAACTTCAGGCTCTGTGGTCTGAGTAGTCCATGTTAGGCTGTGGTTGACAGCAGGCCAGGTGCATTATAAACGCATTCATGACCAGAGTATTTTCAAGTTAGGATGACTTCATTGGAAAGCAACCCCATTGTGCGACGGGGAACATCCTTTGGATATTTACCTCCTGATATGCTCTCCTCCTCCTCCTTTTCCTGCCCACCCCTTTCTTACAGGTTTGGCAGACTTTCACCTCAGAGCTCACATCTGATGGCTGGTATTCTTCACCGAAGGTGCCAGAGTACTCTCAAACTACTGCTTTGTCTCTTGTCTTCTCACATGGCCTCAACGAGAAACTTTTCTGCCTCAGCCCATTTAAATGGCAGATTGCGAGGCTTGATACTTATTCTCAGGGCTGTGTTCCACTTGCCCCACAGACATTGGTTTGAACACTACTGTTGCCTGCAGAGCCTACAGCTCAGACCATTGCCTTCACAGCTCCAGAGACAGTCCAGGACATTAACACCAGAGAATCACACACACCTGTCACCAAGTTACTGTATTGCCTGGATGGCTACATGGAATGCCATGGGAAGAGATAAACACACTGGGAATTCTTAATAACTCGAAGATCTTAATTTCTATAATGGACATGATGTTTTTCCAAAAGAAGTTTCCTCCCTTCACACATTTTAAGTTTTGTGTGAAAATTTTATTGATGATACATATGTATATATATATATATATACATATACCACAGATATATACACACATATGTATATACATATGCTAATGTGTTTGTGGAGGAAACTAACAATACAATCTTAAAGGGTTTTATTATAATAATCCATTTTAAAAAGGAATTGGAGAAAAAGGTGTAACCCAAGATGATTCCTTCCTTTTGACTTCACAGAAACCATCCGTTGCTTTGATTTTATTATTTGGGCCCCAATGTGAAGACATCCATGCAAATGGAACTAACAAGGATGAGACCTGAGAACCTGGTCTTAATTATTGCAGGTGGCAATTCTGCCAGGGAGAGAAGGAGGCAGGTGCCTCATCCAGTTTCCTTGACATTGTTTAATTAGGACTGCAGTTAATTTGGGAGGAGCTGTGGTTTAGTTTGTTTCTTTGTTGTCATATCGGCCCTTAAGTTAGTCCATTATACATCTGACCCTCACGATGTGTCTCCTGAAGCTGGTAACTGTAGTAGTCCTAGCGCATTCAGAGGGAGTGAGAGCTGGAAAGAGAAAAGTGAAAACTGCTCCCAGGCCCAAGGGAAGCAGCAATTCAGATGCGGCTGCATTCCCGCCTGGGTTCGGCGTACATGAACAGTGCCCCCTGCAGGTGGAAAGGAGAAAGGCGCCTTTATCGAGCACCAATTCCCTGCCTGCCTTAAAACAGATGTCACAGCTATCTAGGAGACAGGAAAGGATCGCGGGCAGAGAAAAGAGGGGAAACCACATATGTATTGATCTTCCTGTCCCAAGTATCAAGTTCTTGTTAATATACCTATAAGGAAAAATCTAGTTTTCCATGCTGCTTGAGGGGAAAGTCCTAATCCCCATGCCTCACCACGGAAGTCATGGGTACCAGTGAGAGTTGAACTTTTATGATGGCTTCAATCCTCAGAGGCCAGAGGTGTCAGAGAACATTGGAATACAGGGTTGTATGGTCTCTAAGACTAACTTCGCTGTCAAATTCAGGCATGAACTCAATCTGTACCATCCAGTAAGCGTGCGACGTCAGAACGGAACGCTTATCTCTCTGACTTCGTTTCCCTTGCCTATGAACCAAGCACAATACTCATACTTCAGTTATTTAATGGGTGGAAAGAAGGACTCACAAAAGCAGGCAGCATACTGCCTCCTGGCTTAGGGAGTGTCAAATAAAAATTAATCCTTCCTTATTGTTACCAGCTGCCATTTGTAGCAACACACACACTGGTGCTGTGACGGGGAGCTGGCATCTGCGCGGGCAGCGTTTACACTCACTCAATGCTTGCAGAATTATACCAATTCGTGCAAAACGCTACAGTGCTGCTGAAATCGTGCTGAATAGATGCTTGGGAGTGATGACCACATCTCCCAGAGATTCCAGGTACATTGCAGATAAGATTAGGAAACGTTTCCGGGTCCTTACAAGGGGCTCTTGCAGCCAGATGCGGATCAGTGTGGCCAGCGTGTAGTACATCACCAGCAGGAGGATGGGGTTGGCATGGTGATACCAGGACAGCTCTGGGTTCACTATGATCTTCCAGGTGCTGGAACAGTCCGTTTGGATTACGGATTTGATTCCAAACAACCTGTTCAAAGACAAAGAAAGTGTGGATAGCTGCAGTCAATCATGACAGGTTTACACACTTGAGAGTAGATATAAAGCCACACAATTATAGAGTGAGATCAAAGACTCCATCTTGCCGCCTCATTCTGTTTTCTTGGAATCCTCAAGACTCCCCAGATCTCTGAAGTGGTATTTTCCTTATGACCCATGACAATTTTATTTGTATCATAATTTGAATTTTTAATTAGTTACTTTGGTGCTAGTTAAATTTTAAGTTCTCCTGAACAGAGAATGTGTCTTAGCATCTTGTTTTCATGACAGCTTAGTAGGACAGGTTTTACCTGCAAGCCAAGTGCACCAAGGACCAGGTGATTACAGTTATGGGAGGAGTAAAAACCAAAGGGTGGTAATGTTCCTGTTAATAAAGGAAGCTGGAGAGCTGGCTCAGCAGTTAAGAGCACTGGTTACTCTTCCAGAGGACCTGGGTTCAATTCTGAGCACCCACATGGCAGCTCACAATCATTTGTCTGGGGACCTGATGCCCTCTTCTGCCTTCATGGCTGCTGCATCCATGTGGTGCACAAACACACATGCAGGAAAAAAAAAACACCCATACACATAAAACAAAACTTTAAAGGGGTGGAGGGAAGGAGGGAGGGAGGCAAGGAGAGAAAGAGGGAAGGAGGGGAGGGAGGAAGGAGGAAAGACTGAAGGGGAGAAGG
>NC_022020.1:48839212-48888762 GCF_000317375.1 Microtus ochrogaster
GAGGGAGGGAGGGAGGGAGGAACGAGTTTCCAGGACTGAAAGTACAGTTTCCCCAGACAAGCTTCTGTTGCTTAGTACCCACCCTTGTCACATGTGAGCACGTATGCAAATCTGACACGGCCTTAGCCACAGGAGCTCTATGTTGATTCAAAATGCAGATTGCACTAAATCCTGACACAACTTTTCGAAATTTATATTTTAGCTGCCTCTCAGCCCTACCAAAATGATGGGATTATTGAAATTCCAAATGTGTGATAACATGCTAGTGAGGTCAATCAAATGAGCAAATATTTCAATTCACATCAGACTTGGCACGAGTAATTTCTCAGCGACAATATTATGGGAGCAAATATTGAACTTGGTCAGCGTTCTACAGCTCAGACCTAAAGGCCAAATCTTATATAGTAGAATTTCTGTGAAGTTTATTTCTGTCAGGCTTCATTTATGGGCGATTTGAGTTTTTCAAAGCTTGGTAACTAAAGACTTACTTTGAAAGGGAACTCATGGTGCTTGTTAAAATTTGGAATGGCTTATTTTTAATACTAATTTCTACTATGTAGCCTGAATGTTCCTGATTACATAATGGGAAAGCGTGCAAAATATGATTTGTTAAGAAATGTCAGAAATGTGACATATAAGAAAGTCATTTTGGCGTGTTGTTTTCTAAGGAATGGTGCTAATAAATGGTTAAGTTTTTCCACGTGGATGAGCTCCAGCTCTTTCTATTGTCTGTGCTGAGTCTTTTTAAACATTTGTTTATTTAATGTGTATAAGGGTTTTGCCTGCACAGTTGTATACATACTATATGGATGTCTGGTACCCAGAGAAGCCAAAAGAGGGCATCCGATCCCATGGGATTGAAGTTACAGACAGTTGTAGGGCATCTTATGGGATCTGGGTATCAAAACAGGTCCTCTGTAAGAGCAGCTAGTGCTCTTAACCAATGAGCCATCTCTCCAGCCTAATTTTTACTCTTTCTAAAAGAAATTACTAACTTCATCCCTTCTCATCTTCCTCCCCCTTCCTTCCTTTTTCAAATAGGTTTCACTATGTAGCCGTGGATGACCTGGAACTCCCTATGTAGACTAGCCTTGAAGACAGACATCTGCCTGCCTCTGCCTCCTGTGGGCAACACTATGCCCGGCATATATTCTTTCACTTGACTCAGCCATGCTCCGTGCAGGTGGAAGATCACCAAATACCACATGCGCTGTGTTTTGTCTATCAATGAAGGGCAGTGTCAATTCACTGCTGAGCTTGCCTTTCAAAAAAAGCAAAAAGGCAATCCAACCCTCTTCAGTTTCACACTTGCCAACTGAATTGGCACTTCCTATAATAAATTTATTTTATTATAGAGGTCTTTTTTTTCTTAAGCTCAGTAAAAAGTCTTTATTGAAATTAGGCTTGAAATAAAAATATATTGCATCCAGTATTGAAAGGTCAGGTTGAATTGCATCAATACATACTAATTAAGAGAAAATAAAACACATAAGAAGCTGTTGAATACATTTATATGTACAATTAATACATGTCAATCAAAGGCCAAATAAATTGTATAAAAATCCAAAGAGGACGAAGTGTTATGCTCCATTTAAAACCCTAGAACGTCCTGAAAATGCTTTCGTAGCCCTAGATGACAATGCGGACTTCTATATCGAGTACAAGGAATGAAAAGCTCACCAGATAAGCTAGATAATTTGGGGATAATCTGAGCAGGAGGTGTCACCTTCCTCCAACTAGAAAAAGCCTCATCATCTTTAGCATAGACCTAGTTAGGCTCCATCAGAAATTCAATAGTAACTCCCCACAGGTGCTCACAAACAAGACAACTATTTCACTTCACAACCAGCTTCTCATCCCTTGCAAACAACACATGCCTTACTCCAGACTGAATTTGCACATCTCTACATCAACACTGAAGAATCGGACTCTTGGTTTTGATCTGTAGCACATTGGCCTTAACAAACAGGAGAAGCTACAGAATAGCTTCTCTAACTGTTCTCATCGCTATAAACAAAACCTGACAGAAGCAACGTCAGTGGGTGGGTGGGGTTATTGTGGGTTATGCCTCAGACTATGTAGTCTTCACTGTGGGAAGGACTGACGAGGACACGGGTGGCCACATCGTAGTGGATCAGGAAAGAGCAAGCTCTAGCCAGAGTGGACCTCAGCTAGAGCCTTCATCTCCAGTGGTCTAAACTCACTACACGGGTCACGTGACCCAAAGGTTCTCTAACTTCTTAAGTACTGCCACCAGCTGGAAACCAGATATTTAAACATATGGGTATGTTAGGGTCGCATCAAACTCAAATTACAAAATATGGCTACAGGCTATCCATGAATTATCCATTGTTAGAATTTTGGTTTTTTTTTAACAGGGTAAATAGTATAAGACCTATTCTCTCTCTCTCTCTCTCTCTCTCTCTCTCTCTCTCTCACACACACACACACACGGACTATATACTGTAGCAAACATTTGCATGTCAGATGAGACATTTGTGGTGGAAATTTCACATCCTTTCTAGTGTCAGAATTCCGGAAGTCTATGTAGAATCTCATCATCAGATCATCTGATTAGTCTTTCCTTTTCCAGAATTTCTTCTGGACACTGACAACCAAAAGAAAAGTGACTGCATGAAAGCTGCATGCAGAAACTCATTGAGGCACTCCAGTGGAAGGTGGTGTGAGGTCCTTCCTGTGTCTGATGTCAAGAGCTGTCAAGAGTAGGCCATGGGAGAATGCATGATGTTGGGTCAGTTAGTCCATAAGAGGGAAGACGGGTAGGTCAGAGAAGAGAGATCCTGGGGATCTGGTGCAATTGGAAAGGTTTTGATGTGGGGATGGGAAGACAGAGGTGACCAAAGACCCCATCTTACTACTGATGTGTCACTAGGTGCTGCCGAGCCGGACCCTACCCCTCACAGTCTTCTCAGGACTGCCAGTGTCTCCGTAGCAGAGTGCCACCACACTTCAGAAAACTTTCATTTCTAGTCATAATCTCAATTTCTATTTTTAGTTTCTGGACTCTGTTTTGCTATTCGGTCAAATTCTAATTTCTTGTCATCTTGACTTCAGGACACGCCATGTCTAAAGATTTTGTGTGCAAACATATTTAACTGAATTAAGACACTAAGAATGACTTGTAACATGGAAGTGGTCATAGTTGTGGGAGGAGTAGGGACTAAGGATGGTAATGTTTCTCCTTTTGAAACAGGAAGGAAGGAAGGGTGTTCAGGCTTCCCATAGCAGTATGCAGAGAAATGTCACTGCGACATACATGACTTTCACCATCTTGGTTTGGAAAATAAAAACATGCAGAATAAATGTATAACACAACGATCAAGAAACCCACTGTCATTTATTTATCTCACATGCATCTTGAGTCACACAGAGTAGATATTTACTGCTCTTCAGGCTGAGAACATCTGAGTGAAGCAAGAAGTAAGTGTATGTGGGTCAGCGCTGCTTAGGAATATCTGAGAGCCTGGGTGCTGCGGGCTGGAGGTGGCTTGTTCTCAAAGTTTTGTGCTCTGGGCTAGTGACTCTAACAGTGTGATGATGTTTGGAGGACCTCCTTCAGATGGGACTGTGAGACCCTCCCCATCTCCCACTGCCTTCTTATTTGTTGATGTGATCTCTCCCACATAGGCTCCTGAATTCTGCCATGAGGTCCTCTAAGGCTCAGCCATTGCTTGACACCACACCCTCCAATCTCTAGAACTGTGACCAACACATCCTCCCTTTTCTTCATAAAATTAGCATGCTTTGGGTAATGGAAAGGTGCTAATTCACCTAGTTTAAGACACAGAAACAGTGACAGAATCAAATGCGCCAAAGAAGTGAAGTATGAGGCCACCTATATACACTCGATGCAAAGCTTATTCACTCTTTGTAATATAGAAGATAGCAGAGGAGCAAGCGGGCTCTCTGGTCACCTTCTTTGAATCTGCCTTCATCCCTAGGCCCCACATCCCTGGAGCTGGTCTTCATGCTCTACAGTCCTCGCTCTAGATATCTCCTCATCCCCAGGGAAGTTACGCTGCTCTCTCTCGCTCCAGAGCTCGGTAGCATCTGATAGCACGGGGATGGCGACCTGACAGGATGTTTGTCTCCACTTGCCATCGTTGGCAGATTTATGTGGAAGCCACCACCTGTTCCAGGTTCACTCAGACATCTGCTTGGTCTCCACTGCAGTCCGGCCATGTGAAAGAAACGCTAGTGTTGTGCCCACCCCCACATCTCGAAAGTAACTGTAACTGTGAAAAATGCTAACATACACTCTCGTGTTAAGTGTGTTTACAGACACTGTCCAGAAGTACACATTTATTAATAACCCTGGGCAATTAATACCCAGAATGTTTTTATCCTGCAAATCTGGAACTCTAGCCAATCAACAGTCCCCCTTTGTCTCTTTCCCAGTTCTCGGAAGCCACCTTTCTACTTTTTGGACTATGTAACTAGATTTGGTCAAGATGGAGCTCATCTGCTTTTGATATTGTTAAGCTTCAAACGTGAAGGCGATTCTGCGTGTACCCTTTTGAGGACCCATAGAACAGTCTTCCAAAGTGGCTCTACCCTTTTAATTCCCATCAGCAGTGCAAATGGTTTCAAAGTCTGCATACCTGAGTGTGAGTGTGTGTGTCTGTGTCTGTCTCTCTGTGTGTCTGTGTCTATCTGTCTGTGTGTCTGTGTGCAGAGCAACCATGCTGATGGGTGTGAAGGTAAGACAATATACTTTTAATTTACCTTTTTTTTTTTCTTCTCAAAAATCCAGAGCTCTCTATGACCTAATCAGTCTCTCATGGGAAGCCACATTCTTTAAGTAAGTGAGCATTTGCTTGCTAGAATGAGCATGTGTGTAATGAGTTGATAAAAACCTAAGGCAAGTGTTAAATCTTCTAATGATGCCAGAGAGAACACTCTTTCCAACCAGCATAAAATGATTATTTTGGGATAAAAAAAAAAAAAAACCTTTCACACGTCTTAATCTCGTGTCAACCTCCTATCTTTTGAAACTGTATGGAGGAAGAGAATGAGAGAAGTGATGAAGGAGAGACGGGAGCATCACATCCAGGCTGCAGGACAGAGAACAAGCCTGGAGGGGAGGGTGCTCCTTCTAGCTGGTCATGGGAAGAGGATGCTACCTCTCGCATCGCGTGACATCTACTGTTCTCGGTCATCGCTATTTTCATGCTAACGTTTTTTTCAGGGGAGCTAAGATAAAGTTTGCTCATTTAAATACCAAATTTTCTGCCCAAAGACATTATTGTTTACCAGTTTTTGAACTTGTAAAATATGAGGCATGACCTGAACTAAGTAAGCATACTCAGACACAGGTCTCCAGTTGAGCATGCTTTCCACACGGAGACCACTCACTAGGTGGGAGTTCACTCTGCCTTCTTTGCATCGGAGACACAGCCCTGGGATTGTCTCCAGCCTTCTCCTTGTTGCTCTAAAACTATAAACCTTTCTTCGGTCCTCCAAATGCTATGCACTTGGCTTTTCCCTCACCCATTGCATCCACTCTCAAAAGGTAAACAGCCTTTGCATAACCGCCTTTGTGTAATATGTCTAGGGGTGTAAAGCTAGTGTATATAACAGCAGGCACTAGTCACCTTGTGGATCTAAGCATTCATACACAGGGAAGAAGAAAGCTGTAGAACAAAGAGCTACTTCCCACTTAAAATGAAACAAATGTTCATTTTCTTCCATTACCTGCCCACCTTTCCCTCACCTAATACCAAGTCCAACAATAGCAGGCAGGTTTTATTTTTAAAAAAATATGAAGACCCAGGTGGCACAGAGATACTTGATAATTTGATTTCAAAGCATACCTCTTGTATCCAATTGCTTTAACATGAACTCATAATAAACTTAAAAAGAAATAAGCAAGCTACAGTGTAAAATGGAAAGAATAGAAATTCAGATATGGATTAAAATCAAATCCTATCTGTGTTCTCAACCGTGTAATCTGGAGGATGGCCTTTTGTCATATGCAGCCTCAACTTTCTCATCCAGCAAATGAGACTAGCAGCTACTACTGAAGCTACTGTGGGATTTGACATGGTCACCATATGCTTCTGAAAGTCTCCGGTAGAACTCTTTTATTTTTTATTATCTTTATTCTTCTACTTATTTTATATCCCGGCCTGAGCATCCCCATTCTCCCCCCTCCCAAGTCCCTCCCCTCCAATCCTCCTTCCCATCCCCTAATCCCTTTCTCTTCCATCTCCATCCAGGCAAGGGCAGGTCTCCTATGAGCATCAATAAAACATATCAATGTGATATCAATTTGATAAGAATGAGTATCAATAAAACATATCAAGTCGCAGTAAGACTAAGTGCCTCCCCATGTGTTAAGGCCGGGGAAGGCGACCCAGCATGAGGCGTAGAGGAGGAGTAGGGTGCCAAAAGTCAGTATAGAAGTCAGAGATAGCCCTGTTCCCATTGTTAGGAGTCCCACAAGAGGATGAAGCTACCCAACTGTCACATATGCGCATTCAGGCTCCCTGGTTGGCAGTTCAGTCCCTGCGAGCCCCCAAGAGCCCAAGTTAGTTGGTTGTGTGAGCCTTTCCATGGTAGCCTTGGCCTCTCTGGCTCCTCCACTCCTTCCTCCTCCTCCTCCTCCTCCTCCTCCTCCTCCTCCTCCTCCTCCTCCTCCACAGGATTCCCGAATCTGCCTAATGCTGGCCTGCGGGTCTCTGCAACAGCCTCCATCAGGTGCTGGATGACACTTTAACAAGGGTTTGGGGGAGCTGTATCATGGAAAACTATATTGTGTTGCAAACAAGATGGTTAATAAGTTTTTAACACAATAGACATTACTTTCTCTCTTGAATTAATCTCTCTCATTCATAAAGGCTTAACGCTAGTGTGGTGTGTCTTCTGTGTGGATAACAATGGACTCAGATAACATTTGGAGATGCTGTTTATAAGGAATAAATACAGGACTTTTTTTTAATGGCACATTCACAACAAAGCAAAATATTTATGTGTGATTTCTCTTATAAGCAGAATATTCTTTCTCCCTCCATAAAGTAAAACAATTGTGAAATTCTACCTGGCCGAACAGCTTTCTGGGTGTATTTTCTAGTGAAATTTGATCCTTTCTCATGGATAAATTGCACAAGTCACAGCTTGGTGAGCTTAATATTGATATTCTCCATCTCACCATGACTTGTAATATCTGTCTTCTCTTATATGTCCATATCCTGCTGGCTGAAACAGGATACCAATGCTTAATAACCAAGATGATGTGTCTTAGGAGTGTCCACAGCAGCCGTGAGTGTTCTACACAGCCAGGGCTCAGAGTCACTGCAGGGGCCTCAGGAGCAGCTCTGCCAATGCTTTTACAGTAGGAAAATACAATTATCGATCTAGACATAAAGAGTTCAGGTTCTAATCATGTAATCAACATAACGGAAATGGACCAGAATCTACTCACTTGTTTGGTCAGATCTTAACACCAACTGCTTTATGTGTGCTAACATGCTGGGTAACATCATCCAAAGACGGACTGTGACTCATCATCCTCAGGTGTGTTCGCTCCCTGTCTGCTCTTCTGACCATGGCTCAGCGCCTGGTCCCATGCTTTTCCTCATCTGCTCACAGCGACCCCCACAGCCCAGAATATTGGACCTTTATGCAATTTCACTGAGAGGCAGAAAAAGCAGCTATTGATACAGCTTTTCACTTACAGCCCCAAATGACTACAATAACCACTCCTCCTCCCCCCTCCCCACTTTTTTTTTAAAATTACTTAACTTTATTTTATGTGCATTAGTGTGAGGATGTCAGATCTGGAACTTGAGCTACAGACAGTTGTGAGCTGCCATGTGGGTTCTGGGAATCGAACCTGGGTCCTCTGGAAGTGCAGCCAGAGCTCTTAACCACTGAGCCATCTCTCCAGCACCCCCCCCCACTTTTTTTTAAAAAAGAAAACCCTTGACTTCCTACACAGTGAAGCCTACGGTTGGCACACTCTTCTGGCTTCTGCTGTTTAAGAACAGCATCTCTTCCTTGTTCGGTCTGCATCATTCAGTACAGAATTTTGGATTCACATGTCTTGCAGGCTGTGGCTTGCACTGTGGCTCTAATGATGTTGTCCTAATGCCTTTCCCTGAGCATCACTTCTGTTGCACCTTTTACAAGCTGAAGGCTTTGTAAGATGCTGACATCAGGACATATCAATCATCTATTACCAGGAACTATTCTTTTTAGCACCGATTTTTGCACAGAGGTCACCCTTTTCATTTCTTGCCTCCTTCACGAAGAACAGCCCCCCCTCCCATAAACCTGCATCTGCTTTTCTTTTATTCCACATGTCCACCTTTCCTGAGTCCTTGCCCAAGAATCTCAGGGGAAACCCCCCTTCTCTGCTAGCTCTTTTCTCATGCCATGAGGAAATCATAAAGGGAGGGACCATATATGCAAGAGTGATAGTGTAAGCTTGTGTCTGGGAAAGTAGAAGTGCCACAGTTGTCTAGTTAGGGTTACTTTGTTGGGATGAAACACTGTGACCACAAGCAAGTCAGAGAGGAAAGGGTTTCTTTGGGGTCCACTTCCACATGACAGTTCATCATAAAGGAAGGCAAGACAGGAACTCAAACAGGGCAGGAAGCTGGAGGCAGGAGCTGATGCAGAGGCCATAAAGGGGTGCTGCTTACTAGATTGCTCCTCATGGCTTGCCCAGCCTGCTTTCTTATAGAACCAACCCAGGGATGGCATCACCTACAATGAATGGGCTGGGGCCTCCCCCTTTAATCACTAATTAAGAGAAGGCTCTGCAGGTTTGTCTACAGATAGAGCATAGAGTGGCATTTTCTTAACTGAGATGTTCTCCTGTCAAATGGCTTTAGTTTGTGCCAACAGTTCACACTGAGAAGAGACTAACAACAAGCCCTAGAGTTTGTTTCCAGAGCTTTTCCAGAGGTTTGTTTTTTCGAATCAAGCTTGTCATTTTGTACTGATATTATTTGTAAAATAAAACTAAGTAGTCCGTAGAGAAACCACTGCATATTAGGGCATTACACTGATACCGTAGATCCCACACTGTCATATCATCTTTACACAGTTCCCCTGCTTCCATGTTTAACTTGTTGAAAAACTGTTTTGAGCACATGGGTCAGTGTTCTTCTACCACTTTAAGCAGCAGTGACGTAGAGACCCACAAGTCCCAGTCAGGTGGGGTTTGGAAGTCTCTTGCTAATGCCTTATTCTCCATCCTTCACCTGCAACTGCATCATTCCAAGTGATCAGCTAAGATTCCTGATACAGTCAAGGCTTTAAAAATGGCCGTGACCAGAATAAGTAATGACGACCACTAAGATTCATTTTTCAGTGAAGATGTTTACTATTAATTTGAGAAACACTAAATCCACTTCCCCTTTTTTTTTGTGCATCGTCTAAGAGTGTGGTCAGAAAGCTAGTTCTAGGTGCTCTCGTTTAGAAACTCTGGTCCACCAAGGCACTCACTGCTATTTTCTACTTGTGGTTTGAGTGAGGATGCCCTGTAGGCTCATATGTTTGAATACTTGATGCCTCAGTCAGTGGAACTGTTTAGGAAGAATTAGGAGGCATCATGGGAGGAGGCATGTCAGTGAGAGCAGGCTTGAGGTTTCAAAGTCCAAGCTATTCCCTGTAAGCTATTCTCTTCCTGATGGTTGTGTGAGCTCTTAGTTACTGTCCAGCGCCATGCCTGCTGTCCTGCTGCCACGCTCCCCATCATGATGGTCATGGACTCCCTCTCTGACAATGTAAGCTGCAAATAAACTATTTCTTCTATCACTTGCTTTAATGTTTCATAGCCATTGAAAAGCAACTAAGATACTCCTTATCCTACGTCCCTGAGAAGGGTGGGAAAACCAGAGCCTGCTGATCTAACAAAATCAGGTCTCACGAAAAAGATGGAGAGACTCTGAAGGCAACTTCTGGCTCCCTTCTTGTTTCCTATAGGTATATTGGGCATCATAAGCTAGGTTGGCTAAGCTGTCCTTGCTTATCTACCTCCTGGTTTCTAGAAAGGGGCTATTATATAAGCCAAGAGATAGCCAGCAACTGTAAGCCTGATAAGTTTGGATTAAATTCATATTCACAAATTGAACTTGGGAAATAATATTGACATCTAAATTCGGATAAATTAGTAGTCTAAAACATCTTTTGAAATTTAGCTATCTTAAAAATACAGGAGCATTTTTAAATGTGATAAAGCCTTTTCTAAAAATATAGAGTTTTATTCTAATATCAGAATAATTTAAAGATGACATAACATTTTAGGATCCCCAAATAGTTAGGGTATTTTATGAGCTCACAGTCATTATCAGAAACATTCATTCAATGACAGAGTTCCACACAGAAATGGGTTTTATAAGAATTCATACCACCACTCTGAAACTTTGATTTCTTTTTTAAAAAAGACTCATTATTTTATTTTTTAATTATGTGTGTGTATATCTATTTAAGTATGAGCATTACAATGTCCCTTGAGCCCTGAGGCAAGAAGAGACCATTGGTTCCCCTGCATCTGGAGTTACAGATGTTTGTGAGCCTCCAGACATGGATGCTGTGAATTAAACTCTGTGAGAGGAATACATGCTCTTAGTCACAGAACCATCCGCAGTCCCTGAAACTTTGCTTTCAAAACAAATGGTCCTGATAATTTATATCTTAGCATCTCTCTGTCTCTGTCTTTCTCTGTCTCTGTCTCTGTCTCTCTCTCTCTGTGTGTGTGTGTGTGAGAGAGAGAGACAGAGAGACAGAGACAGAGAGAGACAGAGACAGAGAGATTACTTAATTGTTTTGAACTTTCAGGTTACCTGGCTTTGAAAAGCCATATGAATGGGTTTAAATCATTTCACATTTGGAGATTTCTAACAAAACTACTGCAGTAAAGCGTTTTATTCCCTTCATAATGACTGTGACTCCTTAAACTGTCCACTCAAAAATGAGAGATTTGAATTCCCACACACTGTTATTGGTGTGGAATCGCCATCTGCTACCTAGTAGTGTGGAACATAGACGGTACAGAATGGCGTATTATTCTGGAGAAACTCGAGAAGGTCATCTTTTACCTTTGAGCCAGGTTGAGTCATTTTACATGCATCACTGAAGCTGTAGGAACACAATATTGAAAGCTGGCTGTGGGGAGAGACAGAGGAAAGGGAGAAGCATTTAAGGGCAATCAATGTTAATTGTGTGGGTGGACAAGAATCTGCCCAAGAAGGCCCCAAAGAGACTTGTGGACTATGTCAGTGACTGAACCGAAAAGGCAAGTTAAAGGATTTAAAATTTGACATAGAAGTGCCTATAGGTGCACTGTGTGTCAGCAGAGGCATACATAGTTGCACACTGCCAGAACAGACTGATACTAGCTTTTGTCACATTGATTCTCTTGGCAGCATTAAGAGAAAGAAAGAAATTCAGGGACACAGCTACCTCTTTCCATTACTCCCTCCCTCTCTTCCTTCTTCCTGGACATCTCCCCGAGTTTACTCATTGACATTTATTTTACTTTTGTTTTATGCTTATTTTAAGTAATTGCTACATATGCAGTTATTGTGCATTCATAGATAATGCATATGAATTCTGCATGTTTTTAACTATATATATATATAAAATTATTTGAATGTACTTTTTGACACTAATATGCATACAAAGTGTCTTGATGTTGGGTTTTTGTTGCTAGGATAAATACCATAACCAAAAGCAACTTGGGGAAAAAAGGGATTATTATTTTTATAGTTCCAGGTAACAGTCCCTCACTGAGGAAAGTCAGGGCAGGAACCAAAGGAACCAGAGTCAGGAGTTGAAGCAGAGGCCATGAGGAGTGCTGCTTGCTCAGTCCAGTTTCACATAGCGTCCAGGACCATCTTCCCAGGGTGCCACTCTCCCCAGTGGACTAGAACCTCCTCTATCAATTAGAAATCAGAAAATGCCCCAAGACTTGCCTACAATCTGATGAAGACATTTGGGTTTTTTTTTTGTTGTTGTTTTGGTTTGGTTTTTTTGCAGCTGAATTTCCTCTTTCCTTTTGATTCTAGCTTGTGTCCAGTTGAAAAAACATCAAAGGATATTCAACATCTTAGAGAAAGACAGGTTAAAACCGTGAGTGGCTAGCAGGGAAGAGGGTAAGGACAAATTCTAGAGGGCTTAGAGGAGCTACGTTACTCCTTCTGTGTTGATGACAATGGGATACAATACAGTGTCCCTTGTAGTCCATTTCTACTGCTCTAGCAACAACAGCTACAAAACCTTGACTGGTTGACTGGAGAGTTCATAAGCGGTAGGTGCAGTCTCATTGCCCACAATCCCATGCTCACTGATTCTGCCTTTGCTAAGAGTCTGGTCTTTGCTCTCAAGCCAGCAAAATTTGGCTGTGCCCTCTCATGGCAAGTGAGAAGAAAAGATTTTTATATCTTTTATATATCTTTATATCTTTTTATATCTTTTATATCTCTTTTATAAGATCATCAATCCCATCACAGAGACTGTAATCCCAACTTAATCATATCCACAGGCTGCACATATTAATGCTGGCCCATTGATTTACACCCACCTTTTCTTTGAGACAGGAACTGGCTTCAAACTCACCAAACAAGCTAGACTGGCCGGCCAGTGAGCAACAGGAAGCCACCAGTTTCCATTTCCTCAGTGTGGGATAGGAAGGATGTGTCACCAGGTTTGGCTTTTCTTTATTAAAGGTGGGTTCTGGGAATCAAACCCAGGTCCTTGTAGTTACATGGCAGGAACTTTATTGACTTTACTGATTTATCTCCCTAAACCCTTCATATAACACTTTTAACTAAGGGCAAACTGTATTCAGACTTATTTAGTGTTTACTTAATGCTCTTTATTCAGACCAGATCCATATGCCAAGACACTGCATTACTGAATCACCATGCAGAACATTTATTTATCCAATCATTTACTTACATCACTATGCAAGGATATGTATTGTACAGCTTAGTCATATGGGGCTATGCACGTGTGCATGTGTGTGGGTGTGTGCATGTGTGTGGGTGTGTGCATGTGTGTGGATGTGTGGGTGTGGTGTGTGGGTGTGTACACGTTGTATATACAGGTGTCTGTGGATATATCCATATGTATGTATGTATGTATGTATGTATGTATGTGTCCAAATAAATGTGGAGACCAGAGGTCTACATTGAGTATTCTTCCCCATCACTCTCTACATTATTATTATTATTATTGTTGTTATTGTTGTTATTATTATTATGTTATGAGACATGTTTCTCACTGGAAACAGGCTCATCAATTCAGCTAAGTTGGGTGGCCAAGAACTTCAGGGATGTGCTTGTCCTTGTCCCTGCCCCCAGTGTTGGGGCTATAGACATGTGCCACCACACATGGCCTTTAAGTGGGTGCTGGAAATCTGAACTCACGTCTCTATGTTGGTGCAGGAGGCACCTGACTGACTGAGCAATCCCCCTGGTCTCTATAGTTCTGGTTTTAATTCAATGCTACATTTTGGGTTTTACTTTGTTACTCAAAGTTGTCCAGAGACCATTATTAGGATCCATTTCCATTTGTTAGTTTATTCCTTTGGTAAATCTCCCTATTTTTCTACTTCCTAATGAAGGGGGAGCTAGCTTCTTCTAAACAGTAAGAAAAATGGTGAAAAATGTAAGTTACACGTCACAGCAACATTAGGTTAGAAGGAGGATTAAGGATTAATACAGCATGACAATGTCCGCAGCACTGAGAAGAACGAACGAGTTAGCTTGTAGCTAACACGAGATAACCCAGCTAAAGAGATAAGAGGGACAAAGCTCTGGTCCTGCCACCCCAACAAACCCTCTGGAAATCCAGACAAGACACTACCAGCCTTCCATATTTTTTACTTCTACTGCAGCTAATTATAAGACTGTCCAAATTTCAAGGGAAACTGGCTTCTAAGAAAGCCTCCGCCCATCTTACAGAAGAGACTTCAGACCATCCTGTAGGCAAGGAATTAAGTAACAGCAACTTGGAATGCTTCTTGGTAGTCTGGAGAAACAAAGAGCTTAGGGTAATTGTCCCTGAGACACTTTAGGATCAGCAGCAGCAACACTAGGGGCTGACTAGGGGCTAGCAGATGGTTAAGGCCAACAAGTTAACAAGTCCAGAGTCAGATATGGATAAAGGGAACTTCAACCATGCCTGAATGGGTGGACATGAAAAACCAACATGAGCTTATTTCTGGTTGAACCTGGAGATCATGTATTAAGTGGGGTGAGGTGGGGGTTGTAATTGGTTAGGTAATGACATCATTATAGTTAAAATGTCCCTGGATAAGCAAGCCTTGGCAATCCACTCAAGCCCCCTCTCATTCAGGCTGAGAGCTTTATTTTCCTACTTCCCTCAACGTCCTGGTCTATCTTCTCTTCACCCACTCTTTCCCTTTTCTGTAATGCTCTCAGTAGGGTTTGCTTTCTGCTCACCTACTCTTACTAGTGTCCTTAGCGGCCTTGTAAAAGAGGTCCTTGAGGCCCTCTTAGCCCCTCTGCCATGGGACAACACTGCCAGAAGCCAACCGCCTATGACGTCAGATGTTTGACCTGACCCTATTCCAAGCCTACAGTCCCTTCAACTTTGACTTCTCCGTCTCGGGTCCTGAGACGAGTTTATGAAGAAGCCATGTAGCCTTCTATTCGCGTTATAGGGCATCTCAGATAGACTCAAAAGCTTTCCTTGCTCCTAGTCTACACAAATGAATCCTGTGTGTTGGCAAGGAGGTAGAAAACAGAATGAGAAACAGACATTCCAGATTTAGAATATTGAGCAAGAAGCCACTAAGGTGTTTGTCATCAGATACAAAATAGATGTAGCTACAGAGCCAGAGAAACCTTCCAGATAGCTGTTCTCCATGTTTCTAGCAGGCTTTATGCCTTTGTTTCATTAAAATATGAACATAATGTTATGCTGGCAATATGCCTGGGGCTAAACTTAGCTACACAGTGAAACTCCTAACCCAGTTGTTCCAGGGATCATTTACATTATAGCAATTTTCACTGAAGCTCAACTCTGCTCAGCGAGTCTTCAAAAAAAATGCTCCACTTCGGAGAGCCAACAGGAGCCTTTGTGTTGTTTCCACTGTAAAAATCATTTGTGTACTCTGGCAGTGCAATATTAGAAGCTCACACAAATGGACCCCATCTGTCAGGGTCATTTTCATTTCTCCCAGTTAGAATCCAAAAGTGAATTTCTGCTTCAATGCATCGTCTGTGATGGGTTTTCCCACCGAGGTACTGCGTTCAGCAATCCCCACAGTGCAGAGGAGTCCCTCTCAGTCGGTTCGCTGTCTCTGGGCTCACTCCCCTCAGCATCCTGGCTCTGCTCCTTTCCTTCTGGTCATTGCCGGGATGCATAATGCTGAGTCTCAACAGCGGATAGTGAAGCCATTCCCCAGCAGGCAAACAATATCTTGCCGTGCTGACTGGGTGACTGACTGTAAAGCTTATGGATCTACTTCAAATCGTGTATATGAGCTGAGAAGAACACAAGCGGTCACTTATCTCTACCTTGCCTTTCCAATGTCTACCGGACACCCCTCCCTACTTCTCATGCCAAGACACAATTTAATGACGATCAGAAAACACCGGGAACTAGAAAGCAGTTCATTTGAAAACATGGTTCATCTGTTGTTGACCTCCATACTTTGTTGGTAATTTCTGGGTTATATGATGTCATGTATAGAGATGTAATACCACAGGACCTGACACAGAGTACGTGCTCCCAATATTCCGGCTGCTACCGGCTTAAGTATTATTGCTGTGAAGCATGACGTACACTTTGCTTATGCTGGCTCTAGTAAACAAGAGTCTATATGGGTCCTGTTTAAGATGATTTTGAACTATGCGCCCCTACAGAGGGATTATATATCTCTTCATATATATATTTTCATATATGCATCCTCATAATGTCCATACAGAGGTGCTGAGATGTGGCACCCAGGGGGGAAGTTTGGGATAGTGTGTAGAATTACGAGCACTGTAACTATGCCTTACTGTTAAGATCAGGGTGTTAGCCAAGTATATTTCTTTCATCTGCAATCAAAGAAAGGACAAAGAACCACTGGGAGCACTCACAGCTGTGGACAGATTTCAGCCAAGCCTACGGTCTTCTGCTCTTGTCTAAGAGTACTGTCTGTCCTTCAGAATATCCATGTCCACTTCTTACATTAGACCCAGCAATACCACTCTTGGGCATATACCCAAAGGATGCTCAATCATACCACAAGGACACTTGCTCAACTATGTTCATAGCAGCATTATTCATAATAGCCAGAACCTGGAAACAACCTAGATGCCCCTCAACTGAAGAATGGATAAAGAAAGTGTCTTTATTTACACAATGGAGTACTAATGAGCGGTTAAAAAAATGACTTCTTGAAATATGCATGCAAATGGATGGAACTAGAGAAAACCATTCAGAGTGAGGTAACCCAGACCCAGAAAAACAAACACGGTATGTACCCATTCTTAGGTGGATATTAGACATAAAGCATAGGATAACCAGCATATAGTTAACGACCCCCAGAGAAGCTAGGTAACATGGAGAACGCTAAGAGTAAACATCCATGGATCCCTCTCCAAAGGAGAAATAGACAAGGTCTCCTGAGAAAATTGGGAGTGTGGGGGTGGCAGGAGGAGGGAGGGTGGAAGGAGAGGATGATGGGAGAAAAGGAGAAGGGAGGAGAACTTGGAAGGAAAGGGATAGTCAAGTTGGGGAAAGGACAAAGAGGGAGAGGAAGGAAAGAGATATCTTGATAGAGGGAGCCATTATGGGGCTAGCAAGAAAGCTGGCACTAAGGAAATTCCCAGGAATCCACAAGGATAACCCCAGCTGAGACCATAAGCAATAGTGGAGAGGGTGCCTGAACTGACAGACTGGGAACCTGAGACCTGGTACCATAGCAAGGTCTGACCTCCATGACAGTTATCCAAGTCTAGAGCTTGGGCTTGGGATTCAGGGACATCCCAGTGCAAAGCAAGAGCCCCTAAGACTCCTCTTAGCTACACCCACCTCTGAACTAGTTTGCAGAGATCTCCATCGCCTTTGAAATGCCAGGACGAGTGGCAAGGGAGTAAGTGGCAAAGATACCAGCTGTCACCATCAGCCACAAGGCCTTCCTTTTACAATCTTTCAGAACCAGTAGCGGGGGCTGTCAAAGCCTCCTCAATCCAAAATTCTGGGGCACAAACAAAAGGCCCAAATCGAATTGCTGGTGAGGGCCGAAGAATGACATTGTGATTATGGCTGAGATCAAGGATCCCCTTTCAGAAAGACAGGAACTATTCAGACATTCACAGAAAGCAATGTTTCGGCTTCAAACCATCTTACGACATTTCCTCCATGTTAGGCAAATGGCTCAGTTAGAACTAGATTGAAAACACTTTTAAGGAATGTTACTTAAAAAAAAAAATCTCTCAAGTTCCATAGCATTCCATCGATCTGAGTATAATTCTCCCTTTCCCATTTGAGCTTTTCATACTTTGGGCTCCGAGTCCTCCCCTGCATTGCATCATACAGAAAGCACAGCCAAGACCGAACCTTCCTTTTTCATTAGTTTCTTACTTAGACTTTAAACATGTTTCCATGTGTGTGAGAAAATGTTAATCTGACAGATTTCACACTGCACTGTTTTTGCAAGCACGGAAAAACTTTACCCCAAGTCCCCTGGGATCTGCATCATTCCTTTGAAGTGTTTAAAGGCACAGGCATGTCTTCACTGTGCTCCAATTTGCTGCAATTGAGTGTTAGGCTACATTTGTGGAACACTGCTTTAGAATACCATTCTGTCCCAGGGCCAACTTTGTACCCTGCAGAAATGCTCCATACTCGGGGCTGTGATAACTGTGAACACACTGAGGCCATTTGGAAATGTTTTCTGTGCAGTGCAGCTATTACAGGCATTACTTCTCTGATGTCACACCTAGTACTCACAAGAGTGTTTACACTTGCTGAGCGGATTTTAAATCTAGGGCTTCTTCCCCTCACTTGGGTACATCTCACCAAGGGGAAAACATGAGAAGGATGTTATGGACCCTGTGATCTTCCATGCTCTTTCTTGAGATAGTAAGTCTTGTGTCTTCTAGGGGATACCAGACAAGAGGCAGGATGTGTAGGCATTTCTGCTACAGATAAAATTTCTCTTAAGTGGCTGCAGTTTCAGTACGAGCTTAAGTAACTCACTTTCGAGTTCTTGAGTGTTCATAATCAGTAATGTGCACCCTGGAAGAGAAGATCCACAGCAAGCATGTGGTGTGCTTCTCCGTCATGAGCCTCATGACAACCTGGCAAAGCATCCGCGTTATTGCGAGAACACATGCAGCTCTGAAGCTCAGTGACCGGAAAGGTCGCTAGTGGTGTGTCAGATCTCCTGGCTTCAAGTTAGGACCCCACACTGAGTGTCACCACAACAACACATTTGAAAATATACACAAAGGCAAATTCCTTGAAAGACACAAACGACTGAAACTCAAAAAGTCTTATAGCCACAATGGAAATTGAATTTGGGGGAGCTAGAAAAAATTCTAATAAAGAAAACTTCAAATACAAACCCAAATGCTTTCCCTTGGTCAATCAGATCAAACTTGGTGGTTTCTATTTTTTTTTTTATAACAGCGATGCTAATCATTAAAGAAGAGAAAATAATTCTCAAGTCATTTCAAAGGTCAGTGTTCTCAACTCACTCTATGAGGCTACCATTATTTGGATATCCAAACTAGAAAAGGGGAAGCCAATAATGGAAATTGATAGAGCAATGTGTGCTATGAATATTGTTACATTTTTATATATACTGTGCCTTAAGTCCTAAATCCTCCTGCCTCATGATCCCAGGTGCTGGGCTTCTAAGACTGCATCGCCATGTCTACCCTAAATCATTTTAAAAGGAAACGCTATGTATTTAGCAACACGGCACCTAGAGAATGTCACTGCTACGATCACAATGTTTCTTAGTTTCTTAGCTACCTTTGTATAGACAGTCTCTCAGACACGGACCATAAAGTCAGGGGGTCAATAGGTATTTTAAAATCGACAGGGACCTTTCTTAGGAAACCATTTTCTCATGTATCATCTTACCCCATCATGGCTGCCTCTGGGGTTTGGAATTCAGGAAGTCTTTGCTTTGTGCCTGATGATATATAAAGAACTAAAATACAAGGCTTGGGAGGAAGCCATGAGAGAAATAAAAAGGTTGAATCAAGATCTGGGAGCCCAGTGTGTAACCTTCCAGAACCCAGGAGCTTTTCACGGTCCCTGAGAACCAGGACCCAGGGACACACTGAGTTACTATAGTTCATTGCAGCAAATACCAAGGAAAACGTTTTCAGAGGGGAGCAGTGCAGAAGGAAATACTTTCTCATCACAAAAGGAGGATGTTTCTAGAAGGAAATAGCCAAGCTAGGCTTTGAGAAGGAGCCAGTGAGTTAAATATGGAGGGGGAGAGCCTTTCCAGTGGCAAGGCTGTCCAACTCTATGTGCTCAGGACCTCAAGGTCATATGGGATGTAGGGCTCACACCATGAGTTTGACTTTAAACACTAAAAAGCTCCTTCCTTCCTTCCTTCCTTCCTTCCTTCCTTCCTTCCTTCCTTTTCTTTTTATAAATTTAGTATCCTCATATCACCATGCACGTGGGATGTGTTATCCTTTTAATGCAATAGCCCCACTCTTGAGAGGCTGCATTCCCATGCCTATTTAACAAAAAGTGGGGGGACCTGTTCCGAGTACAGGTGCTCTACCCAGGAAAGGGCAAGGCCAGGATTCTAGGTTCCTAAGCTGTGAACCATTAGTATCACGCTCTTACTGTCATATTTTTGAGACTGTGGGGCCCATGTAATTCTTGATGGAAGTGAAGGTCATGACTTGTGGTCAAGAGTGTGCAGGTTAGCTGATGTCACAGCTATGGACTCTGTTGAATGAGTTACATCATCTGACCAACTGAAAGAAATTCTAGCTGTTGCTGCAGAGCATAAGACATCTTCTCTGTAAAATCCTAAGAGAAATTCTTCCTGAGAGGTAGACAAAGGGAGAAAAAAAATCTTGTCCACAACATTTAATCCAAGCCTAAGGTCTGGAAGATAAGGTGGGGAAGATTAATAAACAGCCCTGACGAAGGTCCTGTAGCCAGCTAGAAGCTGTACCTGCAGGTGTCATGGCTGGTAGGGTACCCTGCTGCCTGAGGATTGGAGTTTGCACCATACCAGGAGATCACAGTGTTGTGATCTGCAGTCCAGATAGACTTGTGGGGTCCACGTGGTTAGGTCCCATTGACTTAAACGTATAGACTTCCATTTACCTGTGGAGAATGTAATTCATTTTTCTTTGACTCCTATTGCTCATTTTTGTGATGAGCACACACAAGCATTGCCTGGGACCTACAGACTAAGTCACTTAACCATAGGATTCTCCCTAAAATGCTATCAGTGTTTGTTTACAATTGTGTCCTCTGCCACACTGCCAGTGAAACAATGCTATAGGACATGCTGACTCTATTGTCACAAACAGACAAAGAAGCTCTCACAGCTTTGGGTTCAAGTCGACATTCCCTAGCATTAGAATGAAACACTCTACATTGATTTTTTTTTTCTGCCACTCACTGGGCTCTTTTCACATAAAGTATTTTGTCAAATGAAAACTGACATCACCTGAGCCTTTATTTGCTGATTCGGTTTGCTGGTCCTCAGACCCATGAAATGCAAGCCGGGCATTCCCAGCGATGCCAGCTGCAGTTGAAAACACCTGGATCTTTTAAGCAAAGCAAGAAAAGTTCAGGCTCCTAGTAGAGAAACATTTAGTATTCCTTCATTTTCTGAGCATGTTCTGCTCTTTTTACACCAGAAGAGAAAGATGTACACTGTGGGACTTTATTTCCCCTTTCACACAAAGACACTTAACCACTACCCCACAAAAGGACAAACAGGACAAATGACCCTGAACTTTTAAATGTTTGTCTTTTACATTTTTTTTCTTGTTTGTCACAGAGTAAGCTTGCAATGTTGGCGTCCCAGAGTTTGCTGTTTCTTTTGTTTACATGGCGTTAAGGCTAAAATATACAAGGGCTTTCCCTTCATCAAACACCATTCATTTTCTAATCGTGATTTATTGAGCTAGCAGATAAAGGATAACAGCACAAGTCATTGTGGGTTCATTTACTAGTGTTATTTTCATGAGGATGACCCAGGGATCTTTCCTGCTGCTTCCATTGTTGCATTTTCAACTGTAATTTAGGGTTAAAAAAAAAAGAAGTAGCAAAATGAAAGCAGGAATTTAAGCAAAAGAGCCCAACTTTTCTAGTGAGTCTGTGAATAAGCTGGAAAAAGTTGAGGAGGTTGCAATAAGTTCCACAAATGCAGGGCAAAGGGGGTGGGACACCCTAGAGTACACCTGGTGCTTTGTAAGAATGGAATGTTCACGAAGAGGACCAAGAAATGAAGGCATGCGTTCTGATGATCCAGCTGGGAGAACAGAAGCAGTCAGTTCAGCCCACTTCCCTGTCCAGCACCCCCACCTATCTCAAAACCTGCTCTAGATAACTCAGACAAACGAGCAAGGGGACAGGCCAATGTCACACACAGGCTGTTTTTAGCCCAACTTGCTTTAGAGATGATCTTCCAAGGAAATGCAGTCCAAAGCTATGTTAGCAAGTTATCGACATGGGCTTTCAGTAGATGTCATCGCTGAGTACAGGGAAATGAGTGTCTGTGCTTGGGGATGCACAGCATGCTTATAAAGCTCCCTGATCATCACAGGCAGCGTGCTTTGGGTCTCCCACCTGCATCCTTGCCTTCTCCTCGGGCCTTCTGCACAAATGTGGTCCTGCACTCCCAGATTCCTAAGCTTGGTGATCATCTCACAGGGAGATGCTGGGGCATCTCTGCACATTCCCCGCAAACATGGAGCGGGACTTGGTATCAGCCCCATCCTTTTGGTTCTCCCTCTGTTACTTCATCTCTCAAACAGAAGGTCCCTGCTGATGATGTCATTCCTCACAGGCTTCTCCATTTTCACAGGAAATTTCTGGAGCCAGGTTAACAGGTCTAATGGGACGCTCGACTAGTACCAGATCATTCCAAATGTTCTCTATCATTTTATACTCCGTTAAGATGATGCATTTTTGAAGCATTATTTTCATCATTATAAATATATTTATCACTTGCTTTGGAAAACTTGGTCATGCCCTCACTGTGCTCACACATGGAAATGGCCTCTACCTGTCTCCTAACTGAATACCATATAAAACTTCCTTACGAGCCCTGGTCTCTCCCACACATCCCAACCATCTCTTCTGTATTTTCTGCTGGGTAAAAGAACTGAGAATTTCCACCATAAACTGCATGAACCTAGAAGGGATCCAGCAATATTTTTGGGCCACAACATTTAATGACAGGGTGACCTAAAGAGGAACAGAATCTCCAAGCTGTGCTACTCACAGACATGAATTTCCACACAGCACATGCATGATGACATCATCATAGTTCTGTAGATTAACATAGTGCTGACTGCAGACTACGGAAAGTTCTGGACTTTCCAGAAGGATCAAGCACTTCATAGTTCTGCAGAGGCTCTTTCTCAATCAAGAGGACCAGGGTTGCAGCTGCTCACCATGAGGCTGGCTTAGAGTAAAGCTAAGTGATGCTCACCATAGCATTGTTTATGACAGCAACAATGAGGAACAACCCTCCTGGTCAAAACTCGAGGATGGATCAAGACACAACAGCTGTGCAGCCAAGCATGTTGCAGCCTACAAAGAGTCTATTTTAGGAGAATGCTGCTCAACCAGGAAAATAACAAGCAATAAGTATGGTATGCTATAAAACATATGGACAGGATTTAAAGTTTTTAAAATCTACCTTTATATGTATATGAAGAATAGTGAACGATACAGGCTAAAAGCATCAGCAGAATTTATTCTGGAGAGTTAAAATTCCATTTCAAAAAGTATGTAATTTACTATTTATTTCATTTTTTTCAAATAATCACCAACAAAGTTGTGTATTAAATGATGACAGAGACTTCAATTATTTTTTTTCTGAAAATAAAGGTTATTACTACCAGACTGCCCTTTTGAAGACTGAAAAGAAGATAAAAACTGCTTGCTGATTTCAGGATCAACTTATCTGGAAGAGTATACGAGTACAAGTCCTGGTGATTATAAAAAACCAGTGACAATGCCCATGCAAAATGATATCTATCTGTCTGTCTGTCTGTCTGTATGTCTGTCTGTATGTATGTATGTCTATCTATCATGTATCTATCTATCTATCTATCTATCTATCTATCTATCTATCTATTATCTATCTATCTATCTATCTATTATCTGTCTATCTGTCTATCTATCTATCTATCTATCTATCTATCTATCTATCTATCTATTATCTATCTATCTATCTATCTATCTATCTATCATTGTTAGTCTCTAGTTAGATTTCTTCAATTAGATCTTATAATTTTAGGGTTAACAGCAACATATTGGAATGATTCTTAGGGGAAAACTAATGACTTAAATTTCAATATCGAAAAGATACAATGTAAGGTATCATGATTCTCAATTTGGGAACAAACACGACTTCAAGGGAGTTTACTGTTGCCAAGCTTGGTCCTTCTCATATGCTGATGAGCAATATAACTTGCTGCTGGTTGCTGTAAGGGCTGGGAATAACAGACCAATCTACAGAATATCTATAATAAAGCATAATTTTAATTCTGTGGCAGTTTAAACAAATAATCATGGAACCCTGTGACATTACTGTCATATTTGCCACAGGACAGCAAGGGCCAAGTCTAGTCTACCACCCATTCTACTTCATGCACAGTTTAATATGGTTTATAAATTGTAAACTGTCAGAGAATCTCAAAAGAAAAATAATATATTTAAACATTACAATAATACAAAATTGAAATGTCAATGTCCTGATAGAACAATTTGCTAGGACATGGTCCTATTGGTTCTTTAAATCTAGTCTTGGCTGCTTCAGCAGAGGACAACTTCTCCATATAACTAGGGCAGAATTTATGACCTGTAAGACACAAAGTGACTCTTTACAGACAGCAAAGCTGCTGGGGACATAGATGTGCTCTCATGATGGCTGTAAGTCATCTTTTTCCCACCATCAGCCTCCAGGTGGCAGAAAATAATCTAAGCTAGGAGGGAGGAAGGCTGCTGCCCCACGGAGGATGTTTACATTTCCAATTAAGTCATTCCCTAAAAAGCCAGCCCTTTCAACAGTACAGAGTCATTTTATATATGTTCAATAAACCAAAAAATTAAATGCCCCAAAGAAACTGAAGGATTCATTGAGCTCACGGCTAATGTCTGTACTAAAGTTTAGCATTTATTTACCTCCACCCAAAATAAATATGCACTATGCACCATTAAAGAAACTCCTAAGTTTTAATGTGTCTATATTGCATGATTCTCTTATTAAACTGGATTACAGTTCTTAGGTTTATAGATTAATACCATCAGTTGATCCCACTGGGTTTGTCATTATTGGAGTGCATGTATGCATGCTCATATGTGTGCCTTTGTGTGCATGCTTCTGTGTGTGTGTGTGTGTGTGTGTGTGTGTGTGTACATATGTGCATGCATATGTATGTTGCCAACTCTATTTTAGCTGAACATAAATGGTATTAGGACTAATAAAATGTGTTAGTTCTATAGGGACACGAACTCAAACTAGCATGCTCTTTATACATGAATCAATGCAACTATACACTCTTCTTCATAATTATGACCATGGAGCAACCACACTGGGTTGCAGACCTCTGCCGCTGAGATTGACGTATTATCCAAGACAAGTTCCTCATTTCTCAATGAGAGAACAACACCCAAGGGTGTAGCAGAGAGAGGAATTTTGGTTCTTCCCACTCATGCTCTCGGACATCTTTTTGTGTCCCCTTTCCTTTCTGTAACTTGGAATTGTGAACTTTAGATAGACAAAGAACATATGAACAGACAACAGATAACTCCATACTGAGCATGCACGTAATGCTGGCTACTCCCTGTGTCTTTTTCTACAATTGGTCATTCTTGTTGCTAAGCTATCCAAACAAAAAATTTGTGATGTTTAAATTTCATCACAACACTTTATTCTTAAGTGTAGCTCCTAGAATAATGACAGCCTCATACTCACAAATAATGAAATCAGCAATAGATGTAAGAAATTAACCACATTTCTTTAATATCCAGAAGCCACAATGTCCCTCACTTAGCCCCAATATCTTTGAGGGACCTACTGTTGGCTCACCATAGAGATGCCCTGCACACGTGTCTGGATGTCCAGTTTTCTTTTAAAGCAACCTTGTCCTTGCCACATTCTATATATGATCATTTTAAACAAAATTAAACTGATTTTTGGAGAGAGAATATAGAGAGCTATATTTTTGGGATTCCTAGCTGTTTTCATCTCGGGCAATCTGAATTATTTCTGAGCTTTATGTAGCTTCTAGTTTGGAGGTCGGGTCTAATCACTGGACACCATGACATTGTGCCCTCAAACACTGCATGGCACCAAGATATAAAATAGCAAGGTCTCCTGGTGTTGGGAATACCAACACTGGTCCACTGATGAAGGTGTCGAGCACTCTGTACATTGCTTCCCTTTGCAGCTGGAGACAGTGGTGAGGCAACAGGGCAGATGTCTTCACCCCTACAATACTTAAGGAAAGACTTCAGGGGCTGGAGAAATGGCTCAGTGGTTTAAGAGCATTGCCTGCTCTTCCAAAGGTCCTGAGTTCAATTCCCAGCAACCACATGGTGGCTCACAACCATCTGTAATGAGGTCTGGTGCCCTCTTCTAACCTACAGATATACACACAGACAGAATATTGTATACATAATAAATAAATAAATAAATAAATAAATAAATATTAAAAAAAAAAAGACTTCAGACTGTGGCCAGAATCAAACACTTCATTCGGAATGAGAAGGAGTAACTTTCAACTCCGTTCATTCCTTTGCTTTTCGACGGCTGCCACTGTCCTGCAGGGAGGAGTTTCCCCTTTGAACTGTGAGTGGCCTAGAATTTTCCCCCAAAGTTCTAAGTTCTCGAATTCCCATTTTCAAAGCCAGGAGTCGGCATAATAACCATGTTCAATTCAGGCAAATAGTTACCTGTTTCATGTTCTCTAAAATCCTGGATTCCAGCATTTTTAATTTTAGGTGTTTCTACAGGCAATTTGCTATTGTTTCTGACGCTCAGCTTGCCATGATATGTTTGACCCGTGAGAGCTCTGGCTGGCTAGATGCTGTAAAATGTTTTTGTGTCCTCGGCTGAGACCCTGTGTCTCTCCTGTCTGCTCCAGACAGCAGCCGCTCCTGACCCAATGCCAGCAGCACCTTCATCCCAGCATACCCTTCCTTTCCTGCTAGACTGTGTTCCCAATAAAACTACAGGACTAGACTGCTTCCCAGCTGTGCCAAATCTTTGCTTAATGTACCAGCTGGCAGATTAACAAGGTATTACGGTGGCCGCAAGGGATGGCAAAGGGCTGTGGCCTCGTTCTGACATAGTGATGGTTTCTCCTACCTTGCGTAGTAGTCATTGGGTGGGACCGCTTCTTGGAAGAACTGAAACTGGTACAGATAGAGCCCAATCAGGTGTCCAGCAGTGAAGATCGCCAACAGGACACAAAGGCAGCCGAACAGCAACGGGTCAAAAGTCCTGCACCAGGACCACCAGGTGCACAGACCCAGAAACACAAAGAAGTACACGGCTGAGGTCAAGGATGGCAGCATCATGCCTGCGGAGATAAAAAACGCAACCCTGACACGGGGAAAAGGGCAGGACGTTTGCTTGCCAATCGGTGAGTGCACTGGCTGGAAATGATGTGAATTCCCTTCGTGTACTTTCGCTATTGATCAAGATTTAAACACCATTAACCAGAATCTGTTGACATCATCAGGTCCTAAACACTCTACCATTTGTAGGAAGAAGCCACATGTGGAGGGAGCAACGCTATGAGCTCAGTTCAGACCAGTGATGAGGAAGCCCTGGCTCAGATCTGAGCTAAGAAACACCTATGTTTCTGACCAGTACAACTGCATACACACTTCGGTGTTTTCCTTTTCTAACTTGCCCTCCAAGTTACAGGAATGTATGTACACTCACTCCAGCTCTTCTCTAGAGCAGTGTGCTTTTTACCTAATTTTTTATTAATTAAAATTTTATTTCACAGTTTCACACTTGTGCATATACATATACTGGACCTCTCTCACCTCAACCCTCTCCCCACTCCCCACTGCTCTCCTCTTCCTACACATTTCTGTCTCACATTCACGCCTATTACTTTTTAAAGATTTATTTTAGTCTGTGTGTTCATGTGTGTTTGTGTGCGCGTGTGTGCACGTGCACGTGTGGCATATCCTCACATGCCTATATGTGTCTATTTCAGTTTTGTGTGTCTGTGTCTGTGTCCTCATTCACATACCTGTAGATGTCTATCATAGTTTGTGTGTGCATGCACTTGTGCAGGTGTGTGAGTTTTTTTGTGTATATGTGCATGTGTCTGTCTGCTTACTCACGCACCTGCAGGTGTCTATTTCAGTTTTGTGTGTCTGTGTCCTCATTTGCATACCTGTAGATGTCTATCATAGTTTGTGTGTGTGTGTGTGTGTGTGCATGCACTTGTGCAGGTGTGTGAGTTTTTTTATGTATATGTGCATGTGTGTGTCTGCTTACTCATGCACCTGCAGGTGTCTATTTCAGTTTTGTGTGTCTGTGTCCTCATTTGCATACCTGTAGATGTCTATCATAGTTTGTGTGTGTGTGCATGTACTTGTGCAGGTGTGTGAGTTTTTTTGTGTATATGTGCATGCGTGTGTCTGCTTACTCACACACCTGCAGGTGTCTATTTTAGTTGTTGTGTGCATGCACGTGCATGTGTGTATGTCCTCACTCACACACCTATAGGTGTCAATAGAAATCAGAAGAATTTAATAGGTGGAACTGGAATTATAGGTGGTTGTGAGCCGCCTCCACTTGATGTGGGTGTTAGGGTCCTAATGTGAGTCCTCTGGAAGAGCAGCAAGGGCTTTTAACCACTAAGCCATTTGTCCAGCCCCTTGATTTTGCTTTATGGTCCACTGAGTTTTAATCAGGGCTGTCTGTCTGCATGACCATGGTATTGAACTTTTTTCCAGCTGAGATTTATGAAAAAAAAACCATTATATATTGTGGACACTATAGTCTCATTACAATTTTGTTCTACCTGATGAGGTAACTCATTTATATTAAAGCAACTTTATCAGGGACTTTGAACAGACTTCTCAAATAAAATACTGGGTTTTATCTGCACAAAAATTCTACTTCCTTCTTGTTTTTTTCCCCTGCTAAGGGGGAGTTATTTCACCTTTGGAACTTTAGTCTGAGCGAGTCCACTTTAAGAAGTTCCCAGATTGCTTTTGGTAGGACTGCCATTTTTACTGTTGATCCTACCTATCCAAGAGATCTACAGGGAAGCACTGGGCTTCTGCCAGACACCAGTCCAAAAAAAAGGAGGAGCAATAATATGAGCAAAGGGGTCAAGATCGTGATGATGAAACCCACAGAAACAGCTGACTTGAGCTAGTGAGAGTTCACTGACCCTGGACTAATAGAGGAGGAACCCGCATAGGACCACTGCTGGGGGACAGTTGTGAGGCTTGGACAGTCTGTGGAGCCACTGGCAGTGGGACCAGAATTCATCCCTAGTGCTTGAAGAGGCATCGAGGAGCACATTCTCTTTGGAGGGATACCTTGCTCAGCCTAGATATAGTGGGGAGGGTCTTGGTCTTGCCTTGAAGTAAAGTGTCAGACTTTGTGACTCCCCATGGGAAGCCTTACCATTTTTGAGGATTGGATGGAGGGGTGGGGAGAAGGGTGAGGAGGGAGGAGGGGAGGGAGCGGGAATGGGGATAGCTAAGCAACATGAGAAATGATCGCATTAAAAATTCTTAATATAAAAAGTAAAAAATAAATGAAATGTCAGGAAAAATAGTTCCCAGTGTGGTAGGCAGTGGGAGGGGAGGAGGGGAAAGTTGAGGTAGCACTGGATGATATTATTATGGAAGAATGTGGCCAACATTTAGAGGAAGTTACTGTCTGTGGAGGAAGATTGCAATCTAACTTGGAAAGAAAAACTGTATATCCTGGAGAGTTAAATTAAGATTTCAAATACTCCACGATATAAAGATACGGCTGGCCCTGTACACTCAAATAACTAATTGCCAACAGATCAGAGTTCAAAGTTTCTGGGAAGAGAAATAGCTCTTATTTAATCTAAACATATAAAATGAGCTCACTTAGAAACGGAAAAGATGATTTGACAGAGATTAGCAGTTTTTTTTTTTTTTTTCTGAAAGCCCCAAGACTAGAAATGGGCTGGAGCAATGAGGCTAAGTTGGATTCCCAAGTGGCTGGTTTTACAAGGGCCTGGAATCCATTGTTTTCATCTTTCCCTTTAATCCTGTCTTTCACTGTGCACATTCCAGGCTGTGACTATCTCAGGGCGAAGCCACTGTGGGACACACTTACCCGAGGAGCCCAGCAGGATGGTCACCACGACCTTGCCTGCGGTGGTTATCATGTTGCCGATGAACTCCTTCAGCTTGGAGGCGACGGAGGCGAGCCTGCGGAACATTTTTAGTTTTGTGCTTTCTTCCAGCTCACCCTCCATGCCTTCTTCTCCATCTAATTCCTCCTCGTAGATCAGTGCCTCCTCTGAATCCATCTTTTCTGCTCCAGCCTAAAGAAATGGAAAAACAGAGAATGTAGCGGTTCATACTTCTGGGGACCCATGGTTCCTAGTCTGTGGGTCGATCACTGGGGTCGGCTTCACCAATCAGTAAAATGACCAGCCCCCAGGTCTCTTGGTAGCAAGTCTACGTCACTCCAATTCCCCTGAAGGAGTACACAGATAATATCCCCTGTCTTGGGGTCCCAGTGACAATCTATACTTCTTACATATACTCTGCCCCATGTTCCCTACCTGCAACCATTCTTTTACAAGTAGAAGAAAGCTACCAGGACAATTAACAATCTTAGCTATGATCTATCTGGATGTTTTTTCCCCCAGTTCTAGTCCTCTCTGTTGCTATCTAGTTTTACAGAACCACAAAAGCAAACTAGGGCAGAGGTGGGGATGGGTGATGATCAGAGCTCTGGCGTCTCTCTTCCTTCTCAAGTTTATCTTTGTTGGTCATCACAGGATTTCCTGGCCAGGACAGGGGTCTTGAGTTGCTTGCCTAACAGTGCTGTGGCTTCCTGTCGGGTCTTTTAAGAGGCTTCTGTGCTGTCTGGATCTTACAGAATTCAGTGCTTTGGTTTTGTCTCATTAGGGATGGAAGGAGAAGCAGACAGCAGAAAAAATACAAATCTCCAGGAATTATTTTTAACTAAGACTATAAAGGGGGTTTTGAGTGTTTTTAAAGACTAAATAAGGAAGGGGTTGGGATTTTTTTTTTTAAAGGAATCATACATAGAAGCTATTCCCAAAGACAAAAAGGGGTCTGGTCAAGACTAGGGATGCTGCATTTGTCCCCAGGTTGAAAGTCTGCATATATTTGCCCTGGATGATTAGAGCATCTGACTAGGGGCCACAGAGACTCTCAGCCTGGTCTACACATCTGGGAAGACCAGTGAAATCTGGATTCTCTACTCATGCCACAGGCTCTTTCTTGAGCTGCTCGGCTCAGACACTCACAGCACTCATCTGAGGCTGAGGTTTTTAGTGGTCTAAATTCACTGAGAAAGGACTGAAGGGCTGGTGTCAAGGGAAGGACATTCTGAGAGGCTTTGGGGTGCAAAGACATTTTGTTAGCAAGAAGCAGACAGAGCATAAAGGACTTGGGTTATCTGTTCAGCAAAAGAAAAGCTGGAAGGTACTCCTCCACCTAACCTGATCCAATAATTCATGCATACACACACCCATGAACACTGCATACATAAGCATACACCTCCCAAACAACCATTTGTGTGCCTATGCACACAAATGCACTTGTATGCTCAGGTACATGCCCACGCACAGCCATGTATATATCCATACAAATATACACACATGCCCACGACATACATATGCACTTAAACATATCACACACACTAACACATCCCCACACACAAACATACACACCAATCTCCCTAACAGGATTTAGCCCTGGGCTGACTAAAGTCCATACACATAAACTAGGTTCTTTGCAATTCATCACAGCATCCCCATGGGTTCACAGTCAGATTCGTAACATCTGAAAAAACTGAGGCTGTATTGAATATGCAGTCATTTCCCTGCCGTTATCCTTTGATGGAGCCCTGGCATTTGGTGGGGAAGATGTGCTCAGGCCCTGAGTACACTTTAGGCAGCTTTTATACAAGGGACTTGAGCAAGTGCAAATTTGGGGATCTCCAAGGCTCCTGGATCAGACTTTGGAGGCTAATAGACAAGTGTATTTACGTTTTTTCCTGGGGTGGAAAGAGGAGCTTACACTTACTCATTAACAAGCTTCATCCATACAAGACCCGGTGTGCCTGGGAGGTCTAGTGGAGACTCAGTAATACACACAGAAGCTAGGAAACCAACGAGTAAGCTAAACATCCCATAATAAGGCTCTTCAGAGAGGTCAAGTGGGATGCAGCTGTGACTGAAGGGCGTGGCTATGGTAGATTTTTAAGGTCACGGAGACCCTCTCTGAAGAGATGACATTTAGACTAAGATCTAAATGTCACAGAGTCACCAGCCATGTGAAAGTCCCGGGAAAGAGCATCCTGGGCAGAGGAAAGAACCGTCCAAAGGCTCTATGCAGGGGAGGAGAGAGCGACAGGAAACAAGTGTCCCCAAGCCAGGGGCTCTTTCCCCCCCTTCGCATTCTCAGCAGATGACTTTGCATCCTAGATGGATGGTCTGCAAACCTCATGGGATACCCCAGACCTCTCTGCAGCCTGCCCATGTGTGACACACCCATTTTTTTTTTCCTCCTGTACCAGCCATGGTGACCCATCTTCTCGGCCAGCGGTTCTCTTTGGGACCTCACATCCCAATGCGCTCCGTGGCTCTCAGTTCAACATCAACAAACTAATGCGTCCTCTGTCTAGTCTTAGAATGATGCATCTCTCCTCCCGATGAAGCTCTTGGTAAGATTCAGCCGAACTCCATTCTGTTTCTTCATACATAATTTCTCTTTAATTGGCTCTAAGTGAAATTTGTCATCTTGTGCATCTCTCTAAATAAGGAATATGGCACAGTATCTTTTACAGAATAATTCCAGTGGCTGCCTGGGAATACACGGATGGAACTTAGGAGGTGTAAGAGCTAAAGTTGACTTTGAGTTTGTCTTGTTGTGTGAGTGGCTGCCCATGGTCCAGGCACAGAACCCATTGGTAAACGTGAGGGGGGTTGGGGGGTGGGGAGAGGGAGAGGCAGCCCTGTTTGTTTATTTTAATGAAGGGAGGGACAGCTAGGAAGAAAGCAAGTTTTCTTCAGGTCACCTTCCCTTATTTTCAAGTTCAGCGCCAAGATGCTAAGCAGGCAGCTAGCACAAGTTGAAAGTGAATGGGGAAACTGGGAAGGTCAATCTGGGGTCACTGGCACCTGGCTGAAGGATTCCCTAGGAACAATTCAGAGATAGCTCATCTTTCGGACGCTGACCTCCTAGGCCTAGGTTTGCCTAGAAGCAGGGCATGCAGGGAACAGCTGGGGAACCAGAATCCACAGGTTCTCTTTATCTTTTTTCCTGTGGCTATACAATCTCCAGGCCATGGGGCCTCTTTCCCACCGCAGCAGGTCTGGCTTGCAAGCCAGTCCTTCTTCTTACTCCTTGCTCTACAAGAAGAACCCATCATGTGCAGATACAAGAGAATTCCACCTCTGCTGATCACAGGAAAGCAGTTTCCCTCTGGACACCAGGGGAGCAGCTCCCTCACTGCCACCACCACCTCAACGGCTCTTCCCCGTGGAAGGCAGTGTGTGGCAAAAATCCTGCCACACTTGGAGAAGTAAAATCATGGTAGGGAACTCCTGAGTAACTGGAAGAAACACATTCAAAACTTGCATGATAGATGACTCACTATTTTATTAGAGAATTGCTAAAAATGTTGATTAAATTAGAGCATTCTCTGCTCACAAGCTTTGGTTAGGTCATACAAATGCCTTCTCTTGGCCTCTCAGAGACAGGAAGGGGTACCAGGGCTTTAAGGGCATGCCATCGCGCCTCATGGCTCTGGATGCTCTAAATGTTTTTACACCGGCTTCTCTGAGACCCTCAGTGGTAAGTGTGTCTCAAACCTGCCCAGCGGAGAGCAGGTGGGTCTATGTCTGTGAGCCCCGTCATCCCATTCCTGCAGCCAGGGTCAGATCTGCCGCCACTAGTCACCTTAGGTGGCACATTGACAGGCCCTTGCCCCATCGAAAATTCCTCTGCTGACCTATAAGCACTGGGATTTGGCAGGAGTAGAGAATTATATTTACTAATAAGCAGCCTTGCTTGCTGAAGAAATCTGGCACCTTACAGTGTAGTGCCATTTCATTTGTATTTTAATAAATAAGGCTTGCCTGATGACCAGAAAAGTAAAACAGCCACACTGACCAGCCTTATAGACCAGGCGGCAATGACACACACCTTTAATCTTAGTAGCCACAATGACACAAACCTTAAATCCCAGTAGCCACACTAGCTTGCCATAGAAACCAGGCGGTAGCGGTGCACGCCCTTAATCCCAGAACTAGACAGGATTATAAAATGGGAGGAGACAACTCCCAATCCCAATCTCATTCTGAAGTTCCCTGGAGGCAGGATCACCATTTTTGGACTGAGGTCGAGGTAAGAGCCGGTGTCTGGCTTAGCTTTACTGGTCTTCAGATTGAACCCCAATATCTGTCTCTGAGTTTTTATTAATCATGCTTCATTACGGGAACTCCATCTTGAAGCAAATGAGGAGCAGCTGGAAACAAAGATTTAACCCGTGATTCCTAAGCCACCTCAGAACCCAAACATCAGGCAGGCAATCCTTTCACAGTATAAAATGTCCAGTAAAATCGCTTGTGAAAGTATTTCTTTTGTCGGACATAAACTTATTTAGACTTCTACGTCCTTCACTCTGTCTCTTTAAAAGACGTTGATTTTGACAGGAAGTCCTTGTCCCCTGTGACCACAGGGATGGACTTCTAGGACATTGTGCTCAAAGGAGCATGTCGGTCTAGAAAGACCAATGTGACATGATATCACTTGCATATGGATTCTAAAAGCCAAACTTCAGTGGCCAGAGGCTCGCCAGATGGACAGGTGTAGGGAAGTCAGAGGGTGGAAGGTTCCTATCAGCAAGAAAAGATACATCAGAGTATCTGTAGTATTAACGGATACTTCTTTTAAACTAGCTAAAGGAGGAATTGAAGTGTCCTCAACACAAAGAAGTAGTCACAGTAATAGATGTATCAGTTATATCATTTGATGATCCTACGACTTATCCATATACTGAAACACCACATTGTACCCCATAAATAACTGCAAATATTGTATGTAAATTCCAAACAAAGTATAAGAGTACTACTGAAAAGAAAAAGCTCCTGATTTTAGATGTAGATACAACATGTTAGGGTGTATCTGTGGACACTGTCTCCTCCCAGGACATTTGGTTTCTGCACCTGAGGTGGCATGTCTCACAGGCTGTCCTTTCCCATCTATTTTGACAAAGACACACAAATACTTTTGATAGGCCCTGAGCATCCATATTTCTTCCCCTCGACACTGTATCATTCCATCTAAGGGCATAAAGCCCAAGCCTATCTGGAGAACGAGCTCCAGCTCAGAATCACTGAGTTAGAATCTGGAAGTTTCTGGCAGCGATGGCCAGAGACTTCCTCATAGCAATTTTAGGCAGCCATCTTGGCTCTGTATCTTGGCTCCTTGGAGGCCGGTGGCAAGGGTGTTCTACAGTGCAAACCCTTTTAAAGGTTCCATTCTCTGCAAAACTACATTGAGGAATGTGTCTCTGGGGTTCCACTGAAGGCTTAGACCTCAAACCTGAGTTTCTGCTGCAGCTGAACCCCTTTATCTTCTCTGTGGTGAAAGTGGATTTTCATAGGCATTTCCATGGATGTCTATCAAAGTCCCATGGACTAAGTCCAAAGGTCTCAGAGCCCAAGGGAACATTTTCTAAAGAGCCACCCTTGTTTATGCATTATTTACTTTTCAAAGTAAACAGTTTATCTTAACAGAATGGCTTCTTCTCACAGCAGAGTCCGCCGATGGGAGGGGGAAGTGCTGTGGCTCATCACAGAGGACAGATAACCTCTGCTGGGATGGCAAAGAGAGGCCAGGGCAGAGTGGCTGTTGTGCCATCACATACGCTACGTCAGGCTAACGTGGCAACACTGCACGTAAAGCTGTTTATTCTGCTGCTGGCTTTGCTTTGGGAACACTGCTTTCCCACTTAGTAAGAGCAGCACAAGTGAGTGCAGATGCTGCCTGTGTCCCCTCCAAAGAGCTACAGTACAACCGAGGTGCAGGACAGGGGCAGGTGAGGTAGCAGAAGATCAGTAGGAGCCTACAGATATTTCTGCTCCTGAGACTCGGTACCTCTGGGAACATTTCTGACACAGGGAGAGAAACTGCCAAGTTTAACCCGGAAATGGCCTTTAAGAATTACCTAACATCATTTGAAAGAGGAATGAACATGGAGATGGACTAAATCAGATTGGCCATTTAAAAGATTTTTTTTTTCTTTAAGAAATCACTTACTAGAGCACCATAGAACCAAACCAGTCTTTAGGTGTGTGGGCAGGCATCCTTCCACATAGACCGTGAGAACCACTTGGTGTATCTTTGGTGTCAGGCATTGTTACTGACTGCCTTGCCTGTTCCCTGTCCTGGGGATCTGCTAAGCATGCGCTCTAAATGCAAAGCCTAGGGCACTGACAGATGATGTCAGAAGCAGCACTTTGAAGATACATGAGTCCTTCTTGGAACCCATACAACAACGTGTGGTCTAAAGTGAAAACCAAATAGGCATCTTCATCTTTTGGTCTTAGTTATGAATGTGTCACAAGGTCAAGCAGGGCGAGGTCTGCTTTGGAGCCAACAGATTTCCTTTATTCCCCTTCTGTATGTGCGCACACGCACACACACACACACACACACACACACACACACCCCTCCCCATCCTCAGTGCCTCCATCCATCCACCCATCTATTCTATCAAGCACCCTGTTACCATGTGCAGTGTTCTGTGTGGGGGATGGAATACAAAAGAGAACCTGTTATGTGATACTCAGTTGTGCACGTGTGTGTCGGGGGAACCAGATAAATAAAGCTTTATAAAATTGGAATGTAAGATCCTGAGGGTAAGAAGAGGAAGGAGGATTCACTGCCTGAGACATCTATGAACGTTGATTAGAAAGAGAACCAGTTCTTGAGAAACAAAACAGAAAACAAAGGCCAACGCTTGTTAGATAATGTTCATACAGCATGCAGGCACACAGTAAAGGGGATGCTAGGTAAACATGACTTTGGGACAAGCATCTTCATCTTCATCCCCAGCAGAGCAATTATTCAAGACAGACTGTCTGCATCTAGGTCCAGCCTACCATAAGCCAAAGCCCTAAGTACAGAAAGACCCAAGTCTGCAGAAACCAGTTCTGGCCCAAGGCTCACCCTGGGTGCTTGGCTCCTGCTACCTTGCACTCGGGGCTTCTGTGTGAGCATTGCCACGCTCTGAGGCTCAGAGGACTGGGAGTTTCCCAAATTCCTGTCTGTGACCTTCAGGAGCTGTATGAACCCCTAGAAACGGCAGCATTGTGTGTCTGGGACAGCTTAGACAGGACATTTCTCTTACTACAAGTCACCGGGTGCAGGTTTTGCAGGTGCCTGGGCAGCTGCCCAACTTCTTGCCACTCTGAACAGTACCATGTGGCAAATGTCTGCTAGGAAAACCCAGGGCCTAGGAAATTTAAAGCCAGTGACGGACTAAATCTCGGGTAAGAAATGAGCGAACGCCAAGCGTCTATTAGAAGGTGCCAGGGGAATGATTGATTTCTCCTGTTCTTTGTTTCCTGCTCTGGAAAAGGAGAAGCATGAACCAGACTGCACCACCTTCTGGTGAAGGCACAGCTCAGGTGAGCAGTCTGTCTGCCAGAATGTTAGTGTCAAGGTAGCCAGAGGAATGGCTTCCTTCCTTCTTTCCCTTCTGCCTTTTTACCTTTCTTTTTGAGACAAGGTATCATGTAGCTAAGGGAACCTTGAACCCCTCCTATTTATTTTTAAGATTCCAGAGTGAGAATCTTTTTTATAGGGATGATTAAAATTCTGAATAAATTCTGAATAAAAGTGAACACACAAACAAGACCTCAGACACCCTGCCCCCTCTTCCCCCACACACCAGGAGCCTTTAAAGACCTCTAACACAATGCTTCTACATAGCCAATGTCAGACTCATCAGTGGATCAAGGAAGACCTAACTGCTGGAAACAGGGCTGCATTTGAAAAGAAATTCTCCCTGGCAACATGGTGCCATATCTCCACAGGGGAAAATAAGGAAGAAACATTGTCAGGACTAAACATCTTAGTACAAAAGCCAAGATTTGGAAGTAGCAGAAAGTATACAGAGCCCTTCAGAAATGAAATAAATTCTTCTGCTTCCTTTTGCTATGAGTTCCAATTCCTCTCAAACTGACTCCAGACTGTCAAGTCAGAAGTATTTCCCTGATGGTGACTCCTCCAGGATTCACTCAGCGCCCCTCCCCTGGCCTACCCACTTGCTTGGAATGTGTTGAGAGAAGGAACACTAAAATCTGAATTAGCCCCAAACGAATTCAACTGAAAGAGAAAAGAGCCCCTGATAACTGATATTTGTAGTGCTTTCAAAGCTCAGAATCAGAGCTCTTTGTGATATCAGCCTGGTTACCTTGTGTTATCGTTGAACAAAAGGGATTAACCATATAGATGCCTTGTATGCCTGTTCAAATCAATTTCAAACAAGACAGAGTTTTCACAGGCCTAAGTATGGAAGTGGGTGAAACCAGACCTTATAATTAATATGTGTGTTTATGCTATTCTCTCTTATCAGAGCTACCCTACCCTTAACTACACCCGAGGCCTGCACTGATGGTTACAAGTGTTCCTCATTCTACAGAAACAGCATCTGTTCATGACTTTTAATCACATCTGTGTTGAGTTATTAGTGGCACAGAGGGTTGATTTAGTGTCTTGAATATTGAGTTTCTATAATTCTCAAATCAGAGAACCACTAAGGAAAGGAAGCCATAACTTATTAAGCACTCCCAAATAAGCATACACCCTGCTATGTGCTACTGATTCGATACTTCATATTATAGTTGCAACAAATGCACCATGCATTAGTAATATCTTTTGGTGCTGCTGATTGAGCCCAGGGCCTCAGACATGTCAAGCACATGCTCATCTACTGAGCTGTACCCCCTGTCTGCTAATCCCACTTTACAGAATAAGAAAGACAATAACCTGTCTCCAGTATTACTCAGCCACGGTGTGCTATCCGCCATGTCTCTTCTCAAAGACCAGCTTCCAGCAAACACCCTTTAGGCTCCATGTACAAAACATAACATTGTCTTTACAGGTATCAATAAGGAAAATCCTAAATGTGCACCATTTCAGTTAATGTGCTTGACTGCCCCAAACTAGGATGCTTTGGGCCAAAGATTATTTAATCAAAACAGTTTCCAAACATTCTAGAATAACAGAGCAGTACAAAAACACCCTCTTTCAGCATTCCCTCTTAAAACCACACCATCAGCAGGAAGAAAAATATTTCCACGTCATTTCTGGTTTTGGGTTTGTGGACCTGAATAAGAGATTTGTTCAGCAGCCACTCTTCTGTGATTACTTTCTATACTTCATATCTTTTCTCGCCCTAAAATATCAGAATAGATTTCCTATCGTTAATTCATAAGATTTTTGAGCAGTAATATAAATTCTAATTTTCATAGTGTAGAACTCTATCTCCTCCATATTATTTTGTTTCGATTAAGCACTTAAGGCAATTTTCTGGTTATTTGTGAAGTAAATAAACCCTTAACCAAAACCAGAAGTGTTTCCTTTGATGCACACATGGTGAATGTTCCTAATGCTTGCGACTCCTGATGCATGCATGGTGAATGTTCCTAATACATGCGATTCCTGACACATGCATGGTGAATTCTCCCATGCAAAACTCATGCCTAAATCATCTGGTAGCTACTATGTCAAGTGTCCAAACCAAGTACTTCTGAGTAGCTTTTTTTCTTTGAGAGCTTTATATCTTTGTATCTAAAAATATCAACTACTTCTTAAACTGGTACCACTGACCACACAATGCGCTGTCTTGAGAACATGGCTGTGCTCTGGTGTGGGTCTGGGAGGGAGTGTGGTGGGGTATGTGACATGTACCCACCTGAGACACAGCTTCCAACATGTTCCTCATCTGCCAGGTGCTCCTGAAACTTCTTCACACATTATAGATATTAAAGCATCCTCTTACTTTTCTAAGTAACACTCCCTCTCCTGTGGAGCACTGTGAAATTGCCTGACTCAACTATTTGGTGCTAACACAGACAGCAGGAGAATAAAGGGCACAATCACATAGCCACACCTCAGGATGGCACTGCACAGGCTGGACAGTTTAGGGGGAGGGGAAACTAGGAATTTTTCTTCCAATGTGACTGTGTACTGCTTCTCAGAATATTCGGCAGTCATGAGCTGCGGAGCAAGTGGGTTGTGATGCTGGGGTAACATTTCGGTGGGGCCCCCTGATACAACAGATGCTGGGGTAACATTTAGGTGTGATCACCTGATATGACACTAGAGCACAGGGTGGCCAGATGGTCACCTGAGGAGACGGAAGCACAAGCAGGCTGTTTGTAACTCCACTGTGAGGCCCTCGTGAAAGACAGCATTCGCATGCCCATCACCTGTGTCCTCATCACCAAGGTGTGGGTGTGAATGTCTGCCCAGCAATGCCACCCGGGCTCTGCACAACGACAGTGCCAATTTGTGCCTCATGTGCATAGAGCCCCACAACGCTCTGCATATGGACTCTGGGACTCTGGACTCCACACAGTCTCAGAGGGAAGGCCCTGGGGATTGAAGAAGAAGGATGCAGATAGTCACACTTACCAATTCTTCGTTTTCACAATCAGAGTTAAATTGGGCTACTTCTTCCGTGTCTGGTTTCTTAACAATGTTTCTGCAGACCAGCCAGATGGTCAGGCTTGCAATGAACATCCCCACGTCAGGCACAAACACCCTGATGCCATTGCCAGCATCAGCTCCCTTCAAGCTACAGAGGGAAGAAGATGGGAGGAAGTTATCTCACATATGTATGGTTAAACATCTTATTGCTTACTTCAGTCTCTTAGTGATTTAAAATCAGAGATGCCTATTTCTGCCTAATGGTTACCAGAAAGTTCTTCACTAATTCCCAAATCTACGGAGATGCAGGCAGATCCCAAACATTCCTGAGGGTTTTAGAGCCACAAAGAACAGAGGAGCTTTGGTGGTGCAATCAACCCAAATGGACCACTCCAGGCATGCAAATAAATCACACTGATGTTACATGTGTGCACAACGATGCATTTGTTAGTCATCTGGATGAAGCCATTTAAAACCAGTATGTAGTAACTGGTAGAAGACCGTGTAACAGAAATATAGGTCAAAGCCAGTGAGAAAATGAAAGAAATAAAAACACTCCAAGAATCTTCTAATCCAAAATCTTGTAATTATTTTTGTGCTTAACTGAGTTTTGTTTTCCACATTGCTCCAAGAAAGGTTGATCTAGTGTGTTTATTTATTTATTTATTTTTTTGCAATCATTGAGAAATGATGTTCAGCTGAGAAGGAGATTTGGGGTCAAGCCCAAGCCTGATAAGAGGCAGCTGCTTTACAAATTCCCACAATCCCCCACTCTCTTTCTGTGCCAAAAACATAACACATTCCTTATCAGAGTTCAGTGAAATGAGATACTAGGTCATGACTTCAGAAAAATAAAGATGGGTACATATGTATCAAATAATATGGATCTGGTTTTGTGAAATATAAAACTCCTTTTCACAAAAGTCTTGTATTTTGAGACAGCAACATTAACTGGTATTTAATACTCTTCATGCATACATGGCCTGTGTGGTCATAACTGAGATTCTGAAACAGATAGGCTGTAGGTATGAGGAGAAGGGGAATCAGTTGGAAGAGGAGGAAGAATCTGTCTGGAGAGCCATCCAGATGCTACGACCAGTGGAGCAAGTGTGATGTTCGGTGGTGTCATTGGGAGTGGAATTTTCAAAGGCAGATTAGGTCTTTGAAGACGTTTGCCAGAGGGGGCAAAACATGAAGCAAAAGGTAGGCAGATGGATTTGCACATTGCATAATGGTATATGCGATTCAAGCAGTCATCCCTTGATTGGCACAGGAGACTGCCCCATGTTCCATTGGATGCTGTGGGTATCCAAATCCTTGTGGGGTTCAGTCTCCTATGTAAAACCATGTGGCGTTTGCATCTAACATACACATGCCTACATAAATCAGTGAGATTAATGTACATTTGTCAAGAAAATGTTAGCCTAAATCATGCGTTTTCCAGGGTACATTCCAGGGACCCATTTCACATATGAAAATCTCTATTTAGTTCATCATCTTAAATAGCAAAAAGTATTTCTTTTCCAGTCATTTAGGATCACAGTGATCTCATTTCTTCATAGAGAATGATGCCTCTGAAAAAAACAGTAGGGCAGATTAAATTATGGCATGTTCAGAAAATGTCCTAAAAAACCATCAGTGAATGCAAATGTGTGTGAGGCCAAGGTCTGCGTCTAGGAGTCTGGATATGCCTCACAAATAAGAACGTGTTTAGACATCCATGACAAACGGGCTAGACTGAGTGACAAGGGAGTCTTCTAGGACCTTAAGCCTGTTGAGCCTGTGGTGAATAGAGAAGGTTATCTTCAGGCTGTGTATGGTGGTTCCCGCCTTCAATCCAAACACTCCAGAGGCAGAGACAGAGGGATCTCTGTGAATTCGTGGCCAGGCTGATCTATATCATAATATGTAGGGCTGTTAGAAGTACGCATTGAGACCCTCATCTGATTGTTTTTGAAGGCATGTCTTTAATGTGCTATGTTATTTCGACTGCTGAAAATTCTCTGTATAGACCACATCTGGATGACATTACTTTGACTTGGAAGTCGGTTACTTTGACTTGGAAGGTGAATGGCCAACTTATAGCCTACTGCCCATGATGGCATTTGGTCTGACCGACTTTCTGATCAGATTCCACTCTCCAGTCCGCACCCAGAGAGAGGCAAGATGGATAGTGCTCATAAGCTTTACTTTCCCTACCTCATAGAATTGACTTTTTAAGGTCTTCCCAACTATAAAATGTCCTTTTGACTATGAAAACTCAAGACAAAGAAGAAAAAAATGTAGGCGGGAGCAGGACAGACAAAAGAAAGGTGGCATTTCAGCATCCACGTAAGGGAGGACCCCTACAGAGATGGTCAGGGGTCACCAGGGCAAGGCTGTGGCTCCCTGTAGAGGACTTACTGAACACTGTGCCATGCCCTGGGTTCTATTCCCCAACACAGAAAGAAACCTGCAGAAATCAATTCTGTTCCACACAGCTCTTCTCAGGGGAGCCAATCCTCTGGTGCAGAGTTAGCAGAAAGGTCAACTACAAGCGAATTGTGGTAACACAATTAAAACACCACATGGCCATCCATTAAACAAATGAGAGCTATCAAAATGCTTTCATGGAGTTTTCTGGTGGTTTCTGAAGCTCACACACTATGAACTGCTAGTCTACCATTGTTTATCTTAAACAGGACTCTGTATGAAATGTACCACCACTGACTAGGCTTTCGGTGACATTAAAAGCAATGAAATGAATGCAGATATAATTACAAAAATTTACAAACCTGATTCCTGCTCTTACACACACACACACACACATATGAATTCTGATTTTTAATTTAATATTCATCTCCCCACAGATAACTAAGTCACATGTAGCAGAATATAGCGTTTGATGTGAATGGGGAAGTTCTTAAACTGGATTTACAGCTCCTTTCAGTATTCAAGTCAAGGGCTCCTATAGCTAATGATTCACTTTTAAAAAGCAAGGATTGCTTTGTTTCTGTGAACCTGAAACTAAGTCCTTTTCTCCTATTGAGAAAACAGTCAAGCTCGGGGCTCTAATTATCACAGGGGATCGTTTGTGCTCCACCCCGCCCCCCAGTTAGTTCCTGGGTGTGTATACTATAAAGCTACAAAGCTGCTTAAGCATTTCAATCCTCTTAGCTTGGTGTCACAGGTCCACGGGAAAGACACGCTATTCTCACATCAGTGTGCGGATGGGTTATCACGGGTCATGTAGGAAGAGTGTTCAAAGGAGCCTGTTCCTTTGCCTGCATCAAGAGAGTCACAGCAGTGGGGCAGCAGATGCAATGCTCAGGACACTGGTACATGCTAGGTGTCTTTGTGTGTGCTGCTCTCCTGGAGGGTGCTGCGGCTACCCGACACCAGCGCTTGCCCTCTCAATGGCCCCTGAGAACAGGGTCCTAGACCACTGCCGGCTTCACATGAGCCCTGTAGGAGCAGCAAGCACAGCATGTGGACTGGCAAATGCTGCAAAGCAAGGACGTTTCCGTGTGGGAGCAGCGGCTGCACATTTATCAGCGCACTACTGCAGCTGGCAAACTCAAAGAGAGGAAAGAAAGAAGACAGAGTCTAGAAGCAGTAAGAGTGACACTCACTCCCTTAGCCCAGCCCCTCAATTGGTAAGACCCTGAACCATCCCCTGGGCCCAGCACCATCAGCCCAGAGTCCTCTCTAGCCCCCTAGGCCCTATCCCAGCACTCCCTCATACCTGTATCTTTCATCTAACCTTGCAGCCTCTCTGAACTGTCTCCTCCCTGGAGGCTCTTTGACATCTTTGGTCAGTGGCTACATGGTCTAACTGGTGAAGCTGGGGCCATTGGAGGGAGACTCATAAGGGCAATGCTGATGGTAACCAGAAGTATCAGGTTTAGGGTTGGAGAGATGGTGCAGCGTTAAGAGCACTAGCTGCTCTTGCCAAGGATGTGGGTTGATTCCCAAAAGGTGGCTCACAACCTCCTGCAACTCCAGTTAAAGGGGATCTGCTTCATTTTTGTTCTAGTCTCTGTGCATACCAGGTGTGCACAGGTGCACAGATGTACACGCGGGCCAAACATCCATACACAGAAAACAAAATACTGAAAGAGAAATGAAAAATAAGAGATCTCAATTGCTCAACCACACTAGGATTGAACACATTGCCGTCACAGATATTCTGCTTTTCATGGACTAGTGCATTGACTATCTTTGGAAAGATCAAATTAATTTTGTTGAGATACACAGTGGGGTCAGTAGCTGAGGAAGACATTTATTCTCCTCAGAAATGCTGTCCAGAAAAGCGAAGAGTCTTTGTGTGTGACTCGAGCATTACAATGAATAAAGCAGTCAGCATGAGCTCTGGAATATAGGACCTCAAACTGAACCCGATTCCTGATGAATTAAGTCAACAAATGTGTGTGAATGTCTGCCACATCACAAGAATTTTGGCAGACCCGGCATTAAAGATGGTGTGCTTTTCCCCGAGCAGGAGAGACTGAGAGGGAGAGAAAAGCTTAAAAGGTACAGGAAGTGTGTGCGTGCATGCGTGCTTGTGTGCTTGTGTGTGTGTGTGTGTGTGTGTATGTGTTTGTGTGTTGTAGAGTAATGTTTGTGCAGATAGTCAGAGGCACATCAAATGTTTCCTAGACCTGCACCCTTTTTTTTTTTTTTGACAGGGTCTCTCACTTAGTCTAGAGCTGGCTATTTAGCTATACTCCCTGGTAAACAAATCCTCAAGATCCACCCGTCTCCACCCTGTCCACCAGGCCACCAGCACTGGGGTGACAGATGTGTACTGCTGTTCCCAGCTTCTATGAGGTTGCTGGAGATCCAAATTCAGGTCCTTATAATTAGGTATTTTTGAAAACATTGAAACTAAACATGTTGTAACCTAGTAGTCATAGAAAAAAAAAAGTTTGCAAGCCATTCTCTGGGGAAACTCTTTCCTATTGGGTGGGATGCTCTGGAGGAGAGAGATAGATGAAGATAGCACAATTTCTGTTTGAATTTCTAAGAACTAGATGTATTTCATAAGGCATACTTCTCAGACCTCCAAAGGGACGTGTTATGGGCATGATGCAGTATTGGAGGGAGGCAGTGGTTACTGTTTGCTCTCTCAACCACATGGGGAAAGTATCCACAGGGACTGAAACAGACTCCCCTAAGCCAAAAGGCAGTCTGAGTAGGTCAGATTTATCATCAAAAATAAGGACAAATTTAGTTTTCATTTGAATTTTGAAGTTGCTGGTGAAGGATGTCAAAATCTGTGCCTAAGTTAATTATAACTTAGCTTATTACTTAATCAATAATAAGCTGTAAAAATATAATTAATACTGCTGCTAAGGAAATAAAACAGTAGCCTATGACCAAAATACCCACTGACATTTTAATTATTAAAAGTAAGAAAAGGGGGCACTAGAGACTATAGAACTCATGGTGTCATTAGGTAAGATGCAGTTTGATTATTTGTTTCACACTGCTAATAATCGGCAGCTAGCATTCACATGTCACTCAGGATCTACAGATAAGCTCTTATCCTAAAGATGTCCTTTAAAGGGGATTGATCCTTGAGGGTTAAAATCTAATGTCATTTGATGAACCAATTTTACTTATATCTTGGAATCTGGACGTTTAAAATATGTTAAAGTAACAGTTGACACTTTTTCTAATATGACTGTTGCTGCCACTCATAGAGATGAACCACCTCAGACGCCATGACTCATTTATTACACAAATCTCTAGATTTCCATTACCATGAAAAATTGATAATTGTCCTGCTGATACTAGCAAACACTTTAGGGAAGTTTGCAATTTTTGGACTATTACCATATTACTGATATCCTTTATATTCCACAGGGTCAAGCTATTGTGAAATGACATGATCAAATAATTAAATGTCAAATTTCAAAAATAAAAGTGCCATATACACTCACCTAGACCACATACTATGCTACATTAGCCCTGATTGCATTGATTTTTTTTTTCACTTTGAAGGATAGTGCTTCTGAATTTATTTATTTATTTTTATTTTCTGATGCTCCAAAGCAAGCATTTTTGCCCAAAGGAGACACAGCCAAAAGTTTATGTTACATGAAAATGTCTAGATAAACTAGTCAATGAAAAGCCCCAGGTGTTCTTCTAAGTCAGGATGAGGATATGCTTGTCTGCATGAAATGAATACAGTCCCAAATGGCTCCCGCTATGATGCGTCTGACCAGGACAGCATCCCAGAAACCACTGGACAAATGGAATATCTGAAGCCTGATGACAAACCCATCGAGAAAAGATGTCTCAAGAGGAAGAATAAGCTGATGACCTAGGGAGACACCAGGATTTTAACTCATTAAACCAAGACCTCGGGAAGACGATAAGTACACTATGCTACAGACCTGAAAAACAATGCTGTTATGTTTACTGTCTATATTACATATTAATTCTCAGCCTGTCATCACAGAATCCAAATGATATTTGCTGGAGGTGGGGGGATAAAAGGCACATCTGTGATATCACACAGTAGGATGTTGTTTGGCCATGCTACGGATTGTTTATATTTTTTGGAACCAGTTGTCTGGACAAAGGATGATACACAAATATTACTCATTTGAATGGAGGATAGTTTGGTTGGAGTAATCTATCTGATCAATTGAAATGTTATGATACAGATTTTAGCAGACGTGTTCTTTAGCATTCAGCACTCTTTAGAAAGCTCTGGTAGTGGAAACTATAGTTATATGAAGATGATGTATTATTTACTAAAGTCTATCCCACGGAAGCCTTTATAATCCACAGCCAAGGCAGACACCAGCTACACAGAGAAACTGTCTTGAAAAACTCATATATATACATACATATATATAGTCCAAAAGAACCACTCCGGTTTAGACTCCCGAAGTTTAAAGCAACATTGGCTTCTGAGTTGCTTTGGGTCAAAGAGATCCCCCTGTGACAAACACACACATACACTTTTAGGAAACATTGTCATTTCCAGGGAATGACAGATCTTCCTGAGCCCCCAGGAAAGCCTCAAAACACTGGTCTGAGAAGGAACATAAAGGCCAAAGTCTACTGTTCTGCTCACAAAAGAACAGAGCAAAACAACAAAGCCAACACAGCCAAACTCTGATGCGCAGCTTTGGAGTGAAGGAGAAGGTCACACAGAAAGGGTAAGAAGGAAGAGGAAGAAAAGCCAAAGCTGACACAAGTTGGAAATGAACAGTGAACCAACAGTAGTAGCCCAAACCTAACAAGGCGTCGGTGCTAATGCAAGGTCTTAGAAAGGTCGTGGCTGTGACGAGAACCTGTTGAAAACAACACTGCAGTTTTAGAAAGTATAGGAACAGCTTTATGGCCACCGTTGAGGAGTCACTTGTCAAAAGGAAATAAAGCCCAGAGGCCCACGAGCCTTCCCCAACATCTCCACAGAAGCTGCTGCTGACTCTCTCTCCGGGGATTTCCCTACTCACAAAGTTGATGCCAAGGATAAAATTAACAGTGCTGGATGGGGTGGGAACTGCGGCTTTTGTGAATCATTGCACTTGGAATTCGGGGAAATGGTTTTGGCAGTTCAAGGTCAACGGCAAAAGGACTGAATTATGGGTTTGTGGCTAAAGTATTGGGAGAATTTCTCCTAAACAAAGATTTGTTATTTTCACAAACTGGTAAAAAGATAAGCACTCCTAGAATGAGCCAAGGCTGTTGTAGTTCATATGCCTTCATCTCTGAAGCCCACATGTGAGATTATCTACTCCAGCTGGGTCCCATTGCCCAGCCATATTCATCCTCACGTGGGTCAAGTCATGCCCATCTTGTGACTTGCTCTTGCAGCCCCTGCCTATCCATCTCTTCCCTAGTGAAAAAAGAAACCTTCCCAGTGCACCAGACGCAAACCACTTCCTGAGTTCTGTCCCTTGATTCCAGCCCAGTTCTGCTTTGTCTTCATGGTACTTAGTGATTAAGTTCCATGCTGGGGACCCTGCCCTGTAGTCTTACATGCACCTAATAGCACAGTGAGCTTCTCGGGATGCTCTAAGAGAAAGGATATGAACTACTACTTCCGCATGGTTGTTTCATCCCTCAGATACTTTAGATGGCTTTTGTTGGCTCAGAAACATGTGGTGTTGAGGTGTCTGTGGACCGTGGGCTACAGGCTCCTTCTGGCTTGATGGGTGGATCAAATCAGTGACTTGGTGATCCCACTCAGTGACTGTATCAGAGGTTGCAGGAGACACTTCTGCTTGGTGTCATTCATGATCAGGCAGGGCAGCATAGTAGCAGAGGTGTGGGACTGATTGTGACCGTCCTACCTCAAGTGAAGGAAGAATAGATCTCAGCACTCTGCACTGGGAATGAGTAGACTCAGCTACCCTGTAAACTTCTTCCCTGACTTCCAGGTAACAAACAGAATTGGCTTCGCTGTGTGTACTTCCCCCAAAAGCAAATGACTGTGAAAACATACCCAGATCCCTCCCAGGCAAAAGGCAGTAGCCACTCTGACGTTATGTCCCAGGAACAGTGGATGAGATGCAGAGAAGCATCAACATTGCCTACCAACATTTTTCTTGAAGAAATTAAACACCTGTTTTATGAAAGTGGTAGTGAACATCCAGGAGCCTGGGGCAAAGCCTGAGCTCTCAATTTTACATCTCTGAGGACCAAGGTTTCTTCAGTCCCCTTGCATTGTGGTCTGTGTCCATTAGTGTTCCGATGTAAAAATGTTCGTAAATTCACTGCCATTACCTTCTACCCTATACAGAATCCGATTATCTTTGTGGAGTTCTGAGTAAGTAAACTTAACTGGTCAGAACAGAGTGCAGAGGATTTCAAACCCAAATATTTCTCATGGTGGCCCAGTGAAAACAATCTTTTCTCCCTTTAAAGTAAGTAGATCATATGTTGCATCTGGTACAAGCCCTTTGCAGCTGTGTGAGGCTCAGCCGTATCTGAATTTAATGCTTGAACTTCCCTGTGCCATGTGTGTGTGCGCATCTCTTGGTGTTCTCCATCTGCTCTCTGTATGCTGTCCTCACAGGCCTCTCACTGCTCACACAGCAGAGACGGGATGCTTGCCTCTGACTTAGGGCTCTGCCATGCTGTGTGTACATCCTGAGGGGAGCAGCCTACAGTCGGGCTTTGTTCTGTTCCTCTGCAGTACAGCTGAGCATCATCAGTCTGAAAAATCCTAAGTCCAAAATGTCCAGGTTTCCTATAACTTTTTGAGTCAACAGAGCTCAAAGTGAAACAGTGAAAGTTGACTTCATGCATGAAATTATTAAAATAAAAATCCTACAAAGATTTTTCTTCTGGTATAGATGATGCTCCTTGAGATTGATCCAAACTCTATACATACTTCTGAGTATTAAAAAAAATCATAAAAGTCTAGTTTACAGGTTGTTTTATATATCCTTTGTATCATGATATTGCACAAAGCACTTATGGAGGAGGTGACAACT
>NC_022020.1:48888948-48914503 GCF_000317375.1 Microtus ochrogaster
AAAAGGAAGATGCTACAAATACTACACAAAGGCTGGGTGCTCTTGGCAGAAACTGGGATTAGAAAGGATAGAGCGGGGGCAGAAAGTGCTAAGGAGAGGAGAATTTTCTGGAGCAGTGGTGCTGAAGGCCTTGACTTTTAGGCTGGATGAAGAAAGCAGAGGAAGCCCTAAGTAAGTGGAGTACCAAGTGAATGTATGTGTTGACACAAGCCAACCATGTTAATACCCTAGGACCCCGGAAAGATGGAAGGATTTACAGAAAGCCTTCTCCTCAGGAAGAAATGGCAAAGCCTTCCCTCTGGTCCATACGTGGATGTTGACAGAATATGCTAAAATATCTACCATAGCTTTCTTCCTCCTGGATGTCCACAGCCTGAAGACTGCTCCCCTACAGAGAATGCGTGCCTACTGAGATTAGCTAAACCAGTCCCCATGTCCAGCTGCATGCCATAAACCCTTTGTTTACTGGTGGGTTAGCAATAATGCTGTCTCTGTGATTCAGTTGTGAGCAACAACCTCCCCGCCCCGACTCTGTTCACTCATTATAATAAACAGGCCGAGCTGGGTGGTGGGAGCCAAAGCAGAAACCCAGACCACCCGACCCCAGCTTTCTGCCTGTTTCTGTCTTTTCTTCTTTCCCTCACTGCCCAAATCAGGTCTGTGTTCAGAGCTGTGCTTGACCCTGCAAATGCTGGGTGGGAGGAATGCCAACCCCATACTCTGGGAATCCTAACAGTAGCTGAGGTGGGCAGCAGAGAAGACAGGAAGGAAACAGCATTTAGTAGCCACAGAAGGTCTTTCCGTCTCCTCTGCTCACTACCTATGGCAGGAAGCCACAACCAGGTCCGATGATGTAATTGTTTGTTAAGGAGTTTGTGTACATTTAGGAAGGCTTGCATGAAAGCCTGAGTATATATCTGAGGGGTGGTGGAGCATTTCCCACGATCTTAAGGGAAAACTGACAGTTCTTATTAAATCTGCTTCATAGAAGCTGCCATTTTATCTGAGTCAAATGTCTTTGTCCCTAGCTAAGGTGTGTCTCTGATAGAGGCAAAGAAAAACTAGCTTATGTTAATGAGAGTTATGAAAGATCTGATTTCAGAATATGCACAGGACACAGATCAATACAAACACGAACTCCGAGTTTCTAGATAGCACCTATCAAGGGAGCTCTCTCAAACACTGCTTTTCCTAGACCCCACGCCTCAACTCTATCCCGCATGGAACAGACGGTTTGCCATCTCAGGCTTTCTACCCAGCATGTGCTAACACCCAGACTTGAACTCCCTAAGGGAGATGTTCTACAGCTTGTCTGTTTGCACCGCTAGTGAAACCGAAACCATCACGTGAATATCTCCAGCCCAGATCATGGTGCCAGTGTAAACACCCGGAACCCTGCTTTGGTTCTGACCACAGCCATTTATGGCCCCCGGGACCCTGAGCTACAAGGACCCAATCTGATAAAGACAGAGCTCACAAACCAAAAGATACTTTCTCCCAGTCATGTTTTCAAAGAAAAGTTTTAATTAAGGATAACATTTTTTTTCTCTAAAGAGAAACAGATTATTTGACCAGATGCCTATTAAGTGATACCCTGCTGGGGTGAGTGAAGATTGAGTTGAGTATTTCACAAGCTGGAAACTAAAGTTCTAGGTAAAACCCAACAGTTCAAAGATGTAAATCACCTACATTGATTTTACACACACACACACACACACACACACACACACACACCACCCCTCCACACACACTCAGAGATGGACACAGAAAACAGAGAAGAATATTCTCTTTCCCTCTCCTCCTCCTCTTCCTCCTCCTCTTCCTCCTCCTCTTCCTCCTCCTCCTCCTCCTCCTTCTCTCTCTCTCTCTCTCTCTCTCTCTCTCTCTCTCTCTCTCTCTCTCTCTCTTCCTAAACAGAGTCTCTCACTAAATCCAAAGCTCAGTGCTTCAGCTAGGATGCTGGATGATTGAGCTCTCTTGATTTCTGCTCATGATTCGCTTGCTCTACCTCATCCCCACCCACCCACCATGCTATCCCTGCCTGCTGGGGCTCTTTATAGGTGCCCACACTTGTAGAGAAGTATTCTTACCCACTGAATCATCTGCTTATCATACTCTAGCCCATGCTCTCTAGTCTCCTACTCTAGCCCCTACCCTAGCCCCTTACTTTGACAACCTTTCTAATTTTAAAACAGGCTACTAAACTTTTCAGGAATGTTTATATACTCACAATGGGAAAGAATATAGAGGCCCTTATTCCAGAAGGCCAACATTTATTGTAATGAACTCACAAATAAAAACAGCATGAAGTTAGGTTAAGACAGTTACTCCAGCAAACACTTTCTTTTCATCAGAGTGATTTTCATTTTTACTGAAAGAAGCCAGCAGGATGAATTATGTAAGGAAAAGGGCTGGACTCCGTGCTTCTGTGTGAAAATTATTCTTGGCTTATAAACCATGCTGCCAAACTCCAGTTGAGACCACTCCTTATTTTGTAGACATGATTAAAGCATTGAGGTGATTTGAGGTTCATGTGTTTTTTTTTCTTTTCTGGAGGCTCCTCAGAGAGGCGAGATGAAGAAAAACCCACCTTGATACAAAGAATCTTTCATTTTATACATTAAAGTTCACAGACGTATGACCTCAGTTTGAAATTTTAGAAAGTAAGCCACTTGGAAACTACAAATCTTTATTTTCCTCAGTGGTTTTTTTTCTCGATTCCTGCGTCTGCACAGAACAACACATCATGAAAGCATTCTTAGGGCCTGAATTTTTATTATTTCTAAATACTGTGCACACATCAGCTCAAGACATGATGGTAAATTCCATCACCCAGTTATTAAGTTGTGAATGTAGAGAATAAAACCTTTTAAATTTGGCCTTAAATTCTCAAAGGACTTACTTGTTCTCCAAAGGCAAAACTGATAGTAACTAAAATATTTTGAGAAGGGCAGATTCTATGAAATTAGGGTCTGTGTCACCGACCCTAATAGTTATTTAAAATGTCACTTGTTTATCAAGCATCTCTTTGATGTTCCTTATTTCCCTATCCTGTGGCTAGAACCAAAGGCTGCAAAGTGACAACGGGCTTTTTTTTTTCCCCCAGGAAACTCAGAATAATGTAAGACCCAAAGGCAAGGCGGGACTATATGGTACACACATCACTATAAATATTGTTTGATCCTAGAGGCAGACAGGCATTGTTGGAAAAACAGGAGGGAAACATTTAAGAGAGTTCTGAGATGAAGTGGATGGGCATGCATGGCTGGGGTGTCCTAGAGAGGATCACAAGAATGAGAGCATCAGTTAGCTTTCTACAAGATACAGGGGACAGGCTACCTTATAAAGAGAAGGTATGCTTAGTACTGGAGCGTCAACATCCAGACCTGAGCATCCTGCTGGCTTGTCCTCTGGTACTGTTGAAGCCCACTGTGTAGTTTGAATGTAACTGGCCCCCACAATCCCATAATCCCATTGATAATTAAGATGGGCTCAACAGATGGAAGTTTCTCTATAGTGGGTGCAACAAGCGTGGCAACAGGCAGAAGGCTTCAGGAAGCTACAAATCTCCCCAGAGATAGAACCAAGGCCTTGAATCATTTCTACCTGCATTGGGAACAATTCTGGGAGAACATGTGTTCATTGTAGCTATTTTTGGTGTATTATTTTACATTTTCAATTGGTCTTTGGAGTGACATAAGAAAGCAACAGATAAAGCACATGCAATTATGTTGACAATGACGTCATCTGAGTCTAGGAGCAATAACCACATTCACTGAGAATAAAGCTTTGACTTTTTAAGTGAAAATGGGCAAGAGATCAGTAAAAGCCTGTTATTTTTAAACAGGCAGCAGTCAGCTTGACCTGAAAGCAGGAACCTGTCATTCTGTGGGCAGGCTGCTGGTCTCCAGGCTCTTACCTGATGAATCCTTTTCTCAGATAAAACTGCAGCTCGCTCTGGAAGGAGCAAACACATTTAGACCCTCTTCTGATCTGACTGTGGTGCCTTTGGCTAGCATTCTATCACCTTTTGGCTTTTATCCCAAATGCTACCTATGGTGTGTGAGGTACAGTGGCAGATGCCTTTTACAGGTAGAAGCATTTACAATCCAGCGCACGGTTCTCCAAGCACATTGGATCTTCCTGAACCGCAAGTGCTGCTACCACTGACACTTGACAAGGATGCACGCTGGCCTGCAGAGCACCAGGGTCTGCATCACACTGTGTGCACATGAGAACCAAACCTTTGCCGCTGAGAATTTGGGCCATCCTAGTTTATAACTCTTACTTAGAACAGGGAGAGTGCCACTGGCTTGACACTGTCACACTTGTCTAGCATAACTGTGACTAGATTGATAGGTGGCTATACGTTATAAATATTTATAATCATAAACTATGAAACTCTGTACAGAAAAGCAAGGTTTCTGGTTAAAGACGAAAGCTAAGCGGCATGGTGAATTCCCAGTCTCTTAAAAGGATCACAAAACAGAGAGGTTTTCTTAGCCACTATCTCTAGACTTCAGCTGCAGGCTAGAGAGCACAGTCGTGGACCTAAGAACACAGCTGCAGGCTAGTCAGTCCTGCTTCCTAGAGTTGAGGCGGTGAGCATGGCTCCCAGAGCTAGAAGTGAAGGTACCTCTGCCATGTCGAAAAGCCAAGCAAGGCAGAGTCAACAGCCAAAGCCACCGGGCCGGTCCTAAGCATGCCCACTTAGCATTTTAAAATTCTTCTTGTCAAAAAATAATTACAAATACACAATAATGACAGATTCAGTCAAAAACAAACCTCTAAGTCACAGTGTGTTTAAAACATATGCATAGGCTTGAGAAAGAGAGGAAAGGGATAGAGACAGTCATAGATCAAAAGAATAATTTAAAGATAATACGATGAGGTCCCTAAAGAAAAAAATAAATTAATAAAAATTACTATAATCCATGTAAAGATGGAAAATACACAGAGAATCTAGATTATGTGTACTATTGTGTTTTTTTAAATTTTTGACTGTTAATGAATTAATTGCTAACAGATATTTGATTATGGGGGCTATTAATTATATATATATACATATATATATATTATCATCTTGACTTCAAAATTTAAATCTGAGACTATGTTGCTTTAGAGAAGCAGTTTTGCTTTTATTTCCACAGAAAATGAGGGGCTGTAGACTCCTTCCATGTTAAAATGGTTTGATCAAGTAAAACACCCTGGAAAATCTCTAATGGGAGTGATGGCCCAGGTGATCCAACATCCATAACAGCTTCAAGGCAACTGTCTGAGACAATGTAGCTTCACAGACTACTACAGTCAAGTATTTAACTGTAATTCTAAATTTACTCAGGATCCCTATAAGATTACCAGCACCCAGCACCTCCAGTCAGCAGGAAGTAGTATAGAAAATTGTGTCCATATTTCCAAAATATTGTTTATTAATTTTTGTTTTAATTTAAGGGTGTTGTTTATAAGTGGTTAATGGTCATAGTCAATTTGTTTCTAAAGAAAAAAAGGGGGATATGATATAGAAATGTACTTTAATCCAAAAAAAAAAAAAACACTGCTAATCTCACAATACACTGGTATGGATTTTGGTTTATTGATACAGATTTAAGGTCAATTTTGCTACACTATACTTTATTTCTACTCTTGTTCAAAATTTTATGTTTATGCAGTTAATTTAAAAATGCAATGTATAGTTAAGAAATACAAATTAATAGTCGTCCATTATAGTCATGTTAGTTAGGTTTTATAGATATGCAGATATACTTCAGATGGATCTTCAAACACTTCAAAGACCTGTAGAATATGGCCTTAAAATGTTTTAAGAACTTTGACTTTTCTTGACAATGAGACACATCTGCTCCTGGCAGCATCAATTACTTCAAGGTCAGAAAGGGCATTTGTTTTCAATGTGCTAAGGCTAGCCACTTGGGCAATAAACTGCTCTTTCTTGGACTGATTGACAATATGCTGCATAAACTGGGCATGCAGGACCAATACAAGAGTGACTGCTAAATTTGCAAAAACAAGATGGGACAGTCCTTCAGGGTTCCTGCTTCATTAAAGAGTCTGTCGAATATTCTGCAGAACACGGAAGAAAATGACTGACAAACTACCAATAAAAAAAATGGGATAGTTTCAAATTTCCTACTTCACTGAGAAATATGCCAGAAACTCTAGGCTTATAGGCTGAATATGGATGCCCCAACATTACAGAAAAACTTTGGGTGACTGTCCAGGCAGCCAGCTATCTGTCAGTTCTAGAGTTTTGGAAGTTACTTACAATGTACTTTCTGGTTTCTTAGGTTGTATTATATCCTTATAAGGTCTTTGGTGGAGTTGAAGACTAGATAGTTATACCTTTCTTTAGTTATGAAACTTTAGAATCACAATGATAAAACAGATTATAGAATATTTTCTTTAATTTTGCCAAATATAAATGGAGTAAATACTATAACTGTAATTCTTGTTTGATAAGCATTTTGTTATAATTAATTTTACTATGTCAAAGTTAAAATCTTCCTTTTTAATTAGACAGACAAGAGGAGATAATGTGGGATTCCCCTCTGTATGCTGTGAATATGTTTTATTACCATTGGTTAATAAAGAAGCTGCTTTGGCCCATGGCAGGGCAGAATATTTCTAGGTAGGAAAGCCAAACTGAATACAAGGAGAAAGAAGGTGCAATCAGAGACACAAGCAGCTGCCAGGGAAGCAAGATGCGAGGTAACAAGTCACAGCCTCTTGGTAAAATATAAAATAATAGAAATGGATTAATTTAAGTTGTAAGAGCTAGTTAAAAATAAGCCTGAGCTAAAAGGCCAGTTTGTAATTAATATTAAGTTTTATAGTGTTTAAGTGGTGGGTGAGAGAGAAACCTCTCTCTCTCTCTCTCAAATATATTAAAGAAAGTCTCAAGCCTTATGCTATTTCTTACGTGTAGGCCAATATTCAGCTCTGAAAAAGCAAAAGACATTTTCTTCCAGGGCTATAGTGTGGTTACTATTCCTAAGGCTTCACAGTAGTGAGTCTTAGGGTCACTGGAGGCCCAATCAATATTTAAATTTCCTATTCCCATGAAAAATACCATTTTTCTATCCTGGTATACATTTATTCTGATATATCATGTGTACTGTCACAAGGTATTTAGAAAGGAAACATCTGAATGGTCCCACTAAGAACTGCATGGGGACGGCAGGCAGAGAGACCCCATAGGTTTTCCTTGCAGCCACACACCAGCAAAACACCGAGTCTCTACCTTCTTCTTGGAGAAGCTTTGAGGCTTCATCTAACAAATGACTTCTTCCTTTTAGGTGTGCTCATTTAAATACAATCTATTGCCCAACATATGGAGGAACAAACTTCACAAAATGACTTAGCTACGAAGAGGCCAACAACTCTTAACACTATTGCAAAGAAATATGAAGCTTTATTTAAGGTGAAATCTGAATTTTCATTAAGGCAAACATCAGGTTGACCTTGAGAGACAAGACGAAAGTTGTATTTTTCAGTCCTGCTGGCCAGCTTCACACCTATACAAGCACAACAGCTCCAGAGACTTACATCTGTTTCATTTTAAGATGTGATGTGATATGCAGAATACTCCCTTCCCGTAAATGAGAAAATATAGTAGCATTTTATGACAACATTTGAAAACCTGAATAATCACCAAAAATATTTCAGTAGATCTGCAGCATAGGTACTAAAAGCGATGGTTGAAACTACAATTCAAAAATAAACATGCCACTTGTTATGTATCCTAATAGTAACAGTGTTTTTATTCAGAAGCATGTAGATTTAGGGAGGCACTGGAGTATAGATATTATATCATCTGGTTTTATTCAACATAGTAATAAAATGAGAAGAGTCAGCAAGACTTGCAGCACAGGGTTATATCTCTAGAGGCACGGGGATAGGAAAAATAAAACAGAAAACAAAAGAGACCTATAACCCCCAAATTCTATGTGATACAACATTTGAGATCCTAGTGTTGGGAACCAAGAACCCTAGTGATTAACACAGGTTAACATGAGGTCTGTGCCTGGATGGAGAAACATGCAGAGTTTATTTGAATCTTTGTTACCTGTGAGGTCATAGTCCATAGAGGGAGTCCATAAGTGATGGTTATCATCCAAACCTGCCAGCTGCCTATTTCTGCAAATAAAATTTTCTTGGGATATAGCCAAACCCACTATCTCTAGCTGCAATCTGGTCCAACAGCAACATTAAGAAACTGGAACAGAAATTTTAATCTTGGGTCACAAGACCCTAAGAGGTGTGCTATCTGTCCCATTACAGTATAACTTTGCCAAATCCTCTTTTATGAACTAGAAATGATTTGGCAAATGTTTGGTGCACGGTACCTGTTGTTATGGAACCATCCATTACTTGAATAAGAGTTGGGGTCCTGTAGTCCAGGGATCAAGCTTTTTCTTTACTTGTGAGGTCATGTGGAAGCATCTTAGGGGGAAGCTCTCCCACAAAATGTTTTGCTCAGGTGACAATGAAGACTCTCAACTTGTTCTTTATGGAAAACTCGTCCAAGGTAAGTGCTATTGAAAGGACACTGAGATACCATTTCTTACACGATGGTATAAACCTCAGGATGATAACTTACTCTGATGTAAGGAAACCTATGTATTTGGCTGATGGGGTAACACCACTGGCTTACAGGTGAGAATCTGGTATATTTACCAGCATTCCATGTGGATTCCCTCATTGCACTTATGAGTCTATCTTCAAGATATTTGGCAAAAAGTAAATGTATGTAAGGCTACTCACAGTCAGGTTTTGTTTTTTAATGTGTGTGTGTTTGTGATAGTATTACTTGTCAATCTGATGGAACCCATGCTTGTCTGGAGAATCATCTCTGACCTAGCCCATGAGTAATTATCTTAACTGGCTTAACTAAGGTGGGAAAACCCAGGCAATAGCCTCATCTGCTGGGCCTCCAGTTGTAGTCAAATTGAAGGTTCTACGTGGGATGCCACATGCCTCTGGGAGAAAGTCATTTGCTATATCTGCCCCCTTCAGTTCAAAGACAGATAGCTCGGAGGAGCAGCACTAACCAGACACAGCTATCGTCGTCTTCCTGATGCTACTGGGAGTCATCTCTTGCTTGTGGGGAGATACCAGTGTGGAAATAAATAGGAATAAGTGACACAGTCCTAGCATTCATTATCTTAGAGCTGGTAAGATGTAGCTGTTTAAAAAATTGGGGATAATCAATATAAATATATATTTATTTGTATTAAAACAAGATGATGAAAACAAACAAGGTCAACTCTACTTGCTACAGTTCTTTAATTACTTAGCTCATCTTTCAGACTATTTTGTGGTCTAAGCATTCTCAAATCAAAGCTCATTTTCTTCTTTACTTCTCCTCTGTGTAGAGGTGGGAAACTTATTATCTCATTTGTATTTTACATTTTGATTTTTTTTTGAGACAAGTTCTCATATAATCCAGACTGGCCTCCGACTGCCCATACAGCTGAGGCAGGCCTTGAGTTACTGATCTTTGTGTCTCCGTTCTCAGGTGTGACGATTACCAAGCAAAGATTCTATGAACCAAAGCTCTAACTTTACAAAGACAGTGAGGCTTTGAGACATAAAGTGACATCATGTCCAAGGTCACAAAGTCAAAGAAGTGATGGCAAGGCTATCGATTCACAATGGAGAAACCACTTAGAATAAAATGGGACGGTGGTGGCTACATGTGGGCTGTGCTATTCCCGGTTTACCTTTCGAAGCCAATCTGCCGGAAGGTCTTTTCCCACGTTGAGCCTGAAAGGTAAAGAGACCACGGTCAGCACACTCATGGACTCAGCTTCCCTCTGCTACCTCACATGTCTGTGAAATGGCATCTTCCCTCAAAGCCATCACTCCCACATCCAGTCTGCAGATGGCTTTTGCACATTCTTGTTTGTTTTTTTTTTCATTTCATGCTTAATTAATAATGCAGTGATACAAAGATAATTAGATTCATCGCATCAAAGATTCATCATCCCTTTGCAATGCAAACATTCAAAATCCTCACTCATGGCTATTTTGAAAAATACAGGAATTTCTTGTTTGGTTGAGTTAAATACTGTGTGATACAACATCAGAGTTCTTCTCTTCCATCAAACTGTAATTTTGTACTTGACCACTCCCCGCCACACACACCTTTTCTAGCTTCTAGTAAGACCATTTTACTCTTCTTCCAGGAGGTAAGTTTTCCAGACGCCACAAATGTTACAAAAGCAAAATCAGACAAATGGAATCACATCAAATTGAAGTTGGCAAGCAACCACACTCCAGACATAGCAGTATGTCTAGTTGAGAAAAAAATGTGAGTCCTATTCTCATTAAAAAATAATGTAATGAGGGCTGGGAAGATGGATAAATTATTAAAATATTTGCTGTGCAAACATGAGGACCAGAGATGGGATCCACACGCCCCACAGAAGTGCTGGCTTTTGTTAAACACTATCCCGACAGATACTGTGCACATGCTGAAGTTAAGGGGTTGGTGGTAACTCATGGTATTTTTATATTTATATTTTAGTCACTATGGCAAATTGTTCCCCATCTGACATTTGGTGTGTAAGTTGTGTCTGCAGCAGCTGATAGCCACGACAGATCACATCCCACTATGTTCTGGTGCCTTATTCTGCAAGCAGGAGTGGCGAGTTCAACCTGTAGTCTCCAGAGGCTGCTAAGAAGATGCTCACAAAAGTCTGAGGAAACTGGGCTGGTACAGAAATCTTGTGAATTCTGCTCCAAATGCTTTATCTCCAAACTGCCACAGAGATATCCAGAGGCAGGTCGGCTTCCTGGAGGACAGGAGCTCACATGGAACCAAGAAACCCCAGGGTTGTCTGGACTAATCTCAAGAGAGGCTGAATTAGTCTTGAGGGACTATAAGCTGTACTTCACCAGGAAACTGGGCCTGTGTTAACTGATCATGGTGCAGTGTTTTAGATAACTTGAAAGACTGGATTTCAGAGATGAACGGCATGCTGATTTAAACCAAATTCAGAGGTATTTTCCGAAATGACGTCACTGGGATCCAGCAGAATTCCAATTGGCTTTGTGAGTGCAACTGAGATCTAACCAGGCCAGGAATGTCCCTTGGCCCCAAGCCCAGGGAAGCGGCCTGCATATAAAGATCTTCCTTTCTGTGAATGCTACGCAAGATGATGGAGAATCCTTATCTCAAGAATTCTGTGAGGTGAATGATCTACTCTAGAAGTCCTACCAGATCAGACAGCAGTGAATAAACACCCGTGGGTAGAAGCCAGGTGCTTGTGCTGGCCACCACCTGGACCACATTATGAGGTGGGATGATGCCTCCTGTCAGAGGGTGAAGCTGACCGTCAGGAGCAGAGCAAGCATGGGGAGCAGCGAGGTGATGCTGAGAGGGGCTTGATGCTATTCTTCCTGACTTCTGCTTCCACTGGGAACCAACATACCTCAATTCTATTCCATTTCTGTCATTTTTCCTGATCTTTCCAATGTATTCGCAGATTTTTTCCCCTTCTTTTAGTTCTAAGAAAATCATTTCTCTGATTTCACTTATTGTGAAGGTAAAATTAAAATGTAATGTAAATGAAATGATTAACTTTCACTTATAGGGCCTACATGATTTCTGAAAAAATATAAATTTAATCAAACAAGCAAGACAAAAAATCCTAGTTTTTGGCTCAGGCTGTCAGTACTCTTTGAAATAAATGTGGCCAAGTCACTGGTCCATGCGGAGACAGAGAATGCCTTCCACCTGGTCTGCAGGATCTTGCTGTCTTCACATCACAGGCTCATCGACTTTTGCTGTTTGCACTTGCTCACCAGCTGCGTGTGCGAAAAATGGGTCTGGATACATTCAAATTTGGTTTCTGCCCTTAGGCCCCCTATACATTAGAGGTTTGGGTTTTTATGTCCTTGGTGAGCATTTAGTCGGGATAAAACAAGAAATTCCCAATAAATGGACCAGACAGACCCAGATCCTTTGGCACAGAGGATATTTTCGGCAGCTCATTATGCAGCTTCTGAGGAATTCTTTTAAAGTCATCAGCCATGGTCCATGGCCGTAAGCTGATAGCATTTGCCTTTGCCAGGGCAGCCCCGCATGTCAAAAACAGTAGAGAAAACAAAAGCACATGGCCAACTTCTTCAGATTTTACCCTTTCCAAATGAGATTTACAGGGGTCCCTCACCTGTGGTTTTCCATGCTGTAGTACCAGTAACCCACAGTCATCTGTGGTCTGAAATATTAAATGGAAAATTCCAGAAGTAAACGGCTCACAAGTTTTAAATGACTTTCATTACAGTAGATTGCCATAATTATTCTATTTTATGAGCTGCTATTGTCATTAACCTTCCCGAGTCTCAGGAAGAAGCAACACTTTATCATAAGCGTGTATATAAGAGAAAGCACACAATCTGTGAGGCTTTGTGCTATTTTCATTCTAGCATCCACTGGGAGTCTCGGAACATGTCCCCAGAGGCAAGAGGGACCACTGTAACCCACAGAGGAGTCTAAAACAGGCCGTATTTTCCAGCAGAAGGCAGGCAACACAAAGAAACTCCTAGCATACAGAAAGGGATGACATTTTTAAGTTTTTTTTTTCCTTTTCAATCCGAATGGTGTAATTACAAGCCATGATGTATGATTCTTCACTTTTAAAAGCTGCCCATGTTAGTGCGCCAACATCCTGCTCAACAGAACTGTAATCTAGAGCAGAGGGCGGTAGAGCATGGATGGAGTCCAGCTGGAGTCCAAGGACATTCACTTGAGGAGCAAGGCCCAGTATCTGAGCTGGGTATTCCTGGGTGACAATACTCCATAGTGCCTCTCCGCTAACTCTCAGGAGGGGAGTCCTAAAGAAGACAGCCATGCTGTCTCCCAGAAGGTACGTCAGCAATCACTCCTTACAGACGAACAATGTTCTGCCCCTCGAGTCTCATCCCACAGCTCTGTCTGCTTATTAGTCTTTTTAAAACTTAGATTGATTTATTTGTGTGTGTCTGTGTGTATGTGTGCCATGTCACAGCGCCCAGGTAGAGGTCAGCGGGCAACTTGTGGAGTTGGTTTTCTCCTCCCAACACATGAATGCTAGGGATCAAACGACGGTCATCAGGCCTTGTGGCAGTTGCTTTTGTCTGCCGAGCCATTTTACTGGCCCTTTCTTGGTGAGATTTTGTTTTTAATAGATTGTTTTCACACAGTATATTTCCTTTCTTGAGTGGTTGCCAATTGAAGATAACTTCTGGTCTAGGGATGGGGGCTGGTGTCTGCTTCCTCTCTCAGCACTGGACCCCCATCTGGCTCAGACCCCTGCAGGCCCTGTGCATGCTGCCATAGTCTCTGTGTGTTCGCATGCTTATTGGTCCTGCTGTCTTTAGAAGGCCTTGCTTCCTTAGCATCCTCCATCCCCTCTGGCCCTTATGTCTTCTCTTCCACTGGGTTCCCTGAGCCCTGAGGGGAGGGATTTGATGGAGACACACTTAGGTTGAGTGTTCCAAGGTCTCTCACTCTCTGCATCTTGCCTGGCTGTGGGTCTCTATTTGTTCCCATCTGCTGCAGGAGGAAGCTTCTCTGATGATGGCTGAGCAAGTCACTCATCTTTGAGTATAGACGAATGTGGTTAGCGAGTCATTGTATTAGGCGTTTAATTGTTATGTTGATTTCCAATGTGAAACATTCTTTAAAATGGGTAAAAATTCTTAAAAGTGCCTGCATCCTCCTCCCCAGTATTTGCCTGTATGTTAACAATGAAACAGTTCACATCATTAGACCCTTACAAGGTGCGAGACTTACATGCATTAGCTAAGCAAATCCCCTTGAACATTCAGTGAAGATATTACTATTATTCTATCCTACCTCAGGTGAGAAAACAGAGGTTCAGATTAATTCTAACTTCACTCTGCTTTGCCAAACTTTAGGCACTGCGTTCAGGTCTTGCCTTCTTTGACAGCATGGGTACTTATCTTTGAATCCTCGTGTTTCTAGTTAACCCCAGTATTTGTGTCTTGAGGTTATGAAGATTAATAAAGTTGTGTGAGTAAGGTCCCCTAACGTCAGTAGTGGTGATGGAAAAAGAGAGACTTTAGCTACCACCGCATTCCATCTCACAGTCTGATGAGCTTCACGGTGCTATGATGCAGCAGAAGGCTCCCAACAGAGGCTGCCCCATGTCTCTGAACTGCCCACGCTCCGGCAGCAGAAGCTGTTACCCAGTGTGTGGTGCTCAGCTGCGGCAGCAGCTTCCTCTTCCTTCTCCTTCTTATCTCTCTCTCCCACTTGATGTAGCTATAGCATGGCATTCAATCCTTTGCCCTGCCCTCTGGCTCTGGATCTGATCATTAATGCTAGAAGCATAGAAGTTTTCAGCATGTCGATTTCACTGAACTATGTAGCTCGAATTCTAGTATTCTTTATCTGTCTCCCACAGAAACGGAGCAACGTTGCAGCCATCTCTCATCATCCCTGTGCATTTCCTTGATCTTGTTAAGTATTCAAAATGCACAACAAGGTTTCAAGCATATAAATAAATGTCAGTAAAAGGTCAAATACAGGCATGTGGTCCATACAAGATGGAAGCAGAGTGAGCATCTTTTTTGTTTTTTCTGTGGTATCAATTTGAAGCTGGAGAACATTATTTGCAGAGAGGCATGGGCACTCTAGTGACCACTCTGTTTCTGCATGTCTTTCTTTCCTCAGACAAGACCCCCTTAGACATGATGATCAGAGGATTTCAATGCACTTTTATTTTTTCGCAAATGCAACTAGCAGAAAAGCAAAATTCTCCATCTTCGCACCACAATGGGAGCTCCCTTCATTACTATGTCTTTTCTCTGATTCTTTTTAGCTGCCATTCTTTCAACCAATTTCATACTCAAACTATAGAAAAAAGTAACTGTTTTCCTTAGAGTCTCAAGATGTAACAGAAAACAACAGTGTCAGACAAAGGAAGCATCTCTTTCTGCTGGTTGAATGGGTTTATACCAAGTGTGTCTCAGACACTGAAACAATTTGAACATAGGCCTGTTTCTGCTCTTTTTGAAATAACTAGCAGAAAAGGAGCAATCATCCACAAGTGATGGATTTTGCAAGCTTACTCCTATAAAACAGGAATATTTTCATATACCACCTGAGCTCTCAAACAGGCAGACACGCCACCTGGCACAGAACTGGGTGAGAAAGAGCTCAGGTATCGGGAAATTATCCACACAGTCTCGGTCAGGGGCTTCATTTACATCATATTTCTAACTCTTAAAAGGAAAAGAATTTTAAACTTAGTTGTTTTTTTTAAAGGCCAAGATTTAACCATGAATAGAATATGGAATCGTAAGAGAAAAGTAGATTTTTCTTCCATTTGACCAATAGCGGCATTCAAAGTGTCCTACATACAAAGTGAGATACAAATCCCCTCATTAAATAATGGATTAAAAACAGTTTTTGATTTCTGGTTTAAAATATAATTCAACTGGCAATATGAAAGTTTTCCCATTGAAATAGTTATAGACATATGGAAAAGACACAGAGAGAGGGGAGGAGAGGGAGAGAGAGGGGGGAGGGAGAGGGAGAGAAAAAGAGGTTGGGGGAGTATGTATCTATTTTCAAGAATCACAAAATAACTGCTAGCACATCGGTTTTTCTGAACTGCGTAGCTCAAATTCTAACATTATACGTCTTCTACAGAAACCAAGCAAACCCCCAGCCCCTAAAGAATGTACAAACATATTTCTTCCCTTTCCCGTGGTCTACCTCTCATTTAGAAACAGTTACTTTTCTGTAAGGAGCTGACTAATGACCTTCTTACATAGATGGTTTGTTCCGAGGTGGGCACATGTGTTTCCCATCAATATCATCATCATCACCACCTTTTCACACCCGATCACACACCCAGAACGAATTAGGCAGTAGGAGGGGAGTCTGAGCGGGGGTTGATGGGGATGGGGACGCCCATGGGATTGCATCTTTTGAGAACTAGTGGGCTGGCCAGTAAAAGAATTTATAGGCATGGCTATGGACTGACAATTCCTGGCAGATCCCCAACATGAACAATGGAAACAGCCTAAATGAGCATCAAGAACAAGAGTCTAAACACACAGTTTCAGTGCAGGGGCCAGTATGTAATTTACGTTTGTATGTTGACACAGAGCAGTGGGAAAACTGAGACTTACAATCTTTATGTGATTAGTAAAATTATAGTTGACAGGTTGTCACAACCCATTCAAGCCCATAACGTTCCCATGACTTGGGGCTTTCTACTCTTTATGCATCTGCTTCAGCGAGAATGTTTACATTTCTTTTATCACAAGATGGTCAAAAATAGAATCTGGAGGAAATCCACAACGTTTAGAAAGCAAGGACAGAGAGGAAAGTCAGTTTTTAAAAGGGGGGCGCAAGAATGAGAAGGGAAGAGGTTTTTAGGAATGAGAGGCCAAGTTTAGGGAGAGGTGTTTGTGTCTTTGGGGCCCCTCTGGGGGAGACAAGTAACTCAAAGAAGTTTAGGGAGAGGACTGGAAGCTACTCCCTGGCAAAGCATCCCCTGGGGGAGCACCCGACTCTCCGGGTTCCATCCTAAGGAGATGAAATAAGTTTCAGAGGAACGATGGAGAGCATTGTGTGAAGGGATAGTTTTCAGAGCGGAGCAAAGTTGGGGGAGGAAACAAGGACAGATTTCTACTTTTAAAGTCAGGTTCCATGAAGGTGTAGAGAGGTGACAGAAGAAGCAAGGAGTTGGTGGGACCGCCGAAATATGAGCAGGAATAACGGTCAATATAGGCCTTCAGATGTGACACGTGTGTACCTTCATTGATGAAAGGGGATGGAGAAGAAGGCTGAGCAGAGGTTGAAGAGCCAGAGATGAAGGGAAGTCCCATTTTCTCATCAGCAGAGAGTGATCAGACTTGACATGGACAAGTAAGGACTCTCAGAAGGGACAGAGGGAAGAGGATCATGGTAACGTGTACTCCATTACAATACCATAAATGTAGCAAATGATAGGCATGGAGTTGAGACCGAGCATACAGAACAATGATCTGTGTAAGGAACATGAAAATGCCTCTGGCGGATTGCACATTTGAATAAATATGGTCATGCAAAATCTACACGCTGATGCCTCTTCACAGAGAATCATGATACACAGAGAACGAAAATGAAACAAAGAAAATCATACTTTAGATGGCATAGAAAAGCTCTAAGCATATTTTTATTGTTCCAACTTAGCATGCTGAGATACCCTGCACTGGCTCCACAGAACACTCTAAAAGTTACCCTAAAAAACAAAACACCCAGCAGCTGCTGCTACCCATCGATAGCTTTGCCTTCTGCCCGTCTCAGAGGCCGACTTCAGAAGACATTTCCAGGAACTGTTGTTCCCCTCATTTCAAAGCCAGGTGCATGGAGTTTGATAAGTCTCCCAAGAATTACACACGCTCAGAAAACTGACTCCAGGCTTTTACCGCACTGACCATACGGTGTATGAGTTCTCAAGCAGGCCTGGAATTCTGAGGTGCCTGCAGGAGACTCCCACGTGCTTGCTCTTATGTGAACTCCATGAGGCGACTCGCGGTAAAAATTTAATGAAATAAAAGCAGCTGGGCAAAGAACTTAATAGGTGAGAACACTAGAAAGTGTGAGCTATCACATTCCCCTGACTGTTCTTCTTGTAGATGTTCTTTCTTTCAGGAATGTAGGCATGTCAAAGCACCTCAGACCTCAAGAGCAACCCTGAGCTAGTCTACAGGGAATGTTGGACTCGGGAAGAGTCACTGTGGAGAAGTCTCTATGGCAGACATCAGGAGCCTTTCCGTTTTGATCTTGTATGACTCGACACGTTGAGGAGCTCATATTCATATGTGCTTATTATTTTTAGGCCTCAATCTAAAACTTTTCGGAGGGCATTAGTGACACAGCTTTTACTACTCCCTTCACGAGTCTGTAGCTACATATGTCTTCAGGCAATTACAAGATGAAGTTGATATCTTCTGTTCCAGTACCAATATTTTCTCAAAGGCGTGGCTGAAGTAAGGTCCTGGAATTCTGGCAGCGCAGATGACAATGACTCCACTCTTTGCATCAGCATACCACACTTTCTAGGAGTGAGCTATCATACGGGGACACACACTACAGGTCCACAAAGTTTGGCCAAGGCATTCCTAAAAAGAGGGTCAGCATCTTCCTGGCACCAGTACAATCAAAATATCTGTGCTGTCTCTTACACAAAGTAGGTTATAGAGAAAAAGCCACTAATACAAGGTTCTTGGATAATGTTTTTTTTTTAATGTTTGTTTTTATTTACGTGTATGTGTGTGCCCTGTGTGAGTGTGTTCCATTTGTGTCTTTGAACCCGTGGAAGCCAGGAAGGAATATCAAATCCCCTGGAGCTGAAGTTATATGTGGTTGTGAGCTGCCCAACATGAGCCCTGGAACTAGACTAAAGTCCTGTGAAATAACAGCAGGCTTTTGTTTTAACAGCTGAGCAATCTCTCCAGTACCCTCAGCTAGTAATTTTTAAAGACCTGCTAATTTTTATTCTCCATGTATAAATGTTTTGTCTGCTGCATGTAGTGTACTGCATACGTACCTGGTGCCTGTACAGGCTGGAAGAAGGAGCCAGATCCCTTGCAAATGGGGTTACAGATAGTTGTAAGATGTTGTATGGGTGATGGGAACCACACCCTGGATTTCTATAAGAGGATCAAGAGCTCTTAATTGTTGAGCCATCTTCTTAACCCCCAGCTAGTATTTTAAATGAATAAAACTGCAATATGATTAGTGATTCATAACCTTAGGACACTAATTTTTCAAGATAACTATTGTCCAATTTCCTCTCTCAATCCCACATTGTAACATACAACACACATGAGCATTCACACACCCACATGCCTACAAACACTAAGTAAAATCATTTATTAAGGCCTGTATTTAAGTAAGTTCTGTCATAATTTATTTTTATTTTAGCATATTACTCTGCTTGGCGGCTTCACTTAATCCCCATTGTGTCATGAACTTTTTCTTATAGTGTGTGTTTGCCAAAACTCTCCAAAGATGTCTTACAGAAAATGCACATAAAGTCTCAGAAAGTCAAACCAATGAACATGTCATTCATTTAAAAGCAATTTCTTCATAAAGAGCTCACCAAGCTTACAAAGGAGCTCAGGCTGATGTTCATGAGGTTGTCATTCGCATGAGAATATAAACCAAATCTTGGCCATCTTGTCATTTCTGCAGAAACCGGAAGAAACTGTGTTCGGTTGGTTTTCTGTGTAAGCCAACAGAGGGGACACTGAGGAAGCGAGCAGCGGTAAGGTTGGCTGATGCACTTGAGAGAACGAGTGTTTCTGCTCAATCCACGCACACTTACATCCATTTGTGAGGAACAGAAGACGGGACAAAAGCATCTTTGGTTTTCTTATTTGTCCACTCTTGTGGAGCTGAGTTTCAGTGGAGACAGGCTTAGTTTTTGATCAGGAAAGGGTGTCGTCCTTAACATTCCTTCAGACATCTTTCACAGTATGACAGTTATCTCGTATGGCTGTGACTTTCTTTACATGAAGCACGAATTCCATATTGCATGTGTCACATAGTGTTCACTTACAAAAAACAGATGTACTTGGAAAAATCTCATATTATTGTCCATCACACATCTAAACAATGTGATTCCAAGGTTGTTTTAGTCCTGAGAAAATTGACCATTTCTCAATGCTTAATTCTATAATTATCATCATTAGCTTTGCTGTTAGGAGTTGGGCATTACCACTGAGTGAAAAGTTAAGGACAATCATGGACAGTGATACTTTGCTGAATCAACAGAGGGGTCCAATGATGGACAAGGTGTTGGGAGCAATGAGACCCCAGATCCTGAATTTCTTGTAATCCCCTGATCTGAGTGCCTACAGCTGCTCTGGGCATGAGACCTTCAGGAGTTTCTGATGGCAGGAGAGTGGTTTCTGGTGGGTTTGCCTGGGGCGTGGCTATCTCTATATAATCTGCCCCTGAACACAATAAAGGGGGCATTCTTGGGGAATTCAAGGATGACCCATGTCGCTGTCTCTCTGTTTGTGTGTGTCTGTGTATTTTAACCTCCAGTCCCCTTGCCCGAAGCTCACAAACTGGGTGCCAGCACACAGAACGCAGACACGGGGGCGTGGTGCGCGGCACAAGGGACATCTGCTGTGTTTGCACAACAGAATGCTAAGCAGCCACACAAAGAAGAAAACATCATTCACCGTGAATAAATATGGAGATTGTTGCTAAGTGAAATAAATCAAGGCACAGGAAGGCAAATTCCTAATGATCTCATTCATATGTAAAATCTAAACAAGCTGAGGTCATAGGAATAGAGGGCAGGGGTGTGGTACTAAGACATGGGGGAAAGAGGAGAGAGACGTAGGGATGGGAGGGATTGGTTAAGAGGGGAGCCACAACAATATTGTATCATATAATTCATGGGAACATAGAAATTTTCCTAGGGAAGATTTCATCACAATAATTAGGCTACATACATATGAACATGCATACATAGGTATATACAATAATGAGGCTACATGCATACATAGGTATATACAATAATGAGGCTACATGCATACATAGGTATATACATTAATCAGGCTACATGCATACCTACATGCACACATAGGTTTATATAATAATCAGGCTGCATACATACTCAAATGCATATATAGCTACACACATACAGGAGATGAACAATGGGGGAGTAAAGATAAAAGTCAAAATGCTACAGTTTGTACAATAAGGGGGGCTCCTATTGTTGGTAAACAGCCCCCCTTCCCTTTCTCTCTCTCTTCAGACTCAATGAGGAATGGACTATGACCTTCATTGACTTCATTGAAGTCCTTCATTCATTCTCAGCCCATACCCACTCCCCAAGTGGACAGGTTTCTGACTTTCAGTCATCAGGACTTCTTTCCTAGCCAGCTTCCCACTTGATTTCAGTTTCTCATCCGAGGCAGGGAATGGGACCATCTGCCTTTCAGGGCTGGGGGCACTGCTGCCTGGCTGGCCGCTCTGTAGCTGGATATCCCGGATGCTGGCAGCTGCTAGAGTTCCTTACACTTTGGTTCTGGGGATCCACATTTGTAGCCTGACCTCACAGATAAACCCTAAATCCTAAACCCCAGGCCTTTCCAACTGCATCTCTGGTTGTTACCCACTTATGATGCACCCTGAAGTGGGTTTGATGGTTACTTTAAACTGTCAACTTAACAAGAGAATCTTTGTGAGGGATGGGTGAGATCAGGCTGGTCTTTGGACATGCCCGTCTTGTCAAGGGATTTGTCTCGATTATACTAATTGAAGCGAGAAAACCCACCCACTGTGGGTGACATCATTTCTGAGGTTCTGGGTCTGGTGTGTGTAAGAGGAAAAAGGCAAGCTGAGCCGTAGTAAGCATGCGTGTACTTGCCCCCTCTCTCCCCACGGTGAATGTGGCTAGCTGTTTTAAGCTCTGTCGCCTTGACTTTGCTGCCACAGAGAACCTGGAACTGTGAACAAAAATCCACCTTTTCTCCCTTAAGCTGCTCTTTGTCAGAGTGTGCTGTCACGGCTTATTTTTGATGACTGTAACTGCAGGAGATCTGCTCAGTCAGTCAGTAGAAATGGCATCAAGTAGGAGGTTGGAAATCTGGTCCCAACCCATGAAGTCTAAAGGAAATCTGGGCAAAGCACTCAGGCACCTTGGTGGAAGCCTCAGAAATCAGACTCCACTGTCGGCTACCTTGTGCCTTCTGCCCTTCTGGTCCTCCACCGGGGGAGAAGGACAACTGAGGTAGGGACAGACTGAAAGCAGGCATTGATGAAGGAGGACTCCTGGGTCATTTCCTCCATGGTTAGCAACCCATCCACCCCTACCCCCTCTCTCCAGCAGTTCCTGCAGACCTTTACAGCCAGCAGGAAGACCAGGGAAGCAGGCAACAGTTTTCCACCCCAGGGATCTGAAAAGCTGGCTCGCAAATGACTGGGAACACTGTTGACGGGGGTCCTCCCTTTAGAGGCTTTACCGCACACAGCTAGGAAGGGACTCAGTGACGGGGGAAGACACCTAGTCCAGCTGGCTGTGCTGGTGCACTTGGACCACTGGAGAGGCCGAGGCAGGAGGAAGAGTTGAGTGGAGGGATTCAAAGACAATATACTGACCTCCTGTATTGATTAAAATGGAAAAAGGAGAAGGGGAAGGGAAATAGAGTCGGGAGAAAAGACAAAAATCCACTTCTTGCCATACAGCCCTCTTCCAACCCATTTGTGTGAAGGAATGCCAGCATTTATCTGTTGCTATTTTTGACTTAAGAGTCAGAAGGAAGGAGAAGCCTTGCACTGGTCACAGGGTCACACACACAGGCACAAGAGGCAGACTGCAGACTTCCAGGATGCTTTTCCTTTGATTCTATTGCTCTGGAGACACAGCAGCTGCATTCTCCAGATTCTCACCACATCTCCTTCCAAACTTCTCAGAGGCCACCGGTTTTCCTAATATCTATTTTTAAACTCAGACCACTTATATTGTGGGCCCCCCAAAACATCCATGCCCCGGGGATGCTGACTTAGGCACAGAAACTTGAAGTGGGCTATGAGAGCAATAACCGAAGAGTGGCTTCCAGAGAACTAGCTACCTGCAGAATAGCCAGGGATGGGGAAGGTGCTCCCAGGACACTGGAGCATATGGAATAGCCAGGGGTGGGGAGGGTGTTCCCGGGTCATCGGAGCATGCAGAATAGCCAGAATTGAGGAGAATTTGCCTAAGTCAGCAGAGCAGTGCTGAGGCAACACAACATAGCTCACAATAAAGGAACCTTTTCTCCAGAACCACGCTTTCTACTGATAAATATTGGGAATATTACATCCACACACAAGAATGTCTGACTCATCTGTTGGCACACAGCAGGATCCCTGAGATTTAAATCAGAAGCAGCCGAGAAGCAATCAATACACACTTTAAGGCCAAAGCATGCTTCCAAAGGACATTAGAAAGCCTGCACATACAGAGTGAACATTTTCAAACATGGGGTATTAAGTAGAAGCAAGACGGGAGGTAAGCATTTCTGTCTCTCTGGCTGTGTGGCAGATGCGAATCATCTAATGCCCTAAGGCATTTGGACAGCCATCAACTACAAGGGGCCTCTTTTCATTGCCTTTTACCCTCTGGATGTTTCAAGTCCCATCAAAGACATAAAACTGTACTTTTAGGGGCATAAAATGTATAGAAGGGAGCACTTGCCCAAGCCCCAAAAACTTAAATGGGGATTAATGGATTTAGTTGATGGAAGAGTAACACCTTCAGGGCCGTGTACTTTCTTAATGAGAGTTCCACACAATGGCGCGCTCCCTCTGACTTTCCAATCTGATGTTCCATGGAAGCAACTGTGGTCATTAAGAGAGTGTGGACAAATTCTTTGATGAAACCAGTAACTGTGTTTTCCAGCTGCAGACAGGGAGAGGAGAAACTGGACTAAGAGGAAAAAACCCGGAGCCCTCAACCTGAAGATTGCTGGAATAATTCCAACTCAGGAGTCTAGTGTAGCACAAAACAAAAGAAATCCTTCCCTCCTGCCTACCAAACAGGCAGCGATTTTAAAAAAGAAACTGAGGCATCTCCCTCTGTTCTGAGCAGTCTTTGGGAAGGAACTCTGAATGCACACACTTGATCCAGAACATGGATTCCCAGTCCCGCTCATTGTTGCTCACCTCCACTCTGAAAGGAGGGGGGAGGCCGACTTTTACTTCGTGTGTTTAATCCCAAATCCTCACAGGCCATAAATAAAGCAAATGCAAAGGTTAGCTGTTCATGAATAAAGGTCCTAAGAATGGAACACAAGATTTAGCCACGTATGTCTCAGGCCTTCAAGCCATCACCACGTATTCCACAAATCCATTTTAAGTCCAGCGGATTTTTTTCTGGATCCAGCCCTGTATTAGCCAAAAGTCCCCCTTATTTATTGGTGACCTAAAGAGATTTGTGACTACTTTCTTTTAAGCAGTTATTTCTCCCCATCTTCCTGGCCAGCATGTGTCTTCCTGGGCTATAACTCAGAGCAGAGGAACACGTGGGGCCGGCCTGGGAAGGTGGAATAAGCAGCGTAGGGGAATACAAAGCCAGGCATGGTATCTCAGAGCCAAACATTCCTCTGGCCCATTCATGCAAAGACATTAACAGGACTTCACCTTCCTCCTTGCCTGATGGTTTAATTCAGATGCATTAGCAGGAAGATGCCGAAAAGGTGGTGTTTGTCTCTGGGCTCGCTCAAAGAGATGGATCGCCTCACACTAAGCTTTTAGCTCACTGTAAGTCTTCCAGTCGCAGTGGAGAGGTATCTGCCTGCACACTGGTCTTTAGGCAAACGGTGCTTGCTGAAGCTGCTGTATAGATTACAGTGCAGAGAATATCTGTGTGCAAGGGACGAGCCCAAACACTTGAACCCACGACCATTAGTATCTTTTGCTTCAATGCTATTAAACCAAACTTTTTTAAGTGTGTATTTTTAATTTGATTCATATACTGCATAATACTTACATGTACAAATATTATGCTGTATCCTACTAAGTTGGACAACTTCTATGTTTTTATGTATCTACTGAACTTTTAAATTAAATGAAAATTTGGAAAAATGTTATGAAAACTTCCTTGTGGTTGCCTGTTTTTAAACTTTCTTCATGCCTCTATCAGAGCTTCCTTCATGACTTCCTATGAACGTATGTTCTAGATCGTTAATAACTTTTTATTTATTTTGCAATGTGTTTATCAATCTACTAAATGTTATTTGCCTATTGACAAGTTAATATGTGTGTGTGTTCATGTGCATTTGTGTGTGTGTGTGTATACTACAGGGTCTCACTATCACAGAAACAAGCTGTTTTCTGTGTCTTTGCATTGCACTTTTGCGACTTATGCAGAGCCACTGCCACGGAGGTATGTTATATAAAGACTTATATCATGTGTTGTAATGAAGGGTCAGTAATTAAAGTGGACAGACAGTGTCATGTAACTCTTCAAAATCTCAAACAAGTCCTGCCCATTAAAATCACCCACGTTATTCAGGATCCACCAAAGCGCTTTTGTGGGAGAAACTGGGTGCTCATTTCAAACTCATGTTCTACTGTTGTGACATGGTGTGAGCAGCTGCTAAGATTGTTCTAGTCCGCGGGAGAGGAAGAGTGGACATTGTCACCCCTTGCATCAGAGTCCTGGAACAGAGCAGACCCAGGGCAAAGGCCAGGCTCCAGACCTGTGCCTGGGCCCCAGGGAAACGCTCGGAGTCTACTGGCTCTCATGGCTCATGGCGTGCATACCACAGCAGGTCCGGGCCCCAGTAGCTCTCGTGGCACACATACCACAGCAAGAGGCACGAGAAAGGGGCTTTGTGAGCTGAGTCCCACCCTAACTCAGGCAGGAAATCCGTTTCAAATTCCATTTGTAAAAGGCTGAGAACACTTGTTAACAGGCTAAGGATTTCTGTATGATTTTTTTTTTGACAACGTAAGTCATGTACAAAGAGTCAGAAATGAGTGTTAGACATTACCAATAGTGTGTGTGTGTGTGTGTGTGTGTGTGTG
>NC_022020.1:48914603-48932584 GCF_000317375.1 Microtus ochrogaster
GAGAGAGAGAGAGAGAGAGAGAGAGAGAGAGAGAGAGAGAGAGAGAGAGAAACATCCCCACTGGAGATAGCAAAGAGCGCCAGCAAATAATTACCCAGAGCCAGTGGCTATGCAGATCTCTCAGAAGGTGCTGCTATGACAAGGACCCCATTCTTCAACTGTTCCAAGGAACCTTCTAAAGAAGTAGGGAGACCTTTTATCTTAAATAACTTTCTTTTTTTCCTTTATTTACATCTTATTTAGTAAGTCACTACACAGCTGGAGCCAGATCTTACTGAAAGTACTTGCTGAGCATATGCGTGGGCCTTGGGTTCAATCCTCAGAACCACAAACTAAATAAACAGCCATAAATAAGAGTAGTCACATGACACTATGTGCCAGCTTTATTTTAATATATAAACCTGCCTACAAGATAAGGAGTATTACTCTATCCACTTTACAGATGTGGGAGCTGAGGTCAAGGATCCACTGATTGACTTGGCCAGTTTCCCACGGTATTAAGCGAGAGAGCCAGGATTCCACGGCAAGATGTGTGGCTCTAATCTGCCTGCTAACCACTACTCGGCGTTTACTTCCCTTGTCAAAGGGTTTATGCTTGGGTCCTTACCAATTTCTGGTCAGTTGTACCTAGATTGTACAATGGGGAGGAGATTAGTGGGGTAGTGTTTCTGGTTTTGTCCTAGGGGACAGCATGTGCTCCAGACAATCAAAGATGTTTCTTGTCAAACCCACAAGTTCACAGATCATATTCTGTTGCTGGCAAGAAACCTGTTTGTTTCTCTTGTAGTAAGTGAAGAGGAAGGAAGGGGGCGCTGTTCTCAATTTTAACGTTTGAGTCTTTATAAAGGAAAATGGTATTTTTAGCTTACATAAAAGAAAGTGACTGAACTGGGATCATGACAAAGCCTGGTGTCCGGTAAGGCAAAAAAGAACAAGTGGGGTCACTGCTCCAGAGCCAAGGCTCTCACTGCAGCTGCCAGGTAACCAAGCCACGCCCCTCCCACAGGTGTATGGAGCCCGGTCTGAACTGCTGAGCACTCCCAGTTGCAAGGACGCCTAGCGCAGCACCCCAGGCTCAGCCTGCCTGGCCCATGTGAACCGCGAAGGGGCTTGGACTCTCTGCTCCTCGTTTTCTTGTGAGATATGAAGAAGGCTTTGGCAGTGGTAACAATGGGAAGCAATCCACTTAAGCTGACGACTCTCTTCCGTGTGCGGTCACTGTCACGGGATCTTTGGAAACAACTTGGGAAGTCATTGCAGAGGATCCCTAACTTCACTTACTTTTCAGAGCAAGGGACCTGATGATCTGCTGCAGTGACTCAGCCTGCAGGAAGGCATCTGTCGCCCCAGTGATTTTTCTAGAACTCAAAGTGCCACTTCTGCCTTCAAGCATGAGCGCCTTTCCCTGGAGTCTTTTCGCCAGAGCAGCTCTGGCATCAGAGAGCTCAGGACTGCAGCCTCACCATCCCCTCTAAGCAAATCAAACTTTATGGTTCCTTCATTGAGCTCACAAAAGCTGACCTTGCTTAGCAACTTAGCAATGTGTCCTGGAGAATGGACTGACTGAGTTCTCTTTTCAACGTGTTCTTGAAAGGTTTAACTTTCTGGGGGTGAGGGTGGGGGTGGATGAAAGGAAGTCTCAGAACACCTCTGAGGGTGAGTGGGTCACAAGCAAGCAGACAGTAGCAAGCTTGTGATACAATGTTGTTCGAGGGAAGATCATTCTGCTAAAGCACAGTTCAGCTAACTTCTCCTGGTCAGAGCAAGCTGAAGGTAAGTTGCAAAGTTTTTGCCCAAACTAGAATGCCTCTGAAAGCAGGAAGAAAGGAGCCAAATGTCATCATTACAGGACAAATGAGCAAAACCAAAACCAGTGGATTGCACCTTTGCTAGAGGAAAGGACAGACAGAGAGTGGGGGTGGGGACTATGTTCTACAGGGTTCTGCTCTGAAGACACGATGGCAAACAGATCAAGCACCTCTGCCAGCAGGGCAGCTTCTTTGGCAGGAGGCTGCAAGGAGGGCTCCCCGGGTTCTGAGCACCACCCAGCTTCTACCTCCTTGTAAGTCCACCATTAGCCTGTTTTCCAGATTCGTTTATTTATATTTTTTAAAAATATTTTGGTTATGCTTGCCGAAACGAGGTCTTTCTACGCAGCCCAGGCTGTCCTGGAAGTTGCTATGTAGCCTACCTGGCTGGCCTCAACCCTCACTGCCCGTGCCTGACAGCCTCTTCAGGACTGGGATCATCACGTGCAGCCACCACACCTGGATTCTGCGGCTGTTTCCCTGGAGAGCTCAGAGGTGTGGGCGGGTCCATATCTGAGTACACTTTTATTTCAGTCTGTGCTGTTTCAGCCCCAGTGACAGGGACCGCTGAAACACACCATGATCCTGCTCCCCATCACGAAGAGAGATGAGTATTTAGTCAATGAAGAATAAACTGTTTACTGGGGAATTCCATGTAATGACCAGGGGATGGCACACAGTTAAACACTGCTCCTCGGAACACCCCATAGGAGCCAGGATCCCACAAGGATGAATGAGAGGTGACCTCCATGGTTAGTGCTTGCCACATGCATGAGAGGCCTGGGAAATTCCCCTAGAGTTTTGGGCTTTGCATCTTAATCAGGGCACTCTAAGCCTCTTGGAGACTGTACTCCTTGGGCAGCTTGTTCCCATGACAATACCATGTTCAATCAAACACAGTAGTTGGGAGTTTTGCCGTAGTAGGGGACGTGGTTGGGTTTTGACTACTCGCCATTTTGCTGAGTAAAACTCCTCCCTATCAAAGGTGTTGTTTGGACTGTAGTGAGTAGAATCGCCTTAAAGAAGTTCTTTAATCCAGTTGTTTGGGACACAAATAATGGCTCTCCAAGGCTACCAGAGATAAGAAAAATGGCTTTCCAAAGGAAGTTCTACAGATGAGCAACAAATAGGTCTCACATAGACAGGCCACACTTTACTTCTAATAAATAAGTTAGTCGTGGAAACTACATGCTAAGGTCCCACTTTATAAGGAGTTAAACCTCTTAACTCCCCCAAAGAGGAAGTAAAGCAGCCATAGACTAGCAGAAAGAGGGCCAAGTTTGAGATCAGAGGACATGTGGTTAAACTGGAATTGAACACACAGACTAGCTGTGATGGTGGCTGTAAGCCTGGGCCTTCTTTCTACAGTGGCCTTTACTGAGCATCCTCATTCCCAGTGATTCTCAGGCAGAGTAAAATAATAGTGGAAAGACAGCTTTGTAAATATCTGCAGAAATCTAAAGTACGAAGGCGGTCTTACACTAGACATTATTAGGTATTAATAGAAACAAGGGCTGACCACAGGCTAACACCTATTTTAAGCACTGGCTTCTGCCAACATCCAGGGCCAGACAGAGGAAGGAAGGCTCGTAAATCCGTCTCCTTGAGAAGCCTCTTTAGGAAATGGGTGCAGATTTTTATATTTTTAACTTAAGGGTTTTAATTAGTTTTGAACAATCCCAAAGAATACTTTTTAAAAAAATCATTTAGACTTTATCTACAAAGAGCAAGCTATTGTTCTGCGAGGTGGCAATAAACTTTTTTTGAGTCTCCATGATCAGAAAACAAATTGTGGGTGAGCTTAAGCAGTAATTCACTTTGAACAATAAAGATTTTCCATAAAGCAAGTTTCTAAAGCATGAAAGAGACAAAGAGGCAACAGCGATTCATATTGTAAGATGAGCTCACATCCTTAGTGTGGTTGCAAGAAAAGATGCCAGAAACTGGGAGCTTTGATGACCTTTATTTTAGGTGACATTAAACTTTTTAATTGGAACCACTGCTTAGTTCATGGCTCTACATGAATTTGTTCTAAGAGATTAGCAAGAACCAATGAGGAGAACGTCAAAGGAATTTCTGCTGAATCCCATGAAAGTCATACATGTGTAATTAGAAGTATAGACACAATGGAGTCTCTAATTAACTCTAGCAGCTTGGGCAAAGGCAGTGTGAGGTACAAATTTGATTTCCGATTCTTGTCAAGACTATCTAGTTGTCTGTCTCAGAAATACAAAATTCCAGGAGGGGCTGGCCAACATTTCCTAGGAAAACACTATATTCTTAAAGAAATATTAAGGCTTTCCCTAGCTTTGTATAATGGTTTTTTAATTCATTAGAACAAATACATAAATGTGTGTTTATTGGTGGCATGTGTGGTATTAAAGATGTATGGATTGGTATGGGACAATGGTCTGTATTCTGTCAATTATATTTTAAATAAACACTGATTGGCCAGTAGCCAGGCAGGAAGTATGGGTGGGATAACAGACAGGAAGTAGAGGCGGGTCAGTGAGAACAGGAGAATTTGGGGAAGAAGAAAGCCTAGTCTGCAGTCCTGTCCCAGATGTGAGTTTAAAGCCAATAAGAATATCTCTGAAGACAAAAGGTAAACCTGGATACGGCAGTACCCACTTCAATGCCAGCACCTAGGAGGTTTGGGGTTGCAAGAGACAGGACGCGTGCTGGGCCATGCAGTCCAGCCTTGGCTGTTAGACCCTGTATCTACATAAAGCATGGTAGCGCATGTGTGTAATCCTGGTGTTGAAGAGGCAGAGGCAAGAGGATCCTGAGGCTTCTTGGTCAGCTGACCATGATGAACTGATGGGCTCCAGGTTTGACAAGAGACTCTGTCAAAAAGTAATGTGAGGAGTTATTCAGAAAGACATCTGACATTTACCTTCAACCTACATGCATAGGTACGTATGTGTACACACCACACACACACACACACACCAAAATGAAGCAAACTTCTTCAGACAGAAAATAAGGCAAAACAACTCACAAGCAAACTCTCACAAAAAATTTACAGAAGTTAGTCCTGTATAAGGAAATGACGCTAAATACCATGGGGTTGCAAGAGACAGGACGCGTGCTGGGCCATGCTGACCATGTGGGTCAGCAGAGATTTTTTTTTACCTATTATACAACCCTCTTGAACATTGACTGTTCAGACACATACAGTAGCCATGTAGTTTTCTAATATAAATAAGCAAAAATGACAATGACAACGAAAAGGCAAGGAAGGGAATAAGCATTATGACGCCATCTCACTGTTCTCACTGAGTGTGAAGGCAGGCTAAGCTAAGAGTGAACAGAAAATCATCACAGAAAACCACCTAATAATGAAGCAGCTTTAGATAACAAACCAACAACAGAGACAAAATTAGTTTAAAAAATAATAATTCTAAGAGAAAAAAAATGAAAAGGGAAAAACCACAGAAAGCGTGAAACAAAATATGAATGAAAGAAATTTAGCCACATTTGTTATGGTTAATTTTATGACAACTTGAAGAGACATTTTGGAAAAGGGAAACATCAATTGAGAAAATGCCCCCACTAGATTGACCTATAGGCAAGGCAAGCTTGTGATTCTCTTCCTTCCTTACTCTTTCTTCCTTCCTTTCTTCTTCTTCTTCTTCTCCTCCTTCTCCTCCTTCTCCTCCTTCTCCTCCTTCTCCTCCTTATCCTCCTTCTTCTTCTCTTCTTCTTCCTCTTCTTCTTCTTCTTCTTCTTCTTCTTCTTCTTCTTCTTCTTCTTCCTCTTCTCTTTCCTCTTTCTCTCCCTCCTCCTCCCCCATCCTCCTCCTCTTTCTCCTTCTTCTTCAACTGGTGACTGATGTGGAAAGACCCAGCTTTTACTGTGGACAGGGCTGCCCTTGGGCAGGTGGTTCTCATCATAGCAAGTCATCATCAGCCCTTCATGGCCTCTGTATCAGATTTTACTTCCAGATTTCTCTCCTGGCTTCTTTCAGTTATGGACTTATGAACTACTAGGTGAAATAAATCCTTTCCTCCCCAAGTTACTTTTGGTCATTGTGTTTTATCACACTAATAGAAACCCTAATGAAAACAGTACCAAAGATCATAACAAACACTCAAGACTGCAGAGGGTACACTGAGATTTTGAAGATGCAGGTAACTTTTCAGGCATATTGCCAATCTTTATATATTTAAAAAAATATTTACTTGTTTGTGTGAGTGGTGGGTGTGTACATACGTGCCATAGCATGTGTTAGGTGGTCAGAAAACTACAATTGAAATATGTGGGTATTAATGCAATCACATGGTAATATTATTATTACACTCAATCATATCAACTGATCTATTTTATTTTTTGACTCTAAACTCCTTGGTTATCAAATCTTATTCATTATATATAATTAGTTTTTATCACATTAGCATTTCTTGCAAGTATATGGTATGAATTCTCAAAAAAAATGCATTTCCTTGGCTTACTGTAATACTTGCCAAATATTGCTACTGAAATGAAGGGTTCTTATCTTTTGCATTGGGGCTATTTCTAAGCTGACAGATTAGAATGGGTGCTTGGAATTCATGTGCTCATTACTGAGAGCAAGGAATGTGAGAGAGTGGTTTGGGACAGAATAGAAATCCTTCCCAAGTGTTGTGAAGAAAACATACGCAGATTAACCCTCAAGGGGTGATGTGGGAGTGATTTCTTATTAATAAAGAAACTGCCTAGGCCCATTTGATAGGCCAACCCTTAGGTAGGCAGTGAAAACAGAACAGAATGCTGGGAGAAAGAAGCTGAATCAGGCGGTCGCCATGATTCTCACTCCTGACACAGTCGCAGGTTAAGATCTTCCCTGGTAAGCCACCTCGTGGGCTACACAGATTATTAGAAATGGGTTAGGTCAATATGTAAGAGCTAGCCAATAAGAGGCTGGAATTAATGGGCCAGGCAGTGTTTAAAAGAATACAGTTTCCGTGTAATTATTTCGGGTAAAGCTAGCCATGCGGTTGGCCGGTTGCCGGGACGCAGCCCCTCCGCTCTTATTACAACAAAGGGGGATGGTCTGTGAGTCTCTACAAGCCCATGGTTAATTCCTTCTTTAAACTTCAGAGTGACTCCTACTAACAATCCACAAAGACAGGATTCTCTGGTTCAGGGCACTACAGAAGTAGTTGACTTAGGTGGTTGTTATAACTTATATGCAAGATAACAAGACAACTGTGCAAATTAGTGGCGTGTTACTGCAGGGATACACACTCAAGCACACCCTTCATACTCACAGGAAGGCATGGGAAGATATGGTAAGATGTCCTAACCTGTCAGTGACAGGTTAAGATTGGTAAGAAGGTGGCTTTGATGAAAACCACCTATTATCTACTCCAGAAAATAGAGGTAATGGGTCTTTATCATATAAGGTCACAAGCCAGTAAAAAAGGTACAATACTAAAACTCTGAGTGCTCATACAGAGACCGTCCCTTATTGGGTAGTAAAAGCTGTAGTTACATCCATTTTGAGATAAAATATTCAAGGAAGTCATCATTAAATTTGAAATATTTTAGTTGGCTCATAATTGAAAAAAAAAAAACCATTTCCCCCTCATGTCCTGAAATGTTGTAGTTGTTTAAAGGACATTAGTGCAGGCTATGAGGGAGAATCCACTGCCTATCTGCCCTGCACAACAGCAGTGCAACAAGCTTCAACCTCATCAGCATCACCCTGACTGTGCTCAAACAACGCTTAAGGAAAAGAGACTGGACTGAAAATAGCCTAGTTCTTAAATGCTTTTCCTGGTGACCATCTAAGGACTAGATTTCATAGCCCAGGGGTGACGGGGGGCTCTAAGCACCCACATCCCCACTTTCCTTAGTCCATAAGTAGAGAAGACAGGCAGACAGAACGGGGCTCCATTTCCCTCACAGGAACTGGCAGCAACAACCCTGCCCATGCTGTCCTGTTACATCCAGATTTTAAAAAGATTTCAAAGAATGGCAAACCCAACCATGACTCTAGGGAAATGGCTGTAGCATGGCTGTCTTCTTCCTGAACCCAGACCTGGAATTACTGCAGATTTCCTAACAGGAAGGAAGATGTGTTTAGAGCACTGATGCTGATGTGGTCTGGATGTCTCTTTCATTCCTTGGTTTACAACCTCCCAAATGACTGTCACTGATATGAACCTCATAAGCAAACGCAAGCAGCTTTCCCACAGAGTCCTTGAAAAGGAAGGGGAAGAACGCATTCCCAAGGGTTTCATGAAAAAAATAAAAAAAAAACATATTGGATTAGAAAGATTGAAGCAGTTGAGATGTTTTTCTTTAATTGAATCTTATGAAAGTTAAAGGAAATAAATGTTACTTTAAAAAATTACTAAACCATGACTGAACTCAGTTTACACTGGTAGGGCTTGCTAATGATGCTAGTTGTGCCCACTTGTTTAAGGCGCCTCGCGTCAGATAAGTTTAACCACAGAGAGTTAGAGAACAACACATACTTATTTTTCTGTAGTGAATTAGTGTAGACTAGCTAATTAGATCGGAACAGTAGATAGCATACCTGTCACTTTGCCCCTGAAAAAGCCAAGTGTGTTCTATATAATAAGCCCCAGCTTGAAGTAGAAGACATAGAGAAAGGAGAAAAGCACACACTTCTCTGGGGGGGTCTACAATACAGAGGAAGAGATGCCATAGAAACAGACCAAACACAGGTTTGAATGATGGGAAGGAAAACGGGGATGGAGGAAAAGAGACAGTGGCAGAGACTGCCTCACTGCGCTTTGCCATTTCAGCTGAAATCTCCCGTCACCAGCACATATGACTTATGTCCTCAGCTATTTTATTCAACTGGGAAAGGGGCAGCTCTCTGTACATACTAAGATCTAATCTATTATACACATGTTGACAGGATCCAGGTCTGTGTCTCGAAGGAGATGTCTGTTGTAATTATTCTTATTGTTTGTGGTACTGAGGATCAAACCCAGGGTCTCACACAAGCTAAGAAAGTGCTTTGCCCCCAAGCTACATTGGTAGCCCCTAAGCTATATTTTTCTAAACTTTACAACGCCACAGAGTGGCCATTTCCATTTTATATATGAGAGTTCTTACATTGTTGAAACTGTTTCAAAACACAAGATTTAACTTGACCTTCACAAGAGTCTGGGAAAAATAATCATGACCTTGAGAACTTGTGGTTGGTTAAATGATGAAGCCAGGCCAGAATCTCCTTTTTTGACATCCCCCTCATCCACCAAAGCCATAGCAAACAGACAGGAAACCTCCAATTATTTCCCACACTGTGGCCATCGAGATTTCTTTAAAATTTTTTATTATTAATTATGTGTCTGTGTGTGTCATGTGTTTGTACAGACAGACTTATTTGTACATGAAAATTCAGATGCCCACATTGGCCAGAAAAGGGTTCTAGAGCCTTTGTAGCTGGAATTATAAGAAGTTGTAAGCCACCCAGCATGGGTGCTGGGAACCAATCTGGGAATTTTCTTTAAGAACAGTAAGTGCTCTTAACCACTGAGTCTTTCCCCCAGCCCAGTCACTAATTTCTTTAGAAGCATTTTACCAATTAGCTACAGTTTACATATGAAACTCACTTTTTAAAAAAAAAATATTTGTTTTATGCGTATGAGTGTTTTGCCTACATGCATGTACGTGCACCACCTCTGTATCTGGTGCCCGCAGAGGTCAGAAGAGAGTGTCAGACACCCTAGAACTTGAGTTGGAGACAGTTGTGAGCTACCATGTAAGTTCTGGGAACCCAGCCCAGCCGGTCGTCTGCAGGAGTGGCCAATGCTCTTAACCACTGAGCTACCTCTCTATTCACTTATTCTCCTATATGAAGACACGGTAGTAAATAACTTTGGCTGAAAAGTACCAACAGTCAATTGTGTGTGCTTGCGTATGGGCACAATAATTGTAGTATGAGATTATAAGAATACACCTACATGCTTCTCTCAAGTCTTCTGGTTATCTGGTTCTCCTTTTGGTTTGCACAAACTTATAAGATTTAATAAATTTACTGAGTTCATTAAAATTATTGTGATGTTGTAGTTTGTGCTCCAAATACAGTGACTATCCTATAAAGAGAGGATTAAAGAAAGAGGGGAAAGGAGGAAAGAAAATGGAGGAGAAGACAGGAAAAATGACAAGATGAAGAAAAAGGAAGCAAGGGAGGGCTGGGAGACAACTTGAAGAGTTCGCAGAGGACAAATTACTCCTTTTCTGTATTTCGAGGGAATTGAAATGCGCAGCCTGAAACAGCAACGTGGTTTTAGGGCTACAGTTGAACTATGTCAGCCCCCAGGCAGCATTAGAACCTATTGACTAAAGGGCCCCGGGGAAGAGCCATGTCTGCACTCTGGTAGTTAAAAGGACTGAAAAGAAGGACATCACTGAGACGGGTCCCCTCGTGGCCTGGCAGCCCCTTTTTAAAAAGCTCCACGGAGGTCATTTAGTCTTGCCTGGATGCTATTCTCCTGGTACGTGCTACCTGAGAACTCTGAGGAGGAGAACGGATGCGCCCGCAGTCAGGAGCACGGCAGCAACCCTACTTCAGTATTTTCCTTCACTCTACTGAACGTTCCCTCTCTGTGGAGATGACTTTACAGAGGGTGGGGTTTGGAGCAAACTCAATGCACATAGCACCTTGTTTGAGGGAGAGGTCTGCACTAACAGGGGCACCTTCTGAGGAAGACCCCTGCTCCCTTGTACATGTGTTTCTATGACCTCATTCTAGGAAGTTCTAACTGGGGTTGACCTTTAGGTTTGCAATTTTCTACTTTTCCAGATTATTTTTCTTAGTATTTGTCTTAGTGATGGCTTCTATTTCTGTGAAGAGACACTATGATCATGGCAACTCGTATAAAGGAAAACATTTAATTGGGACTGGCTTATACTCACTTCCGGTGAGTCTGTGATATGCTGGAGGCCATTTTTTTTTTTTTTTTTGCTTTGCCCAGCTGTATTCTACTTCCCTCTTTGTCTACTCTCTCTTTACAAAAAAGAATTTTCTGCCTTCATGAACAAATTCTCAGCAGTCACTCTGAGACGCTAGTCATCACTTCAGCGTCTCATGGGACTTTTACTTCCATCCTTGAGATACATTAGTCATATGACCCTATTTTCATGGAAAGGTCATGCTTGTTAAAGTCCTGTTCAAATCCTACAGTCTTACACTCTATGTGTCCATGTTAGCAATAAAGGTTTACTTCGTTCCACCACTGAGCAAAAACTGTTTTTTAAGTCATGAATGTGCCATTCAACCATGAAATGCATATACTCCTACCATTTATAAAGTCTTAAAATATTACAATTATATCTGGGCTATACACATACTCAGAAACTTCTTTCTGGGTAAGATTTAAACAGCAATATCATTAAAAAGAGAAAGGCTAATTTGATAAATTGGATAACTTTTAAAACAGCAGCATTTCCCCTTTGGATCAAGAGCAACATTTCTGCATCTGCTTTTAGATGTTTGTTAAATACATATTAAACTCAGAGTCTAGATATTTATCTGGTATATAACATCTGGAAATGCATTTTTAAAAAAAGAAGAATGGGGAGGAGGATCAGAATTTCTTTAGAGCATTGGTTCCTTCCCCAAAACAGAGAGCAATAATACAGCAGCTCCTCTTATTCACAATTTTATAGTCCATAATTTCAGTTACCTGTATTCAACTGCCAGATGAAAAAGTTAAATGGAAAGTTCCTAAAATGACAATTCAGAGAATTTAAAATATACCGTGTTCTGAGCTCAGCGATGTCATATCATTGTCCTCTGCCCTTGGGACCCTCTCCTTGAGCAGTGTGTCCGTGCAGTATATTAGCCAACCAGCAATAGCAAAGCTGCCATCTGTCACAAGACTGGTCTTTTAGCCACCACATTGCTCATCTTAAAATACCTTTATTTTACTAAATAATAACCTCAAAGAACAAGAGTAAAGATGCTGGTAATTCTACTGCAAACTATTATGATCATGGCTCTTTTTTTTTATCATTAGTCATCATTGATGATCCCCTACTTTGTCTAATTTGTAAGTTAAATTTTACAAAGAGTATGTTCATATCTGTTAAAAACAACATACACAAGATTTAGTAGTATCTGCGGTTTCAGACATCCTCTGAGGTTCTCCAAACACTGTAGGGAAGGAGTGGACTCCTGAGTGTCTGTGTGTTGTTGACACAGGCAAGGCCATGTCAAGGACTAAAGCCTCAGACTCATGAGAACAGCAAAGTCTTTCCCAGGGTAGGCTCAGGAAAATGACAAGTCTTATCTCCTGGTCCTAAAGGGAATGTTGATAATACGTGCAGAAAAATGTGCAGAAAAAAATAGTTCTCTTCTCCATACTGCTACAATGTTTACTGCCTGAAGATTACTCCCCAGCAGAGACAGTTCCTAGGGAAACTAGCTAAACCTGCCTCCTGTTCAGCTGTCTGCAATAGCCTATCCTCCCTGTTTAACTATATTTTTCAACATCAAACATGCTGACTTTCCAAGGTACAGAGGCTTCTCCATCAGAATTCAACAGCTTTTCTATGTGTCCATATTTTTCTCTTTTCACCATTCTCTTGATGGAGGGCAATCAGGTCAACATAGGCACAGCAGAACAGATCCTCTAAAATAACAGGAGTTATGGTATATACTATGGTATATTTTCACATTGACTTAATTATCCTCAAAATGAAGATGATAAAAAGACTTATAAACTGAAATTAAACTAAGTCTAGAAGTAAATGGCATACTACTGCCTTGACAAAAGTAAATTAGCTTTACAGTTTGGTACTGAGCCACACACAGGTTCTGTGGCTCACTCAAAACTGAAGGTGACTGTCCTCACCTCTAGATGCCAGCTCATGGTGCTGTTATTGGCATTTGGACTCCTGCAAGACTTACATTTGCTACTTGGCTATGGGTTTTACGAGCTTAATTAGAAACTTTTCCAAGAAGAATCTCAACTTTTCATGTTACAAAAGCAATGTAGGATGGACACAGAAAGAAAAGTGTCTGGAAGGTGCAAGAGGAAAGGGCCAAGTCACATGGAAAGGCAGACCCATCAAAATTCACCATGGAAACTGTTAAAAGTCAATGGATTGGAAAGATGCATTGCAAGTTCCAAAAAGTCATGGCTGCCAGACTCAGGCTATTATACCCAATGAAACTATCTATTAAAGCTGAAAGAGAAATGAAACCTTTCTATTACAAAAACAGACTAAAGGAATATATTACCAGGAAGTCAGCTCTACAGAAGATACTGGAAGGAATTCTTTAGACTGAAGAGAAGGATAAATACTCCAAAGAGGAAACAGGCGAAAAATACTCAAAGCAGAGTAGTTAATCAAAATAAGTCTAAGAAAACACCATAAAATGAACAAAATTACAAAAATCAATACACACATTTTTAAATAATGACTCTGAATATGAATGATTTAAGTTCACCAGTAAGAAGACACAGATCCAGACTGGATTTAAAAAGCAGGATCCAACTTTTCTGCTAACTCTGAGAAACACATCTTACTTTCAAAGGCAGATAATACCACAGGATGAATGGGAAAAGATACCCCAAGTACATGTAACTAGGAAACAAGCTGGTGTAGCTATTCTAATATCAAAAAAAAAAAATAGATTTCAAACTAAAGCTAGTCAGAAGAAATGAAGTTCATGTGAAGTTCATGTCGCGTTCAAGATGATATGACAGTTCTAACCATGTATGCACCAAATACAGGTACACTCAGTTTCATAAAACAAATATTTCTAGATGTGAACCCATCACGTCAACAGTGGGAGATTTCAGGGTCCCACTGTCACGTTATTATAAAATAATGACAGCATCCAGACAAAAATTAACAGCAGAGAAACATCAGAGTTAAATGGAACCATAGTCAAATAGACAGAACAGACAGCTACAGAATATTATACCTAAACACTAGAAAACACCTGCTCTTCTCAGCAGCTCCTGGAACTTTTGCCAATATAAACCACATATTAGGACATATAAGAAACCTCAGGGGTTCTGGGAAGATTTAAATAATATCTTGTATTCTTTCTGACCACAATGAAACACAGTTAGGTATCACCAGGGAGAGAAAGTAGAGAAAGCACACAAATTCATAAAGATTAAACAAATTACTGCTGAACAATGAAAGGTGAAAAATTAGGAAGGCAATAAAAGAATTCCTAGAATTTAACAAAAATGACAATACACATGACTATAGGACATAATTAGAAAGTCCTATGAGGAACATTCATCATTGTCATTTCCTAGATAAAATACTTTGGGAGAACTCAAATGACTTAGTGATTTAATTATTGCTGTGGACAAACAATCATGAACCAAACTTCAAAGCAATAGACATGGAGAAATGATTGAGACCAGAACAGAAATAAAGCTAGTTCTTTGAAAAGATAAACACAAAGAACACTTAACTGAATTAAACAAAAGAAAGAGAGAAGACCTAAGAGAGAGAGGGCGGGGGAAGGGAGATATTGTAATGGGTACCAATGAAGCCCATTTTAAAAAGTCAAAAAAAAAAAAAAACAAACCCACAAACAAACCAAAAACAGTCCTGTTCCACTAAATTGAAAAATTTAAACAAGAGAGATGGCTTTCTATATGCATATGACCTACCTGAATTAACCATGTTGAATTAAATAATTTTACCAGACCTTGTGATGGCAAGTTCATGTCAGCTTGACACAAGCTATAGGCATTTTGGAAAAGGGAACTTTATTTATTTAACTGAGAAAATATCCACAACCAGATGCCCTGAGGGCAAGTCTTAGTGCATTATCCTGACTAATGATGGAAGTGGGAGGGTCCAGCTCACTATGAGTGGTGCCATATCTGTGCTTGTGATCCTGAATACTGTAAGAAAGCAAGCTAGGCTGGGTGGCAGTGACACAAGCCTTTAATCCCAGCACTCAGGAGGCAGAGGAAGGCGGATCTCTGAGAGTTTGAGGCTAGCCTGGTCTACAAGAGCTAGTTCCAAGACAGGCTCCTAAGCTACAGAGAAACCCTGTCTCAATAAACGAAAGAAAGAAAGAAAGAAAGGAAGGAAGGAAGGAAGGAAGGAAGGAAGGAAGGAAGGAAGGAAGGAAGGCAGGCACGCAGCAAGCCAGGAAGCAGCACACACCCATGACCTCTACAGCAGCTTCCACCTCAGTTTCCTGACTGATGCTGCAGCCCTGACTTCCCTGGGTGATGATGAGTGTGACCTGAATGTTTTAAGCTGGAATAACCCTTTTCTCCTCAAGTTGCTTTTGGTCATGGTGTTTTATCTTAGCAATAGAAAATTAACTAAGGAAGAGCTATACTCAGAAATAAGATTGGAACAGTAATGAATCTCCCTTATTAAAAAAAATTCAAAAGCCCAGGCCCAGATGATAGAAAAAAAAAATTAAAAAGAGAATAGGAAGGTGGGTCTCCAAATGCCTTTAATGAAGCCAGTATTACCCTGATACCAAAGCCAGAAAGTGACATACACAAAAAGAAAATGACAGACAAATCACCTTGATGAATATAGACAAAAACAACAATAACAAAAAACACCAAAAAAAAAAAAACCCACAATAAAATACAGAAAAACTGAATTCAAGGTCACATCTAAAAAAATCATTTGTTGTGCTAAAGTTGAGGGAGATAGGATGGGGAAGTGGGGTAGATATGATGAAAATACATTTTATACATGCAAATAAAAAATAACTATTTTTAGGAGATGCTGGAAATGTAGTATCCAAAACATAAAATTATCAATCAAGTCTCTCAGAGCAAGTTCCATGTGTTTTTATCCAGACTAAAACACTTGTGGTTTGGATCACAGATGCTTTGTTCTTACTGCAGTCTGTTCATAGGAAGAAGATGGAAACCACGTGAAGATCGGCAGGCTCTATCACCAAATCTTACCCCCGGGAATTGTTTCCTGGGCCTTCGGAGAATGGTTTCCCTGGCAGATGTGATGAGACAGGCCCACAATGCTGGCATTCAGCTCTATCTATAAACCAGTTTCGAAAACCAAGCCCCTCCCCAAAGTGTCCATTTCGAAATGCAAACAGTGTATTGAAGAACAGTAGAAGGTAGAGAAGTTAGAGGCAACAGCATCAGTAGTGTCATGTGTGTGCACAAACACTTAGTGATAAGCCAGTCTGTAAAGTCTCATTTATATACGTGACGGTAGCAATTTTACAGTAAAATTTTAATATGAATAACCTTATATATTTCCACATTCTGCACAGGAATCACCAAGAAACAATTAAATGTCTTTGAAAATGAATGTGAATTGTACGAATAAATCTTCCTGACCCTTAAAACATAAAAACAAGAACTGTCTGTCTAAATTGCCAAATGCCTGCTTGGGGAAGAGTGATCTCATCGAGGACCCATAGATTTAAGCTCTGCTACATACACTGGTCTGTAAGTCAGAAGAAGAATTCAACTTGTGAGCATTTTCTGGAACATCATGACCATACTCAGTATAATCTTATGGCTTCCATTATGCCCTTGGAATGTCTTTTAGCTGTACGGTAAATTGAAAAACATACAGTTATGGTTTTTGTGCCCTCTGTCTATATTTTGAGTTTGAGTTTACTTCCATACCACATAGACCCGCCTTAGTGCTTTTATTGTAAATAATTTACACTAGAAATGCTGACTCACAAAACCGAGGTCAGGGAGATTGTTATTTAAGCAAACAAAATCAATCCAGAATCACTTTAGGCTTCAAGCCCTGTGGCTTATCTGACAAGAACTGGTGGGCTTGATGTGGGAGCCGATGAGTATAGGAGATGATTTCCACGTAATGGGAGCATCCCCACCTCCCTGAACTTAGGAACCTCCTTGCTGAAGTTCGCCTTCCCCCAGGACAATCTTCCTCTTTTTGTTTTGCTCAAAGTGGCAACCAAACTGCCTTTATGCAAATAAATATATACCAAGTAACTTAATCTGCTAAATACTTTTAAGAAAAAAATAAGATATGCGAAACACCTACTTCCTCCTGACCTGAAAAGGGGAGAAATGGAATTATGGGAGCAGCAGAGGCCAGCAGTGAGAGCAGAGTGCCTGGGGATAGGGCTTGGTCTGCGGCAACTGCTCTCAGCCATAGCTTGAAGTTAAGCCTGGGTGGTAAGGATATCACTAAAAACCAGTCACCAAATGAAGCATGGGATCGAGACCTGGCAAATCCCAAATCCTTGGGAGGTCAAGGGAGGAGGACTGGCCTAAGAAACACAGTGAAACCGTCTCAAAACTAAAAAGGGCTTGGGGATAGAAATCTGCCTTCATGTGCACAAGGTCACAGGTTCAATGCCAGCACTATACAGTGTTTTAGGAGAGTCACTAAAGCTCATCTTTTAAGGGGTTCATTTTTTGGTTGATTTCAATTGGTTGATTCGCTCTTGTACAACGATTGGAGTAACACTCAGTGCCAGCTACTGTAGTAGCTCAGGTTACCATAACTGAATAAAGTATGAGAGTTTGGGCCCTCCATTCAATAGCGTCCTAGTGAGAGAACAGGCTGTCACTGCTCAGACAGGGCAGGGGTGGTGGCTGGTACCCCAGCGGCATCTGTGCTTATCTGCCTGAGGGACTGGTGAAGGTCCTGAAGAAGGAACGGCACCACGACGTGAAGAGCAGACATAGGAACAAATCACAGTTGGGTGTGGAGGGATGGAACTGAACTGCCAGAGTTGGCCTTGAGAACCTGGATAAGACAGTCACGAGAGGAGAGAAGTGCAGAAACACAGGTTCTCCAGGAGCACTTGGTCTACTGCATGCAGCTGTGTGGGGCGGGGCCCTCTTGGCCACCTCCCATTCTCACCATCTGTGTCTGTCCTTAGTAATCTAATGGCAACACAAACCTCCTCCTGCAACTCAACTGCTGTCTATACACAAGGAAAACAGCAGAGATGCTGTAAGACCAGACCAGAAAACTGAGATACAGAGAAAATACATCTGGTATACAGTGAGCAATGGGCAGTGTTGGGCATGTTGATTTAGAGCAAAGTTTAGCACTAAAAAGATGTTTTACAAACACGTGCATAAATGATGCTCACACACATATGCAGAACGAGTGGAGAGGGGTTGAGCCTGGGTATGAGGAAACACGAGACAGAGTAAGAGCAAAGGAAACAAGGCCTGCTGGAGCATCAATCTGTATTGGAACTCTTCAATGTCACCTTACTTCAGGGTGAGGGATAAT
>NC_022020.1:48932734-48939091 GCF_000317375.1 Microtus ochrogaster
GATAATGACATTCAAGGAGAGAAATCTTGTGTAGAAGCAGAACCCAAACCCAAATCCAAGTTAGGACATCTCTGCCTTCAGAGACTTAGAAGTTCTATCAGGAAGTAAACATGATGACTTCATTTTTAAGAAACCGTGGGAATGATTTAACACACAGTAGGGTTTTTTTTTAATGCGTGCAACAGGTTGCAACACTGTCATTGTGTTGCTGTCACTGAAAAGAAATGATGGTTGAATCTGCTTTTGGTTTCAGTGGCTTTGGTCCATGGTAAGATGGCTCCCCTGCTTCTGGGTCATGGTGAGGCAGAGCACCATGCTGGCAAGGCAAGTCAGAGGAATGTTGCTCATATCACAGAAGCCAAAATCAGGAAGAAGGAAAAGCAAGGGGAGAGGGGACAAGACACATATTTCCAGAGCAAGCCCTTAGCATCTTTTTTCCATTGATGAGGCCTTACCTCTAACCACTTCCCAGTGGTACCATTGAGTTGTGAATCCACCCAAAGATTGACCTATTGATTAAGTCTGAGCCCACAGGATCCAATCACTTCCCTAAAGTCTGTTCTGAATCATGAGTCTGTGGGATACCTATCATATCTGAACCATAAGGGTTATGAGAAAAAAATGAAGCTACAGTCCTCTGTAGTGGCATCAGTCAGGTCCCAACTATTTCACTTGGCAAGACACTGTCAGCCACAGAGGACACTGGCCAGGCTGAGCAGCAAGCTGACAGTGAAGAACTTTAGAATGATCTGATACCATAGCTGTCTCAAACACCCCAGTGACTTCTGGGTAGTGAAATAATGATGCTATGTATATTTTGGAAACAATCTCACAATCCAGAGACTCGGGGGCTCATGTTTCAAGAGAATTCTCGCAAAGAGGCAACAGCTCATTCTTGTTGGCCGATTGTTTTGCAGCTCAGGAATAAGCTTTTCTGATTTTCTCAGGCTTCAAACCTACCGATGTAAACCTAGCACAGACTGCAGGATCCTACAGGATCCTGGCTATAGGCACCATGATCCAGGGCTATGGCCAGAGACACTAGAGAGAAGGCATCATGCACAGTGTGGACAAGGAGGGATGCAAACATGGTTCATCTCATCAGACTGCAGACGAGAATGTCACTCTGAGGGGGCAATGATAATCTCAATAACCAAGTAAAGCACAGCCAGTCACATGTGACCATGAGCATTTCTAACTAGTATTACTACTGCATAAGCTTACCTGTCTCCTCACACAGCATAACCTCCAACATTTTTTCTTTGCATTCTAATCCTGCTCTCCAAGATATAATTAACCAAAACCCAACTATTCCATATGATTTTCCCCCGGAAGCTAAGCTTCAGAGCATATGAGAATACACACCCTGGAATCCAGAGACGTGAATTAGAATTCTGGCTCTCCTCCTGATGGAGAGGACCATCATCATGCATTCTCATCTCTGGGCCCTACTTTCTCCATCACTGATAGCGTAGCAACATTCTCCCACCTTTATCATCTAATTTAAACTCTTTAAGACACATACAAAGGAATAAATTAGATGATATAAGAGATAGAGTGCTAGTTGTCTTCCCAACACTTCCATTCTTTGCTTCTTTCTCTAGAACTTTCTAATATAGAAAAAGGAGGAAATCCTGAGCAATCTGCTTATTGTGTGTTCCTATGAGATGAAGACATGATCTTAGTGGGAAGCTTTGAGGCAGATGAGAGAATGAAGGATTCTAAAGGATGCTGACATCCATACAGCACTCAGGATAATGGTCTCAGAGCAGGTAGAGCGAGGGTTTCCAGGTACCCATCACTGAAGAAGAATAGAAAGTTCTGGAAGGAGGGCAGAGGGTTACAAAAGATACACATTCTTTGTGGGGTATAGGCGAGTGTGTGTGTGTATCAAAACCTCCTGTAGATTTGTTAACATTATTATTATTTTGAAATTATAGTGTGGGGATTATAGAGTTTGGAATGTGTTTAAATTGAGTTATTTTTTTCTTTCTATTTTAAGTTTTTCACATAGCAGATTTTGATCACATTCTTTCCTCCCCTCCAGTTCCTCTCAGGTCCTCTCCACTTCCTGCCCTCATAACTTCATATTCCTGTCTCTCAAAGACGAAACAAAGCCAGAAAACAGCAACAAAAGAAAATCAAAATAAAACTTTAAAAAAAAGAGTATTAGTAAGGTAAGACAAAAAATAATCAAGACAAAACAAAAAGTACACACACACACACACACACACACACACACACACACACACACACACTGGAGTCTGTTTTGTGTTAGCAAGTACTCATGGCTTGAAGCCTGCCTTGGAATGTGGTTGCTACCTCCAGAGGCACCCCACTGGAGAAACCTGATTCTTGCCTTCCAAGCAGGTATTAACTGCAAATAACTTCTGGTTAGGGGTGGGACTTTGTGTCCGCTTTCCCTTTTCAGTGCTGGAATTTTTTTTCTGGTTTGAGCCTGCTCTATACCTTAGCAGAACAATAGTAGTAGGTTTCCCCTTGGTTCATGACCTACGTAATCTCAGGGTCTAGGTCACACAAGCACTGTATTATATGGGTTCCATCTCATGGAGTGGGAACATGGGGTTGCTAAAGATACATATTTTTTTTTGGTTTTTTTTTTTTTGGTTTTTTGAGACAGAATTTCTCTGTAGCTTTGGAGCCTGTCCTGAGACTCCCTTTGTAGACCAGGCTGGCCTTGAACTCACAGAGATCCGCCTGCCTCTGCCTCCTGAGTGTTGGGATTACAGGCGTGCGCCACCACCGCCCAGCTAAGATACACGTTTTTTTGAGAGAAGGAATGTATGTATGTATCTGTATGTATGCATCATAAGCTCCAGTAAATTAATTAACATTTTTATGTATTATTAGTTCTTTGTGAACTTCATATAATGTGATTTGGTCATATTCATCATCTCTTCCCCCAACACTTCCTCGATCCATTACCCTTTCCAACCATTTTTCCCTTTATGATTTTCTTCTCATCAAGACCAATTTGTGCTGCCAAAGTACTCTTGGATATGCGACTTTCACCTGCAGTATGATTGACTTATCAGGGGCTACACCTTAGAGAAAATGACACTCCATTTCCTAATAGCTATCAAACCTCTGTGCTGATCACCATCTGCTAGAGGTTAGCATAGATGCCTTCCAAGGTATACATTCGTTTTTATTTTATTTTATTTTATTTTTTAAAACAGAGTTTCTTTGTGTAGCTTTGGCTGTCCTGAAACTCACTCTGTAGACCAGGTGGGCCTTGACTTAAGAGATCCACCTGCTTTTGCCTCTCAAGTCCTGGGATTAAAGGCATGCGCCACCACTGTCCAGCCAAGGTATTCATTCTTGACAATGCTTTAAACCAGAATCATCCCACTGTTATCGAAGACACTCCACTTGGAACTTATTTTCTTCTTGGCAAAACTGACCTTTGGGCAAGGAACTGCACAGGCCTTAACCACTGACAAGGTACATGGTATCCGGAAATGGATAAGCAGGACTTTCAAATCTTGCCAAGACAGGGTAAGACCATTTTGAAAGTTTTCCTGCCTCTGAAAATGGTCTGTCAGTTACTCTAGGCCTTAGCCAAGGTTGGTTGCTTCAACGGTGCAAATGAGACTTTGGGTGATTGCCCAGGTAGCCAATTGTCTCTCATTTGTTGCATTTTTTGGAAGTTGCTTGATTGCACTTCCTGCTTACTCAAGTAATATTATTTCCCTTCTTGGATCTTCGATGGGGTTGAAGACTAGATAGTTGTATTACTTTCCTCTCATGACTTGGCCAAGTTGTTATACAAGATTTAAACTAGTTAGGATAGGATAATTATTAAATATATTTGTTCTTATTGTATATGATTTTGTATTAGGCTTAGAACTCTTTTATTTAAACAAAAGGGGGAGGTGCTAAGGGAAGTCCTACAGTCAGTATTTACCCACCCACTGGGGTGTGGCCTCTTATATTATTTAGCCAATGTGAAGCTTGCGTCTGTCCTCTTTTCTGGCTGCGGTATTCAGTTTCTGTTCTCTGTTCCAGCAGAGTATTCTGATTTGTGAGTCTACCCCTAAATAAATAGCCATCTGTTATTCTCAATTCTGAGCTAGTGTGGGATTTCTTTTAAGCATCCTTCTTCAATCTATCTTCATTCCAGCCATACAGCACAGAGGAGGCAAAACCTTGGGGTTCAGCAGAATTGACATGAAACAGAGGCAAGGATCGTTATAGAGAATTGTGTATTGCCATCTGAGGTTCATCATTTTCTAATTTTATTAATGGATCTGAGTTTGTTCTAGTATCTTGGAGTCATGAGTCTTGAACAATAAATCTTGAACAATGAATATCTTCTTCTATAGTGATATCAACAACAGTGGTTTATATTTGATAGGCACTGGCTTATAGTCATCAATGTATGTCAGGGATATGTCTGAAGACCGGATTAAGTCAGCCTTCCCAACTGACATGAAGACAAGTGCTACCCAGTTTATAGTGCAGAAACAGAGGCATAGCAAGGCGTGGCCCACAGCCATCTACAATGACATTAAATAATATAAAAATTCCATTTCAACACTTCTCATAGTGAGATGAGACATTCTATTTGAAGTATGCCGTATAAGTTAAACACTGCTCTGTGACTCCAACTCCAGCTTAAATCAAGATACACACAGACACAGCATGGGCCCAGGTCTTCACCCTGAGTCTGCTCCCTGGCCACAGGGCAAACCTCTCAGCTCGCTCTCTTGCCTGGGTGTGGCTTTTTGCAATAAAAGTCGTGTGCACTCACTCCAGGAGCAGCAAGTCTAGCAAACGGGAGTTGCAAGAGCTCTTTTGGCCCTGCTTCCACTGGAGTTTACTGATAAGGAACTTGTCTTCCACTGGGATTGCATCAGCTGCTACCCAGAATGCCCCGAGAGACTCGAGGGAGCGCACGGATGGAAATCAGTTCACCTCAGTCTTCAGGGGCTGAAGGAAGCATTCCTTCCAGCACATGTTACTGTGTGTGTGCTTAGAAGGCACATACATGCCCACATGTTCCTAGACAACTGCTGAGAAGCGGAAGTTAGATCCCTATGTTGACCCTGGCATGGGGGGGGGCAGAGAAGAGCCACAATTTCGTTGTAAGTTGGCAGTTTCAAAAAATTGTTTTACTAGGGGTAGGGAGTAACTGCAAGCTCCGTCAGGAAAAGAAAGGGGCTGTTTATGGCATCTAAGTCAAGGAATAGCTGGAGTAGCGGGAGGGGAGGCAAGAAGGACAGGAAGGAAGAGCAAGGTCCTCCAAGACGCCGCTTCCAGTGTACCAGTGGCACTTCTAATGACAACCGGCAGCAGAAGATGACACACAACAAGCCCAGGACGTGACTTTCTCTGTATCTTACCTCCCACTTCATTCACATTAACTCTTCTGTTCTCATTATTCACATAGAGAAAAATCAATATAAAAAATTTTCCTTTGGCAATATGGTTATTTTTACCATGACAGACCCATCAAATAATCAGAAATCCAAGGGTCCAGGCACAGTGAACATGATTAATGTTCAGCAAAGCTCAGGTGAAGTCTGTAGCTACATCATTGGATGGCAAGTCAGGGGAGACTGGTATGTGGGAGCTGCGTTTAGATACAGGGGCTCCTCTGACCCCCATCTCACAGCCAGCAGGATGGGATGATGTCACTGACCCACATCAGCCACCAGGCTTACTGTCATAAACAGGGGTTTCATCAGTTGGGTCTCAGTACTGAGTATCATTGGAATGCTAGAACACGTGAGGAAACAGTGCCAAGGCCTTTATTAACCGCTTGCCTCTGAGACAAGTGGCATGTCCTCTTCGAGCAGGGAAAATAGAACTTAAGTGTCCATCAATCCGTAGATGATCTGAGGTGTCTAACCATTAGGGACAGCGGATCCAGCTATGAGTGCTGCCATGAAAAGACCCAAAGGAAGTAGTCACTCAACTGTAAAGACAAATACATGAACAAGAGAGAACCGTGGGGTGTACTCCAGACACATAAATCCTTGGAGACTAAAAATACCCAACGTCTAACTGGAGGCTCAGTAGGAAGAAACTGTCCTCAACACCTGTAAAATTGGCAATTCCAAAAAGAACGGGGAGAGTAGAAACCTCAACAAATCAGTTCTCAGGATTCCAGCTCAGGCACAGAACCAATGGTGAACACTTGCCTAGCAATGTGAGGCCTTGTTTTCAAACCTCAGCACAGGGTTGGGGAATAAGTGCTGGCCTGTGTATGTGTGTAGGTGGTGCTAGCCTGGGTGTGCAGCTCAGAGGTGTGGTGTGTGTGTGTGTGTGTGTGTGTGTGTGTGTGTGTGTATGTGTATAGGTGGTGCTAGCCTGGGTGTGCAGCTCAGAGGT
>NC_022020.1:48939284-48945130 GCF_000317375.1 Microtus ochrogaster
TGTGCAACTCAGAGGTATGGTGTGTGTGTGAAGGGTGTAGGTGTTGACCTGGGTATGCAACTCAGATGTGTGATATGTATATGTGTGTAAGGCAGTAGGTGCTAGGTTTGAGTGTACAGCTATGCGATATATGTGTGTGGAAGTGCTATGTCTAGGTGTGCAAATGAGTCTTGTTATGTGTGGGGTTAGCGGGTGCCAGGACAGGGTGTGCAGCTCAGATGTGCAGTGACTTCCCACAGCTCTCCTGTCCTCACAGAGCCTATGTCTTTGTCATTACAGTACCTGCCGCAATTTAGTGATTGCTGCAACTTAGCTTTGTATTTACACAAGAAAAGGACACCCAGGAGAAGGTAATAGGACCTGGCCAGCTAAGAGACCTCCTGCCCTGTGCATGAAATGATTCAATAGTGTTCCTGGCTAGGGGGAGCCAGGAATGTAAGCTCTCACCCACTGCCTCAACTGCTGCAGATGCCTTCAAAGACCACGGCTGTTCAGACATACAGCCATGCTAGTCCTACAGTCCTGGTTAAATAATAACACAGACCCATGGAATGCCCTCCCTGAAGAAGAGCAAATCCTCTCAGCAGTGAGAAAAAACAAAATGTAGTCCCTGGAGTGAAAAAACCATGATCTCTAGTGTCTTTGGCTAGTAGATGCCCAGTGGTGTAAGCTTCCATATGTAATTATTATCAACAGCAATTTCTCTTGCATCATTTTGAACCTAGAATGTTTCTTTCAAACAAGAGCATGCTTTTGCACAGCACAGGAATCCAGACTGGTCTGGCTTGGAAATTTCACTGACATGGCTACATATCTACCACAGAGTCAGACACAGGACTTCTGTGTAACCGGCAGTGACATAATCGAAACCAGGCTCACATTTATTTAAGTAGTACGGTTCTGATAGAATGAAAATATTTTAGTTAGTGGTACAACACTTTGGGGGAAAATTTACAGATGTCTCCCCTGCTCCACTGATTCCTCACTTACCTACAGGAGCACTGTTTGGGGTGGGTGAAGGAGGAATAGGGAGGGAGGGAGTGAGTGAGTGAGTGAGTGAGTGAGTGAGTGAGTGAGAAAGAGTGAGGGAGGGAAGGAGAGAGAGAGAGAGAGAGAGAGAGAGAGAGAGAGAGAGAGAGAGAATATGAGAGAATATTATGTTTCAGCTATGCACAATGGCACCTTTAAGAAATCTGCCAACCAGTAAAAATCTAAATAGTGGTGGTTGAAAAAAATAACAAAACTCTTCCCTGCTTCCAGTTAATATTCACAGGACTCAAGGGGAGCAGGGCTTTCAAGGGTTCAATATTTATAAATGCTACTGTTGTCCCCCAAACACGTGTCTTGGATTCATAAGAGAAGCAGGGAGCTTTTACCATAATGGGGTGAGGGTATGAGTTTAAAGTAGAGAAACAAGTCATTAAGAAACAGAATTAAAATCCACAAGTGAGCACTTGGTGGTCTGGGATTTGAACACCACTTGTTGGAGACATTTTTTCCTCATTCACTAATGTTTTAAAGACATGGAAAGTGCTTGTGGTGTGTAACACTGCTGACCAAGAGGGTGTTTGTCTTTTCATTTAAAATTTGGATGTTTCAATCAAGGACTTTGTGCTTGCAGCGCTGATGGTAAAGCCATCGCTCCATCTGCCTGGCAAAAATCACGTCGGGATGGGAAGCCAACCCGACTCTAAATGAAAATCCTCACCTCCCAGCCTCACACCGTTCTCAGGAGTTTCTGTAATCTGACCGTGAGACATTCTCTAGCCTTTCACCTCATCTGTGCTGACCCTGGACACTAAATGAGCTGCAAAGCCCTGAAGTCTGTGTTCCTCTTTTATCCCGTTTCAAGAATGTATTCATATTAATGCTACACAGGAAACTGAACCAACACAAGCCTGCAGCTCCTGAGGAGCCAGCACTGGCCCAGGAAGCAGCATGATTTTTCAGAAGAAATTTATGATGTCTATAAATTCACCTTCAAGGTACCTATGACTGGAAGGAAATAACTCGAGTTTTGAAAACTCCGTCTTTAATCTAGTCCCTTCCTATTGGTTACTTCATCAAAAACACTGGAACTTCAAAATGGAAAGCTGATGAAGATCCAAATAAGCTTCAAGTTGGAATTCAGTTCTTTGAAACTGAAGTTTGCTATATGACTTCCATTTTGTTGATTCATGCCAAGGAGAGTCCCATCTGGGAACATGGAAGAAAGGGAAGGGAGGGTCTCATCAGATTCATGGGCAGGTTATTCTGCAGTGTGGCCTCTAGAAGGAACATGGGAATAGCCTGACATTGAGAAGCTGGATATTGAGAAAGTGATGTAAGAGTCTCCTATAAACCCCAAGAATGGATGGGTGATGGAGGAAGGTCATTGGTTAATTATAATAAAGAAACTGCTTGGCCCTCATAGGTTAAAACATACGTGGGAGGAGTAAACAGAACAGAATGCTGGGAGGAAGAGGAAGTAAGCTCAGAGGCCATGCTCCCCTCTCCCGGGCAGATGCAATGAAGCAAGCCGCCAGGTCAGACATGCAGAATCTTTCCCGGTAAGACTGATGCTAAGACAGATTATAAGAGATGGGTTGATGGGGATATGAGAATTAGCCTGTAAGGGCTAGAGTTAATGGGCCAAGCAGTGTTTTAAAGAATACAGTGTCTGTGTAATTATTTTGGGGCATAAGCTAGCCAGGCGACCAGGAGCTGGGGCGGCAGGAACACAGCCCGCAGCTCCCACTACAAGTGGGTAAGAAACATAGAAAGACGAGAGGAAAGGTGCTGGTTCTCACAACAGCAAGGTCTGTTCTCCCAAGCACTGGGGAATAGAAGCATCCATCGATGTCATTACAGTCTCACTTGACATATCCTTGCCTAGGGAAGAAGAGCCAAAGCCAGAACAAACGTATGTGTGTATGTATGTATGTATGTATGTATGTATGTATGTATGTATGTATGTGTGTATGTGTATAAGTTGTCTACCTCTACTTCATGAGAGAACACATACAAAATAAACACATTTATAAATACAGAGAAGAGAAAGTTGTGTTGCAATTTCATGTTGCATTTTGTATCTATGTAGAACTGTGGGACAGCCTCGTCGCAGGAAATACAGAAACACCCAGACAGACTCCAAAAATGACAGTGAGTTTCATCTAAGCTGATGTACCTCAACACCTTCTGTGTCCATCAACAAATGATACTATTTGCAAAAGGACACTGAAGTGTACCTCTCCATAGGTATGCCATGCCTTTAGGAATGAAGACTATGTTTTTAACTAGCATTTTGAATAATTACCTGCAATTTTGAATATGTTAAAACAATCCCTCTTAGTTATATATATAAGTTGGGTAGATTTATGGTACATACATATTAGTTTAAAGACAAACAGCCCTATCTTAAAATAGAGATTTCAAATAGAAATACAATTTGGGCAGGAATTGCTATTAAAGGAATTTTGAGCCTAATAAATCCTTAGCTCTGCAAATGTCTCAAAGTTTCAGAGAGACGGCTAATGAATAATTTATGACTGCAAACACCATCACAGAATCCTGCACTGTATTTAACTTAATGCCCTCAGGTGCATGAAGAATTCTGATCTTTTTCATTTTACAGGGAAGGAGTGTTTACTTCCTTTTCCTTATACTTGCGCTCATGAAAGTTCAGGAAATTTCAAAACCACAAATGGGTTTCTCAAAGAAAAACTGACAAGTCAAAACTGTTATTAGAGTCTATTTCAAATATCTCAGAGTCTCTTTAGTTTTAACTGAAAACACACGAATTGGATTCCATCTACTTGAAATGTTTATTTTTTCAAGAGACAAACACAAATTCTATTGAAACTGAAGTATGATTTACTTTGGGATGAGAACAGCGGAACAAAGTAGTAAATATATTGACTTTCTCATATCATAAGTTTACACTCTGAGTGAGACATTTGCTTCCTCATAAATATCACGTGAAAAAAAAACAGTTTGAAAATAAATGATACGCATTATGCCATTTCCCATAGACATAACAAATGCTATACTGTGTTTGTCACAATTAAATCACGTAATATCATTAAGTTTCTGCACTCTCATCACAGATTGGACATTCCTGTCCTACAGTTGAGTTTTGAGAGATTTATGCAAAACACAATTTTAGAATAAGACCAATGACTATGTTTTACAATCATATATGATGCTACCATCTAAATTGGAGACCTCACTTTCCATGGCAAATCCTATATAGAGACATTCATACATGCACACTCACCTATATTATTCTACACTAGAGTAGTGAATGACCAAAATTACAATGAATTCCATAGTGCAACCCTGTCACAGATTCCTTTGGGTGTGATGATAGCTAGCTCCGGTGCACGCACACTGAGGGGAAGCACAAGGCTGGTACTCACAGTTGTAAGCAGGGGCGAGGCGATGCTGAGCTTCCAGGCTGGCCAGTGTGATGTGGAAAATGATGTGCAGCAGCAGGAAGGAGAGGCTGGTGAGGCACAGAGACTGGAGCAACCGCCCTGTGTGTCCTGGGGAGGAAGCATTGGAGTGTCAGGGAGAGCTCGCATGGCAACCATATGGAAGCCCCAAGCCTGGCTCAAAAGTGAAGCAATGTGATTTTTATCTTAATTATAAACCTACAGACAAAGGACATCTCATTTCCTTTGCAATATTATATAACTGTCTTTACATATTAAAATTAAGTATAAGGAAATTCTTGACAAATTTCCTGTTTGTTACCATGGATTAGAAACAAGTGCCAGATCAGAAAATTGTATAGAAAAACATAGCTAGCATGGAATGGACCCATAATATTCTCTCAATAAAAGTAGTTTAAGAAATTAAAAATAAGAAGAAAATAACCTAAGATATCCTACAAAGTTATGATAACTTCAATTTCAAAAATAAATACAGATAAGGAAGAAAACTGTAAATCAACTTCACTTCTGAGCATAGACATAAATTATAAAAAAATATTAACCATTGAAATAGAATAAAATATAGCTTGGCATATTTATCAGAGTACAAATAGGTTTAATATAAGAAATCCATGTGAAATTCACATACTAATGCATTCGTACTACTTTTCTTGATACCACGAAAGAGACATTTTATAAGGCTCAAAAGCAAAAAAGCATTAATGACTTCAAAGAAATAGCTAAGAAAACTAAGAATGCAGGGAACTGACTTTAGATATTGAATAAATCACAATGACACAAGCATCCTGATTTTGGTGAGCATTTAGGCGTCAGCCTATGCTGTCAAGAGAATAAGTGAAGCATCCAACCCCATCATCACAGGGACGGGCAGCGCCACGAGGAAAGAAACTGTTGCGTCTCGATGATAAGGATTGCATGCCGATAGCATATGAACAAAGTGATTGCTTTCCAGACAGAGATTTGCTGAGTATCAGTACAGAACGTCAAGCTGAGCCCAGAGACCAAATGTGAGAACAAATATGAGAATTCAATAAAGCTTTCAGATACAAGATCATCTTACAAAAACCAATACACATCCTCTACATCAGCAATTTCAAGGTACAAAATCAGAATACAAGTTAGTTAGCAGTCAAAGCTGTTTTGTAATGATTTTGCAGCTCGGCCCAGAAAGAGAGCACAATCATCTGATTAAACACAACCTAGGTACTGATGAGAGTTTACAGTGTCACAAGGTCCCCAGTAAACTGAGGCTAACACTGAGGGCTATTCTTTATCACCTGGACAGCCTTCTCTCAGCTAGTCAGGCTGAGTAACAAAAGGCATGCATAGAAACTCTTCCAGCAATGGGGATGTTCTATCGGGAACTCACCAAGGCCAGCTGGACTGGGTCTGAAAAAGCATGGGATAAAACCG
>NC_022020.1:48945565-48954945 GCF_000317375.1 Microtus ochrogaster
GTGAACTTGGGCTGTTCATCACCTCTCTTTGATGACCTACAGTGAAGACTGTGGATTTTCTCAGCCAGTTCATACAGGGAATTCTGTAGCCAATCCTTTGAAATAAATAAGATGCTGAAAAATATCTGAATCACATGTTCATAGATTTTCTATGGCATTACTACTCTTTGATAGAATCTTGGCTAATAAAAATATTTAGGCATTATCCTAATAAAGAGTGCAGAAGGCTTTTATGGGAGTATAAAAATGATATGAATGAATAAAGGGATAATTTATATTCACAAAAGAGATTGTGTATGATAAAAGACACAAATTTGCCTTAAAATCGGTCATTAAGTTCAAAAAAATTCAAATAAAATACCAGAAGAAGCCTAAACTTTCAAAAACATTTCAGTATATACGAGAAAGAATGTTTTGAGGTTTTCAATAGACATTGTAAATATATATTTAAGAGTAAAATGATCTCACTCTGTCAGTCTTGAGAAATAAGTTCAGAGGTGAATGAGGCCGGTGTGCCCTACGGTTATTAAGATTCACTATAAACCTCTGTTAAAACACACAAAATCTCAGATTCCTTATGGAGAAGGTTAAAAGAACAGATGGAATATCATTGCTCACAAAACTAACTTATTTTTATTAACTACAGACATATCTGTGTTGATCCAACAAACCACTAGACAATGATAGAACAATATGGGAAGGTGGCACTATTATTAGGTCCTTCGCTGTCGTCTCCCACAGAAACACCATTTTGGCAGCCACACTTAGGCATATTTTGTGGAAGCCCCAGCGGCTGTGTCTCCACCTTCCCTGAGGAAGCAGGGAATCAGATGTGAGCACAATGGGAAGGGTAAGAGGGCCAGCTTCGCTTTACCCATGCTGCCCCTGCCTCTCCCATAGTCAACAGAGCTTGCTACAAGGAGAGGCTGGATTGGTTTGTGTTTTCTCCCCCTGGGAAAACTGAGAATAGTGTGGGTGCTTGGTCGCCTCAGTCCTGCAGGGTTGTAGCTCAGACAGCTCACTTCCGTCTCACTCATCAAGAGAAGTTCTAGAACAAGCCAATGGAAATCAATCAGAAACAGGTAAGAACAGGGAGAAGAGGAGGGAGTGTCCTCCATCTCACCTGTGGTTCTTCATTGCCAGCCTAAAGACTCCACTAAGAGACATACTTATGAAGCCAGCAGTGTGACACACCTGAGTATCCCCATAACTAGCTGATGCCTCCCCTGGGCTGCCTACTCCTCCTTTTGTGGTCAGCTCCTGTACCTTCTTGAGCACGGCCTGTACCAGCTCCTACAGAAAACACGCAGACCTCAGCAACACACGCACATCTCAGCAATTAACTTGTGCTGGCTACAGATAAGATATGAAACCGAGCACCCAGGAGCACTGCCCTCTGAAAACACAGGAGAGGCTCTCAGAACCAAGGTTGGCTGTGGGACAGAGACAGCAAAGAATCAAAAGAAGCAGCAAGCAAAGTGAGCAGGTCCTTTCACAGCAAAGGTTTAAGAGACCAGGACTATAGAACCAGCCAAGCCCCATAGTGTTTCTTGTTTGGTTTTGGTTTGTGGTTTTTATTTTCCTTGAAACCTGTCAATGAAGACTGGGAGAAGTGACTACTTCCTGAAGTGTTGAGGTAAAAAGCTTCAAACATCAAAGGGGGGAAAAAAACCCAAAACTCCAGTGTCAGACAGAAAAGAAATGGAGATTGAAAATTCTTAAGAAAGAAAGAATGCAAGAAAGTCAAGAAGAAGGTCAATGAGCTCCAAGAGAACTTAGAAAGACAACTAAAGTAAATCAGCTGGCTCTCTATCCCTCACACTGTGGATTGAGATGTGTGCTTTGAGCTCATGAACTCTGCCTGTCTTCCTGTGGCCATGCTCCCTGCCATGGTGGTCACAGACTCTGACCTACTAGAACCACAAGTCCCAAACCACATGTCCCAAATGAAACACTTTCTTTTCTAAGTTGCCTTGGTCATCGTGTTTTGTCACAGTAATTAAGAAGTGACTAAGATAACGAGACAGGTAATAAAGACACATGAATAATGAAAACCAAATAGAAACTCCAGAGAAGAAAACTCTGCAGAGTGCTTCAACAGCTGATTGGTCAAGCAAACCAAAAGAAAAAAAAAACCATAAAACAAATTACTTGAAGTTATCCAATAGAGGAAGAAAAATAGAAAAGCATTTATAAGAGTGAGGAAAATCCATGGGACCTGTTAAATGACTCATTATGACGCCAGGAAGAATTGTTTGAAGAAGCAATGACACAAGAGGCCTTAGAGATTTAAAAGAGCACGCAGATTCAAAACACCCAAAGAACTAAATAGTGGCCCAGAGTACAGTCATTACAGGGAAATATTACATTCCAAATTGTTAGAAAAAAAAGACAACAGTTTGAAAGCAGCAAGAGAAAACAGCTTATCATCTAATAGAAGACTGTTGACTGTTGACAGACTTTTTTTTTTTCATCAGAAACCCAGGGGCCCACAAGGCCCCTGATTGATACACTCCAAGTGTAGAGAGAAAACCATGGTCCAAGAACACTACATCCTGGAAATCTGAGAGTAAAACCTTAATGAAAGGCGGAGACTTGCCCAGCTAAGCAAAAGTTAAGGGAATGCTCTTCATGAAATGCTAAAGTTGTCTCTCCTCAAGGAAAGAAAGCATAAGAAGCCATAAAACCCACAGGCATAGTAGGTGGAGAGCCAGATTGGGAATACTTGTACCGCTGTCATGGCGGTATGCAAATCAAATTTAACTCCCATTAATACTAAAAGTTAGAATAGAAAATATTAAAAATAAGTGTAACTGTAATAATTAAAGCATGTTGATTTGTAAAGTCATAAATCATGGCAATATAATATGGGACTGGAAAAAGTATAGCTTTTCTATGTGATTAAAATAAAGGTGTGATTAATAAAGAATAGATTATTTTAAGTATAAGACACTTTATGTAAGTTTCATGGTAATCACAAACTGAAGGTCGGAAGATGACTCGGTGGTTAAGAGTACTTATTGCTCGTCCAGACGACCCAGGTTCTTCACTTTTGGTGCATCCAGGTTCATTTCCTAGCACCCTCATGATAACTCATCACCATCTGTCACCATCCAGGGGATCTGATGCCCTCTTTTGACCTCAGAGACCAGCATGTGACCAAACCCATATATACAAGCAAAATATTGATATACATAAAATAAAATAAATAGATCCCAAAGAAGTAGAAACAAGCAAACAAAACAATACAAAAAAAACCAGAGTAAACGCCAATAGTAGATGAAATCAAGTATCAAAAAAAATCATGTAAAATACTGAGCAACGACAAGTTGAATATTTCTTACATCCGTAGTCAACCAACATGTACTGAAGGAAGTCACTGATCATAGACAGCAGGTTATCTTAATTCCTGTGACACCTTCCCTCTTGTATCCTCCTCCTTGGGGACTGTGTGACATGGCACTCTGCTGAAGCACATCTGGGCACAGGGGCCAGTCCTCAGATAAAACAGGGAACTGCCATCGAAAGTGATGCTTTAAATCCAGAACATCAGAGAGAAAGAAAACCAAAGACAGGTTTTGTTTTCCACCCACAGCTTTATGTTTTCTGACTCTTGGAACAATACAGTGTGGGAATGCGATTAGCCACGGAAGTGAAAACTCAGCTAAATGAAACTGAATTTGATTAGCCCTAAGATAATCAAAAGCTCAAAATCTATAGAAGCGGAAGTCGGAGGGGGAAATAGCCTTTGGGTTTCTTCTCAGTTCCACTGTCATTTTTATCATTTTTACTGTAGAGAAGTAAGGCTCAACACAGCAAATGTCTCCTTTTATATATACTATTGATTGAGGCAAAATTCTCACAAGAGACTCGGGATTATCCAGTACACACACAATGTTGTGCAAAGAGCCTCTCCGTTAATTGCACAACAATCAGACAAATATTTTCCACTTTCCTTCCCCCACCTGGCCTTCATGAGTCAGCTCCGTGACTCTGCAGATACTGCCGGTGTATATCATCATCCACAGAGGTGTTTTGTGACTGCTTGGCAGAACGTTTGAAGCCTTGTTCACACAGTGGGACCATCAGTTCTTCACTCTCCTTATGGATAAGTGAAAGTGTACCTGCTCATTCTCTTGCCTTTATGCACTTGGCCATTCAACTGTTATTACCAATGCTATAATATACTAATAAATATGCGCGCACAGAGAGATAGAGAGAGAGAGAGAGAGAGAGAGAGAGAGAGAGAGAGATTGATTGATTGATTGATTTGGGTACCTGCTTTAATATATTTTATTTAGATCCCTAGAAGAAGAATTGTTAGATCATATGACAATTATATGTAGATTTTTGTCAGGAGCCAGCAAAGGTTTCCTAGCAGGCAAGTGTGCATTCCACATTCTCACTACCATGTATGAGACTCCAGTTTCTTCCTATCTCTGCCAACACTCATTGGGTTTTCTCTAGGTTATATTTTTAGTATTGCTGTCCTATTGGCTATCAGGTGGTGTCCCATGGTAGCTTTGCTTTGCATTTCTCTGATGCCTAAGGAGGTTAAACGTATGTTCATGTGCTTCTTGGATACTTACATATTTTCTAAGAAGAATAAAATTTTGTTTTATTGATCTGCAATTGGGCATTCTGGACAATAGATAAGATGTACTGCCTTGTCACAGGTCCCAAAGCATACACTGGAAACCCCCAAAAGTAAGCCAAGGTAAATCATCTGTCTATAAGTTGGTCATCCTAGGTATTTGTCACAGTAATAGAAAGGTGACTAACATGAGGGGCATAATTCAGCTCCTATTGTTCTATACCCTGGATACCCAAAGTCCCTGTCTTCTCCACTTGCAACACAGGTTCACCCCAGCCCAAGGTTTTAACCCATATGAACATCAAGTCTCAGCCTCTACTTTTATCTCAATATATTCTGACTCAGATATGAGTGAAGCCCAACATGCAACTCATAGTGAGGAAAACTGAACCCCCAGTGCACATTGAAAATTGTTATTTCCTCCCCAAATGCATCAGTGGGATAGCATAATACAAATATTCCCATCTAAAAGAGATAGAATGTAAGAAGTCATGTATTTGCAGTAAGCTTAGAACCTGGTGTGGAAGATTCCAGTAGAGTTGAAAGTTGGAGCAGCATCTCTGGCTCAATCAATAGCCTGCCCTTCAGACCATGGGTTAGGAGATGGCAGTTTTACCCTGGGGCCTTGAATGCGGCCCCCAAATCTCTATGCTAAGCACACCTGAAGGCTCTTGGCGGTAGCATACTGGCACACTGAAACTAAGAAGGTGACCCTGTCCTCTGAAGTCACAGTCATTTCTACCTCCCAGACCCGTGTCCCAGGGGCCTATAGTGACAGTATCAGTTACGATGTTAGGGTCATCTTCCCTTTTCACTGAAGCTGAAGAACGCACTTAGAACCAGAGGAATAACATTCTTCCTTCATTCTGTCCCGTATCAGTGCCTTAAAGCTCTCAGCTGGCAGTTTTCCTTCTGTGATAGTTGATTGAATGTGTAAGTCACCCTGTGATCTTCATTAGATGGTTGTTCAAAAGTTACTGGTATCTAGAATGTTCTGTGTTTGTTGGTGTTTTCAGATAGAATTTCCTTATATAAGCTAATCTGACCTCCTGACCTCCTCCTACCTCTGCTTCCCGTGTGCTGGGGTCACAGGTCATTCTTGTTTTTGTAATGATAGATGGTTGGGGCTTTCACAAGTCCTTAAGTTCTGGTTCCTTTTCGTTCAGCAGACCTTTCTTCAGTGAGCCACCCCTCTCCCATGTACCATTCTTCTATTGCATGTTTTGATAAGCCGTCAGGAGGAACCTGGCCACACCTTCAACATTTTGGTCAGAAATCTTTCCTGCTTATCTATAACTTCCAAGTTCTCCCAGCTATAAACGATTAGGACACCATTCACTTTATAAGGGGAACCTTTTCCCCCCAGGTGACCGCAACGTGTTCTGCAGTCTCAGACATTTCAACCAAAGCAGCCTGAACCCTCGTCTTCCCCAAGTCTCTTCAGAACACTTCAAGCTTTCTGCGAATCTGCATCTCACACGCCTCTTCCAGCTTCTGCCATGGGAGGATGTGCTTTTCTGCAAATATCACTTGCATTCTGAGCCTTGGCTTTTTTCCAGATCTTGCCACCAAGTTAATAATATACTTTGAGATCACTTAAAACTACCAGTGGATTGAAAAACAACCTTAAACAACAGATATCTCATAAGCATTGGAAGCAGTGTGCACATGTGGCTGATAACATCTGTTTGTGGCTTTGTTTGTTATTCTGGGTCAGCCGGAACCAGGAAAGCGGCTTCATCCCTTGTGAACGTCTCTTTGAGATTTCTGTCCAGACTCCCCCATTCCTTTCCCACGTCATGGTATCTGTATTGTTCAACAACGCAGAACAAAACCGTACTTTAGAGACAGATGGAAGATCAAGAAAAATAGAGAAATAGTGGCTGGTTCCTGGTCAAACTAATCCAACAGGAATCTGCCTTATCTTCATGCCTCCATGAGTTGTCAATGTGCTGTGTATACTTGTTAGTGTCGGTGTGTGCCATTGTACATGAAGGGTCAAATGTGTGTAGAGACCCAAGATGATCTTGGGGTCTTTCCTAGATTGCTTTCCTTCTCTATTTTCTTTGAAATTGGACCGCTACCAAACTTGGAGCTCCCTAGTCTAGTTAGGCTAGCTGGCTAACGGCTTCAGGGATCCACCTGTCTCTGCATCTCCCAGCACCAGCCTTTTAGGGTCATTCTACCACCAGTGACGTTTTCCATGAGTGTTGTGGAATATTTGTTTAACTATATAAAGGTGTGATGAACTTGTTTTATTATGTAAAGGTGTGTTGCTGTTTTACCTTGCCTCCCTAAGGCACCTGATTAGTCTGGTAAAAAGCTGAATGGCCAATAGCAAGGGAGGAGGTATAAGCAGAACTTCCAGGCAGGAAGAGTAAGTAGGAGGAGGAATTTAGGCTCCAGTAGCTCCAGTAAGAAAGAAAAGGAGAGGACTGGGAGATGCAAAGGGTCAGACAGACACAGAGGAATCAGTAAAGTAGGACATGCAGAATGTAAGAAAGGTAAAAAGACCTGAGGCAAAAATGCAGATGAATAATAGAAACAGGTTAAATTAAGTTAAATAGCTAGTGGGATAAGCCTAAGCTAAGGCCAAGGATTCATAATAAATAATAAGTCTCTGTGTCTTTATTTGGGAGTTGGTTGGCAGCCTAAAGAAAATTCCAGCTACACATGAGTACCTGGGTTCCACACTCAGGTCCTCAAACTCGAGTAGCTGGCAATTACTAACCATCCCAAGCCATACTGATGCTTAAACAACTATTTTATTCTCTTGCAGCTTTGGGAAATAGAGCCTCAGAACAAGCTGTTCTCGGAGCATCTTCATCAAAGGCCTCTCTCCTGAGCTGTGCCTAATCACGTTCATATCATGAGCATCCTGAACAGGCACATCCCTGGGGTCTGTGCATGACTCTAAATTTCCTCCTCCTGTAAGGACACCAGGGAGGTTGGATTAAGGATCCACTCTAATTGCCTAATGTTAATTTATGTTAAGCTTTTGAGTGTGGGCCCATCCCCCCAAGTCACCTTCTGATGTAGCAGAAATAAGGCTTCAAAGTATAGATTTTGGACAAATATAATTCAGCTCCAAACAGTGGAACTCCACATCTTATTTCTGACGTTGGAGGGAAATTCATAAGTGTTCAGCCCCTTACCATTAAGCGTAATGTTAGCTATGGTCTTCCATACACACTCTTAATCCTGAGAAGAAATTTCATTTATAGTCACAGTTTCAAAGTTTATTTGTCAAATGCTATCACTCTGTCAGTTGAAATGATGTGTTTTTATTCATTTTTTCTTATTGATGTCAGGCATTCAACAGTTAATTTTGATAAGAACATGTCTAAAATCTGGAATTATCTGATGATATGTCAACTCATAGGAACATAAAGAAATGGGGCATATATATAAGGACAAGCAACGGGAGCAACTTCAAAATAATTTCTAAAAGCAACTGAGCCCACAGAGAGACAAAAATCAGTAACCCTTGGCTTAGACACTACACTCCATATGTACACACTGTTTCCCCAACCATCTGGATACCAAAAAGGAAGAAATTAAAAACTAACAAAGGGACTAAGTAGCTAAGTGGGAGAGGAGAGTGTTTCCAAACAAATTTTATCTTGAGTTTTAAACAGAGTTTTGCTTGTTTATATTAGATTTCCTCAAATGGAGATCTAAAAACAAAACAACCCCCAACTATTGTTGTTTCAGATTCCATCCAGGAACTGGGTTGTTAAAATCACTTTCTGGTTGGATTTAAGGCCCACTCCATGAGATGGAACCCATATCCGACACTGCTGAAGTGGCCAAGAACCTGAGGTTAGCTATATCATGGGTCCTATGGGGAAACCTACCACTATTCTGCTATAGAAACATAACAATTAAATGACTCTGAATGACATCCTGCTGTACCTATAGATCAGTGCATCACTCAGCCCTCATCCTCTTGCCACAGATGGGAACTAACCCAGAAACTCACAACTGGACATTGTGCACACAGAGAGACTTTGAAGCTCTCAGACCTCAATGGGGTGTGTCCACCAAATCTGTCCCCCTTAGGGCTCAGGGATCTATGTGGAAGGGGAGATGAAAGGAGTGTAAGAGATATTGGGTAATTCCAAGGAAACGTTGTCTTCTAGGTATAACGGCACTGATTGAATTCATAGAGATTGTGGCAGCAGGAGTTAAGACCTACATATGTTGAAGCCAGAGGGAACCCCAACACTGAGAGGGGAAGTGGACACAAGCGTATACCCTAAACCAGAAGCTATTTGCAGTTGACATCTGCTGGCAGTGGGGAAATCAGTTTTCTTCAATGGAATCTCACGGGGTATAGTAACCACATTCTAGAACAGACCCCACACTTGGGAGTAGCTAATCAACACAAAATGTAATCAATGGTATTTTTTGTTGCCTGTCTAATTTTTGTTGGGGTAATATTTTGTTTTTACCTTATTGGTCTTTTGTTTGCTTATTTGGAGTTTTCATTTTTGGGGACTTGTTCTTTTTCTTTTGTTTATTTTTTGTTTTTAAAGAAAGAGAGAAAAAATACTGTGCAGTTGGGTGGGTGGAGGTGACTGGGAGGAATTGGGAGAGGGAGAAATGTAATCAAAATATATTGTATAAAAGTATTTTCTTGCCAGGCGGTGGTGGCGCACGCCTTTAATCCCAGCACTCGGGAGGCAGAGACAGTCGGATCTCTGTGAGTTCGAGGCCAGCCTGGTCTAGAAAGAGCTAGTGCCAGGACAGGAACCAAAAGCTACAGAGAAACCCTGTCTCGAAA
>NC_022020.1:48955203-48981081 GCF_000317375.1 Microtus ochrogaster
CAGACCCAGGCCAGCTGGCCTTGGTGAGTTCCCAATAGAACATCCCCATTGTCTCAGTGTGTGGGTGCACCCCTTGTGGTCCTGAGTTCCTTGCTCGTGCTCTCTCTCCTTCTGCTCCTGATTTGGACCTTGAGATTTCTGTCCGGTGCTCCAATTATAAAAGTATTTTCAATTAAAAAACAAAATACTAAAGTAGGTATAAACTTGAGTCCTAGTTTATTGCACTCCTGAAGGAAATAGGGGAGTGTCATTGCCTTAGCCAACATTTCCAGTTCCCTGACTTCCAGACGACCTGAATGTGGCAAGCACACATGGAAGACCCAAGGCTCTCCAGATGGTGCCAGCTTCCTTAAGCTAACTTTGAAATTTTCCGTTTATGAAGCAATCTGAGCCAACAATCTCTGAAAATTTTAAAGGGAAGCCCTGGGCTTTGTGGCAATTTTCCTTTCTGAGGAAATGAAAACTGCAGTATTTTCATTGTTATGGGTTTCCAGGTATAATAATGAACCCAACGCCAAATCCTCCTAAAACTGGAGTTGTAAGAAGTTACAATCTTCTGTGGCTCATTCTCAAAGTGCTATTTTTATGGCTTTTTGACAGCTTGATCAGAAAAGCAATATAGAATGACTACTCAATTATATGCCAAACATTTAGAGAAAATATCTTGAGAAACAATTTGTTTATATTTAAAGAACTCTTCATAACATATGCTGTACAAAGAAACACATGAAGTGTTGACAAGAAACTGAGGGCTTTTCTTAGGTTGGGAATGAAACGAGACACGGATACTTACTGGTTAAAAGAAGAATCCTCAGACTAAGCAGTCAAGCTTCTAGGTCAAGAACATGAAAACTCTAGCACTTGGATTTCGAATGATGGATGTTTCCTTGGGGCCAAGCTAATAGAAATGGGGAGAGACAATGCTTGACCCCATCTTCAACTCACTGAGGCCATCCTTCAGTACACATTAAAACCTTTGTATGTGTGTGTGTGTGTGTGTGTGTGTGTGTGTGTGTGTGTGTCAGTGAGAGAGAGAGAGAGAGAGAGAGAGAGAGAGAGGGAGAGAAAGAGAGAGAGAGAGAGAAAGTCTCTCATTGGAAAGCAGCTGTGAGCAATGCAGGAGTGAACAGAGGAGAGGTGGCAGATTGTTCCCTTCTCCTTCTCTCATTTTATGCCCTACTATTTAATAACTTAAAAAAATTAGACTTATATCATTTTATTTGCCTACATATATGTATTGCACCATGGGTATGCCTGGTGCTCACAGAGGTTAATAAAGGGTGTCAGATCTCCAGGAATTGTGGTTCCCCTGGAGTTACAGATCTTTGTGAGCCACCATGTGGGTGCTGGAAACTAAGCCTGGGTCCTCTGTAAAAGCAACAAATACTTTTAACCATAGCACTGTCTCACCAACCCCTTTTAACTTTTAAAGTGTTAGAATCTCTTCCAAACTCTATTGCTCAATTAAAGGGATACAAACAGTACTCTGAATACATGGGACAGTGATGATCAAGAACCACAGGAAGGAATCTGAAGGCTAATACATCATGCTTCCACACTTCCCTCCTCTGAACTATTTGAGGCTTAGTCTTGATTCTGTAACATTCTTCCTTACAAACTTATGCTAAGGGACTCTTCTGGCCTAGCGTGGTGAATAAGGTTGGTGGGATTCTGAAACTTGGGGCTATGTCCCTGCAATATCAGCTACTGTCCTAGGTTGGGTTATCTGGAAAGAGCTCTGAGACAGAGATTTCAGTGCAGAAGTTTCTAGTAGACATCTATACTTCCTGCCATGGACCCACTGGAAAGTAGATACCTGTTTGTGTATTATCTAAGCTGTCGTTCTGAGGCTGATCGAGAGGCTACTCTCATCTTTGTTCTTTGTCTCTTTGGCCCTGACAGAGAGGCCACTGTCACTCAACACTGAGACACAGAGTACTCACGTAGGGTAGTGAGGAAACCAGCACTGACCCAGAACAAACCAAGTATCAAAGGCATCTAAGCTGGAGCAGAGACCTGAGCTAATTCTTTGGGAGCTGGATGCAGACTGGCCCTTAGAAAGGGTTTAGAACGGAAAACAGATGCTTACTGACCTGAGAGGAGTGTGATATAGTCAAAGCAACTTCCTGAAGGTAAAGATCACAGGGGAGGAACTCAGATGTGAACAGGATGGGTCAGCCACTCTTACATAGAAGACTAAACGTGGGGTTGTGCTGGGAGATGGATGGGGCACATAACAGAGCCACTGGGACCTCCTGGTCTAGACACAGATTGGTCTCAAGTGGCATATGCACACCCTGAAGTCAGGGATTGCCTCCAGCACACAGGCATCCGCTTAGCAAAGACCCATGGCCCCCTCTGTAACTGCTGCTACAGTTGGCATAAATGTTTCTTAAAGGACCTTGAGTTCAAGGTTCAGTTTCCAAAGTGGTGCTGCTAGGAGATGATGGAATTTTTTAGGGAAGTAGCCCTCATAGGAGATCCTTATGTTAGAAGGTGTGACCTTTTTGGAGTAGGTGTGGCTTTGTTGGAGGCTGTGTGTCACTGAGGGTGGGCTTTGAGGTTTTAGATGCTCAAGCCAGGCCCAGTGTCCCTCTCTCTCTTCCTGCAGTCTACTGATCCAGATGTACAACCCTCAGTTACTTCTCTAGCACCATGTTGGCCTGCATGCCACCATGCTTCCCACCATGATGACAATGGACTAAAGGACTAAACCTCTCAACTGCAAGCCAGTCCCAAGTGTTCTCCTTTCTGAGAGATGCTGTGGTCATGGTGTTTCCACACACAATAAAACCCTAACTAAGACTCCCCCCCCCCTTATATACTGTACCCAGCTTCTGATACTTTGTTACAGCAATGGAAAACAGTCTTAAGACAAATATTGAAATAAATTTAAGCTAAGTGTCTTGAGATTCTCAAAAAAACATAAATAAATCACTCTAACCTGTGAACAAGACATTTCTTTATAAATAGAAATATGGCGTTCCATTAAAAGCTGAGTCACAGACATAGAAATATTTTCATCTCATTATTTAAGCACTATATAAACTAAGCCCCAGATTAGCTAGATAAATTTAGTGAATTTGATATTGCTAAGTTGTTCATCCAAAACACAGAACATAGCAACAAAGATAAATTTAAAATAATACTTAAAAGACACAGAGGGGAGAATAAGAAAATTCCATCATGCATTTGAGAATTCCAGGAAATCTGCAAGAACAATGAAAACAATCTTGATCTTCCAATTGTTTATTGGATAATTGGTTCATGCTATAAATAATGGCTTTGCAACTACCATGTATTGGGCATCTTATACTCCAGACTACGATGTCTCTAGTCCAGAGTAAGACCATATAGTCTGATAGCAGGGCAAATGCTAGGTGAACCCAGAAAGACAGTGCCATTTAGAAACTAGACGTGGCACTGTTGCTTCAAGTTGATCAGGAAGAGCTCTTGCAAAATATATACACACACTGAGTGTGTGCAGACTGGATGAGCCAAAGCTGGCCACAGAGCTGGACATTCTAGATCCTTAGCTCTGAGGACCAGAAGTGTTTCAGGCTTCATGGGATATACTTTGTTGCTGCTGCTCAATACTAGGCTTGAAGCATTAAAGGAAATCACAACTAACACATGGGCATATTTCTCATGGCTGTTACTATAATCTGAATTTTGAATGTCACCCAAAGGCTGGTTGTTGAAAATGTTCCAGTGTCCCAGGGAGAAGCTAACAGGATGTTTTGGAACATTTAAATTGTGGAGTCTGGAAGGTATTAGGTCACTGTAAGGGTGCTTATGAAGGCAGTAGTGGGACCCGGTCCCCTTCCTTTACTTCTCTTTCCTCTCATAATGTGTTACTTCACAACAGCCCAAGCGACTGGAACAATCTATCAAAACAGTGAGACAGAAATTCCATTTGTCTTTATATCCTAACTATCTGATATATCTTGTTAAGGGTCACAGAAAAATGGCATAGCTGTGGTTCAACAAAATCTTCAAGACGTTTCCATGTTATAAAATATTTTTCAAAAGATTTAAATTAGTTCATTAAACACAAAAAAATATTTGTGGATATAAGCAATGTTGGACTGGTGGCTGCCGTTTGCTGGCCCCTGTGCTAACAGAAGAATATTTGAAATCAAAATGTTTATGAATATAAATAAACAGAATAATCTGTATTCTGATACTCAAGAAATTTCCTAGTCAGCATCCCAATGGTTCAGTAATAATGGATATCTGTCCCCATTCCCTATGTGTTGCTTCATTTGCTCAGGTCACAAACACCCGTGTTCCTGTTTGTGCCCACACCACTCAGCTCCTTGAAGATGATCCCATGCCTTTTCACCTCCTCTAATTTCACCATGGCCAGTCGAAAGCTGATGTCAAATATCAGAAGTCAGTTCTCAAAAATATCCTGAAGTTTTATCATTCTAAGTTAGTTAGATATTTTTTGGATCTGTACTAGAGGGTGCAGAAGGGCATCTGGTTATAAACAAACCAACCCACAAAAGCTTATGTGAGCATACCTAGGTTTCTGAAAAGAGAAATGATGAAAAGTAACTAAAACTGGGTAATCTAACTCAAAGCACTGAAATAGAATGGCTAGTGATGTTAGCTTTCAAAGAAACCTAGAGCTGGGCGGTGGTGGCGCACACCTTTAATTCCAGCACTCGGGAGGCAGAGGCAGGCGGATCTCTGTGAGTTCGAGACCAGCCTGGTCTACAAGAGCTAGTTCCAGGACAGGCTCCAAAACCACAGAGAAACCCTGTCTCGAAAAACCAAAAAAAAAAAAAAAAAAAGAAACATAGGACAAACAGCTAGCTGAGGTGCCTTTTTTAATATATCAAAGCAGACACTGGGGACTAGGTTCTCCCAGCAGCTCTCCCTACTCGCAAGCAAGTACATGTTACAGAGTTTATCCTGGCTGGCATATCCCTACTGTAAACCCCTCCAGCCCCTAAGAATCACTTCCCTACCTCCAGCTTCCCTTCTCTATATAACTCAGCCATTTTGGTTTGTGTGTTCTCTTGGTCTTTTGGTTCCCATGTGGTCTTCTCTCCTCTTCACTCTTTCTCTTTCTGCTCTCCCCATCTTGCTCTCCTCTCATTGGTCGGTTTAGTCTGGACCCTTCCAGATGCCTTTGGCTGTTTCCTCCCTCCTATCTACAATAAACCTTCTCCTCTGCCATATCTAGGAGCAGTGGCGCCCTCATTTCTTAATTTTTCTGGTGCTGAAACCCAGGATCTTTCAAAAAAAAAAAAAAAACCCCAGGACCACTGGTGGAAAATAGGTCAATGGAAACATTCAATGTAGATGTGAAGAATTTTCTTTGGTGGGTCCACTGGTTGTCCCGCTCAGGGACAGGGAACAAAGGGTGCCCTGAGACATTTTGCTTCCTGCCCAAATCTCCCTCATTCGCAGGCATGTACCTGTGGGTGGAGCTATAGTAAATCCTGCATTTACTACCTTCAAGGGCTGGAGTCACAGTCTTGAGCACTAGCAATCAAGACTAATTGCTGCTTTTTCCTATCTTCTAGGAGAACTTGAGCCAGAAGGACAAAGAAGAACTAACTGGGTTGTTTACTAGGCACTGCTTTGAAATTTCCAGATTGGAAAACTGGCCTTACCTCACCTCTGATACTGGGATTTCACAAAAAGCCCAGACCTTCTGCCACCTATCTATCTCCTCTACAGAGTTCACAGCACTCACAATGCAGAGAGTTGACACTTGAGAATAAAAGGCTGTAGTCAGTTTTTGGATGGCTTAGACGATGAGACATATGGACTAAAGTCTCTAGCTGCCTTGGGCATCCAGGCTAAGGAGAAAAGAAGAACCTGCAGAGCAAAACAGTGAGAAGAGTTTGCTTTGTTGATGGAATCAAAAGCATTACCTTTCAAAAGGCATTTGAAGCCTAAGAGGCAATTTGTGCATTTCCTGAAGTGGTCATCCCGGGAGCTCCTTGAGGGAGGAACCCTGGGCACCCCTCTGGACACTTCTAGCACAGTGCTCTGCACTTAAGGGATCCCATTAAATGCTCTTGAAGGGACATAATAAGAACTGCAGATCACATACAGGAGGAAAAGTGGTCCCTGTGTGCTGCTTACAATATGTGTTGGCAAGGGTCTGTCACATTAAGCCAACAAGAAGAGCTCATCTTTCTGGTTATTTCATTAAGCCACATTTGCCAAGTCCTATGCCGAGGGACCTACAAATGAAAACGAATGGGCAGAAGACAATTAGGAGTCTTTTCCTTTCTCAGCAGGCTTGTTCCCTGTGGTACATTTACACAGCAATTAGCAGATGTGTATTGTTCGGGCTGTCTTGAAGTCCCTGCAGGAAAACAATGACTCGGACCCGGAAAACCTTTCCACCCTGCTGCACATCATTCTCTTAGGCCAAGGACACCATTGGCTCTCTCTTTTTCCTCCTGCTTTTGCTTATCTTCTGAGAGCACTGGTGCAATCCTGACTGCTTGCCAGGTACAACACTTTACATAATGAAGAATGCACGCCTTCACTTTCAGGTGAACCAGGACCAAGAGCCCCAGTTGAGGACTGCATGAAGGTGTGCTGTGGTTTCCGGACCCCGTTTGGAACACTGCCTGTCCTAGGAAGATGAATCTTGGGCACTGCCACTGTGCTCTGGGCTGCTATCTGCATCAGCACCTTCACACGCATGCTCACCGTGATGAGATGACAGCTTCGCTAGCCAAGAGAAGGGACTTTCTGCTTTATTTTCCCACAGGGAACACACACCAGGTTACTATGACTAACTGCCCTGGGATCAACTGTGTTTGTTTTCCCTGACCCTGGATTTTCCTCTTGTGCCGTGGAAGCCAGTTCAGGGCAGCTGCTGGCCAGCACTGTGTTCTGTTCCTTGTGTGTGCTCGCAAACAGCTGGGCGATGACTCAATTGCCAGGGAGTCTCCCGGAAAGACAGATGGTTCCCAGCTTCTCTCCATCATGCCTCAGGAAAGCAACCTTTTAATTAATGGGTCCATTGCTATAGTGATGTTTCCACGTATTAGTGGTGCTGGCAAAATACAGTTCAGTTTCTGTTTCCAGATCTCCCATACCTCTCTGTTCTTTGCATAGTTCCAGAATAGACTTCCTCCTTTAAGAAAGACTTTTCAGAGCTACCAAAATGAACTGGACACCCTTCCCAATGTACTGGATCCTAGTTCAACATTCTGAAAGAGCTTCTGCTACTGTTTCTCCTTCTCCTTTTCCTTCTCCTTCTTCTTCTTTTTCCTCCTCCTCCTTCTCTTCCTCCTCCTTCTCCTTTTCTTCCTTCACCTCCTCCTCTTCCTCTTCTTTTTTATTCTTATTCTTTTACTTACTCTTATTCTCAACATTTTTTATCTGAATCTCTCTCTTAAATGTAATATTCATGATTTTAAGGTCATACTCAACTCATAGAAAAGTATTTAGCTGAAAGCACATGATAAACACAGGTTGAAGGGATAAGTGTGTGAAAGGGCTGCCTCTGGAGAACCTTATAAGTGATATATAAATTAGTATAGCATGTGTATTGGGAGCTTGGAGCACACAAGGTAAGCTCTTCAACTGCCATCAGTACAAGCAAGCATGGTAGTGTGTGACAGAGAAGAGAGGAGGTAATAGTTGTCTTGATGATGCTAAATGAATGAGCTCAGATTTCTACCTAGTATTACAATGGCCTATTAGCCTTTTGTACTGCTGGGAATTAAAGCATCTGAAGAACATGAGTCCTCTAGCCTATGATATTCAAGTCAACCCCTTCTTCTGTGCCTTTCCCTTCCTTTGATCCCTCCCTTTTTCCTTCTTTTTACATGCATGTCAACATGCAGTTCTTTCCATCTTGTTTATGACTTGACTTTTAGGTATATTCTTCCAATGAAACGTCCTCCTTAATAATATATAACTGAGTTAGGCATAATGGCATACAACTTTAATACCAGCACTCTGAAGGTAGACTCTGAGTTTGAGGCCAACCTGGTCCACATAGCAAGTTCTAGACCAGCCAGGGGTAACCCTTCACTATCTAATCATCCATCCAAGTATCCATCTGTCTATCTTTTTATCTGTCTATCTATCTATCTACTATCTATCTATCTATCTATCTATCTATCTATCTATCTATCTATCTACCCACCCACCCACCTACCTACCTACCTACCTATGTGTGTATAATCAATATTCAAGCATCTTTTAATTATATTATCTAGGTTATCTATAGTGTCTTTTCTCTTTTAACTGGGACCTTAAGTATTTATGAATGAAGTAAATAAAAATATGTGAGAGATTGAAAAAGTGTTCTTGAAACAAATTGGTAAGTGAAACCCCCAGACTAAATTCTGTTTAGTCAAAATAGACTCATTTGTTAATATGATTTATACTCCCAAATGCCATGAAGTTTCATTGCCCAGGGTAAACTACGGAATAAATAATATGATGTCCCAGATCTTCCATGAACAATCCAGTGCCAACACACCCCAAGAACCCAAGCATGGCCCTTGGCACAATTTAGGATGCTCTTTATGAATTCCTTCACTCAACCCTCACTCTGCCAGGGACCAAGGTTCAGTGAACCCTGTAGAACAAATACACAGGAATACTCCAGGAAGCCTTGGCCAAGCTTCCAAAAGTCTCAGAAGAGAGGAAACTTGATGTGTCAAAGGAATATGCCAAAGGAGGGCAAAACCAAAGGAAGATACAACAAGCATCATCAAGGAATCCAGAGGACCCTAGAACCACATACCCAAAGTGCTGAAGCTACAAGGACAGAGCTGTCAACCAGCATTTTGTCTGTAGTAAAACTGACCTCAAAAGTGAGGACAAACATAAACACTTTTTTTTTTTTGGCAAATGAACAAAAACTGAATGCAACCCATCTCCAGAGCTGCCCAGTAAAGAATGTGACAGAAAAGATTCCTTCACAGGAAAGTCACAGTAAATGGCTACTGTACTCTGCAGGAATGGAAAGAGAATCCAGACATGGCATACAGAAATGTCAATAGCTACAGAACATCCCACTGGCTCCTGGATGCTCTGCCAGGCACACTTTATCCCTCACTGGCAGACGCTGTGTTTTTCTGACCAACACATGCTGAAAATTACTTATCTAAAAATATGGAACTACAAGTGTTTGGGATATTTCTAGTCTTTTAGATCTGGAAGTTTTTAGATAGACTCTTCCAGTTCAGCACCTCTAACCTGGAACGTTCCAAATTCTAAACCTGCTTGGGCATAATGTCAGATTAGGAATTCTGGGCCTGTGCATGTATATATCTGAGAGTAGATACACTGAGCGCATCTTCTATGAAGAGTTTCCCATCAGCCACTCACTTAGTGAGTAGCAAACTCTTTTGATTTGGAAATGTCCTTACTAAATAGGATAATTTTTCTGGATTGGATATACAATGACCAAACTTTTTCTGGGGCAGGTTTCTGTGGTTTGTCTTCCTACCACAGCAGTGACCTAGCATGGAGGCCTCAAGGTGTTGTCTCTGCATATGAAAAAAGGGTCAAGAGCCCTAAAAAAACCAAAGCAAATCCCAACCACCGGCCCTTGCCTGCAGCTTGCATTATCAGTACGACTTAGCTGTGACAGCCTAGCTTCCTGTGTATTTCCTGGATCAACAACAGCTTTCCGATCCCCACTTTGCAGATCCTCACATGTCTGCCGTTCAGCTCACTGGCTTGCACATGCATTTCAGCATTTGTCCTGGGTAATGGATGATGCCAGACTGCTCACCCTGATTTACCATTGTACCTGAGGGCCCATGCTTACGTATCTCTTATAGCCGTCTCCTTATTCATCCTAACACTGTAGTCTCCATCTCATAGTTATGTTGGGTGCCATGGCCAAGGGAGGAGGCAACAGTGAAGCTCTGGTGTCTCACAGAGGCAAAGAGAGGAAGAGTGGCTGGATGTTCAAAGTGTGTGTGTGTGTGTGTGTGTGTGTGTGTGTGTGTATGTGTGTGCGCGCGCGCGTGCGTGCAGTAGCAATTAAAGATCATATCTGGACTCTTCATGCTTCTGGTATAATTTTCCAGATAATGAATTCAGACAGGAAATAAACATTTTCATTAACATTGTTTTTGTTAACTTCTTTACTATCTTTTGTGTTAAATACTAAACTCTGCTATTTAAGTACTTGTGCCCTTAACCACTGCACTGTCTCTCAGTGTCACATGTGCCACCTGTAAACCAGAACATAGGATGATTTTTCTTTAAGCATATAGACCAATGGGGTCTTTGGGTTGACTAGATACTAGTACTGATTTATGAAGGTAAGCCTCCCTGCCTGTCTTCCTTCTTCTGACAGGGTTTTACTACGTAGTTCAGGTTGGCATCCTTCCGCCTCAGACCCCCTAGTGCTGATAGACATACACTGCTGCCCTCAGTTTCAAAGCATTCTTTCAAGATATTAACTATTTTCAGATTAAACCTTTCATTTCTTCATTTATATAATTCCCAGAGTCTGTGAATCTGTTTCTGTACAAATTACTCACACTCTGATAGTGTCATTAGTGGATTATTTTGATGGGGAGATCTGCCAAGCTTACCTAGGTGGCCAACTGAAGGGTACTTATGAAGAGGAAGGCAAGCAAGAAAACTAGACCATTCAACACTGGTTTGGAAGGCATAGAAGAGGGAGCCTTAAGCACAGGTAGCTTCTGGAAGGCAAGAAATCACACTACCCTCTAACCTCCTCCAAGAAGGACCACAGTTCCTGGGGGTAGACCATTTCAACTGCAAACCCAGAATGAGCTGTCAGACACTCCTCTACAGGGGCTTAAGCCACTGAAGTCACAATCTGCTGCAGCAGCATTAGGAATTTATCAGTGATCTATCAATGTTTGATCTTGATTTTATTATTCTATTAAATTTAGTCAAAAGTTAGCCACATACCGAGAACATATGCATAAAAAACACATTTGGGAGGTCCTGAGCAGAGCAGATGGACCAACTACGGTTGGCGAGGGCAGCTGCAGCCTTCTAGTTCATCGGGAGCAGTTACGGCCCCCTGGGTGAGCGGATGTGGAGGCTAATTGGAGTCCACTCCTTTCAGGTGGTGACAGGGGAAACTTGAACACTAGGAGAAACGTGTCAAAAAGGCTGTTAAAAGGAGCCAGCATGGTGCTGAAGGTTCTTTCCATCCTCAAATGTGTGATTCTTCCAAAAACAGGTGTTACTCAAAAACAGTTCCAAGATCCTCGGTCAAAGTTTTGCAGAAAAGAGCAAATGGGGCTTCAGGGCAACACAAGTTAGCTCAGACAACACGTGGAACAAAGAGGTAAGATAGTGGCTTATAGGCTCATAGGGAGTATCTACCCACTTCCTGCTGTGACCTTCAGCTTTTCCACTGAGTACCAGCACCGTCCGGTGCCTGGCAATAAACACAACACGGACAGGTGTGGGTCCATCCTGAACCCTGGTACCTCAAAGGCCTAGCAGATCCTCATCAGGATTGGTATGCCTGTTGCTTCCCTCAAGTGCACAACACCCAAACATTCCTGACTTCATGAGAATCAGAAGAAATTTATCTAATGAGGGCCATGGCATCTCAATTCCGATCAACACAATGACATTTGTAAAGTCCTTTTTGTCCTGTAAGGTACTGTGGAAAAGTTCTAGGGGGTCAGTAAAGAATAGATGGTTTTATCTTAAAACATGAGAAGACCTGAACTACAATGTTTTAGCAGGGAGGCTGGGTGATGAGTGCAGAGCTCCAGGCTCAAGACAGAGGCAGTGGAGACTTGCCACCATGATGTCTTCCTTGGTTCACTCTGGCAAGGGTGGGGTGGAGTGGGGGTGCTGTATCCCTGCGTCCTCAGCCACAAAACAAAAGCAATTTCTATAACTCTGGTATTCATGCTTGATTTGTGAGGAATTGTCTTCTGCAGTAGATTCAAATTTCTCATAGAATAAGAAAATGGCGACACACACATTAAAACCTCTTTAACATACTCTTTAAATGAGAACTGATCGCCTGGATACATACTCAGCTTCCTCTTGAGACTGGATCTAATAAAAAAGTAAAATTTTGGTCACTGCTTGTTTCTCCCAGTTTCTGATGGCTGTGGGTAAGCCTTGGCTTTCAGGTGCACCACTAAAGTCTCTGACATGGTCATCATCTGGCACATCTGGAGCATTCTGTGTGTGCTCCTCTGCACACATCCATCCACTCCCTCTTCCTGAAAGCAGAGCCTTTACTCTGGATGAAGGGAGCAGCCACTGCAGTGTGACTTCATGTTCATTTCAGCTCATCTGCAGAGACCCTAATTCCCAAGGAAGTCTCACTCAAATGTCCTGGGACCTGGGCCTTCAAAAAACCTTTTTTGCAGGGATACAGTTTAACCCATAACAGAAACCTGAAACACAGTATCTAAAATAAATCTATTCCTTCTATTCCCAAGCACTTCCTCAGGTTACCACACCCGTTCATATCCAAGAGTTGAGGAAGGGCCCCTGACTTTTCTGTACTTTGAAACTCACATCCCATCCATGCTCACTTTCAGCTCCATGCTGCGCTTCCAGCCATCCTTCCTTCCTTCCTTACCATTAGATGGGGCTCAGCAAAGGTCACAGTCTTCCAAGGCTCCTCCCTGTTAATACCTTTCCTTCCTTACCAAGCTCTTCGGAGGCGGAGTCTTGCTACAAAGCCCCTTATCAAGCCCTTCAAGGCTTCTCCATCACAGAAATGCAAACAAACTTTCCCCAAGTCCTGCGAGGTGCACAGGTTCCGACCTGACCTCAGCTGACTCTCGAGGTATCCTATCAGCATCTTACTGGATCGCCGGGATAGGTGAGTTTTTTCCTACTGCCTGGGACTGACACACTTTCCTGTGTGCTAACTTCATCCTCTGAGTTTCAGCCTGAGTGTCTGGTTTTGCCCCTCTCTGGTTCAGCTTAGATATATCCTGCTCAGAGAGACCTGCTTCTGGATATTATTTCTCTGGCTTTGTTCACAGTGGACTGGGTGGCTCTGCTCTGGACTCTCCTGTGGGTTTCCTGAGGACAGTCTTGCAGTGTGTCCCATGAGCAGAGAGCGCTTACCGCACTGTCTCCAGATTCCTGTATGAGCCACAAAGTTTATTTCTCTATCCCTCAGGATGTTACAACTCTTTAATACACCTTTGTTTACCAAGGCTCACGAGGGAGCAATATCATCAAACAGGAAGTCCATCAGCACTAGGTCTCCAGTCCCTGACTTGGTTGTACCTCACACTGGTACAGTAACTATGTGTGCATTTAGCATACAAGGTTGAGACCCCTCTAGGGTTGATTTTATGTACTCTTCCTCTGGCCCAGTACATATTCCTCTTCCCTTTCCTCCTTCCCTCCCTCTCTTTGTGCCATGGTGGGAATGGAACCCACAGTCTTACACTTGCTAGACAAACGCTCTGCCACTGAGCCACAGCCCCAGGCCCTACTTTGTCTTTTCAAAGAGGTTTCCGAGAAGCAAATAATCTTTAATTATTCAGCTTTAATCTCCCGATTTTCAAGTTTGGAATTTGGAGAGAGAGAGTCATTTGAAGAAGACAAGCCACACCATACCTGGCCCTTGGCGAAAAAAGACAATATAGGAGAGGTGGCTTTTAAAAGATGAGATAGTGGCTTCTAATTATGCTTTAAGCGGCCTCATGATTTCTAATATTCGCCCTCAGCACTCTTCTCGTGGCTGCATGAATGTCCTGCCGTCACCACCACAGCTCCAAGGCTCTCGTTCTTTCGCTGGCTCCAAAGGTCTTCACCGGATTCTCCGCAAGAACCACTCTGCTTGGCTTCCTCGGGATTGGCATGCGGGGCATAACCATTTCCCATCATTAATTAGTCTAAGTCACAAAGCAAAATCAGGTACTATTGACTCACGCGTGCACAGACCCGTCATTGGCTTGCCTGCCTCTGGCACAGACGAATTGCTGTATTTTTCTAGGAAACTAAACTCTTACAACTCGTCCGGTTATGAGCGAGATCATGGTGAGCAACTGTTGTTCAAAGTACCCAGTAATTGCAGAGTACCGTTCTGAGGACATTTAAAACTTTTAGTCTCCTAGCCACTGGCTAACCACTTAAATATAAGTTAGCTTAAAGGCAAGGGATAAATGACATTTTATACTTCACAAAGTGAGCGTTTATTTTTCTAAGCAATTAACTGGTCTCACTCATAAACTCCTTTGTTGAAACCCGAGGCCTTGCAGGCAGCTTTCAGAAGGCCCAATCCTGGTTGTTTTACAAGGAAGTTGCTTCCCGCTACCCTGTGCCCTCTTGCCCTACCCCCTGACTTGGTCTGCTTCCAAACTAGAAAACTCAAAGCATAAACATAAACCTAAAGGGGAAAAAAAAAATCAAAGAGATGCAGAAGGTGAAAAGGTAACCAGTGCTGGCAGGAGTGAGCTGCTCCATTACCTGAAGCAAGGGCCCCACTCAGCAGAAAAGCAGACATTTGTGGCGCCACAGGAGGAAATAGCTTGTCTGGCGAGAAGGAGACAAACCGAACCCCAGGTCCCGTGGGGCCGGAGCACGATTGTCTCCAGGTCCATAATGAAAGAAATTCTGCTGCTCTGTACCTGACTCCCCAGGCACACTTGCTCCCTCAAAGTCACGGTCCACCTCTATGGTGCTGGTCACGGGCTGGGGATGTGGGCTAGTCCCTGGGGAACAATCTACCCGGTTGTCCCGGGGGGGGGGGGTGTCTGTGTGGTATTCCTGCTTCCAGGTTTCTGTCTCTTCCATTCTGCAGAATACATTTCAGCCTCTTCACCAAAAGACTCCAGGGGATAGAGACTCTCTATCATGAGGCTTCATGAGAGAACTCTTGTTCATAGTGGTGTTAGGATGGGAATTGACCTTCTCCAAAGAGGCCTAAGGCTCTGGCCTCCTGAGACAACTTCTGGTCTCCATTTCATGTTCTGTTTGTGTATTTTTGTTTGTTTTTTGGATGGAGTCTGACTGTGTAGCCAAAGCTGACAACATCTTATGGTTAATCATTGTCCATAATTTTGTTTGATTAATTACTTTATTACTCTATCATCTATCTATCATCTATGTATGTCTATCTATCTATCTATCATCTATCTATCTATCTATCTATCTATCTATCATCTATTTATCTATCATCTATCAATCATCTATGTATGTATATTTATCTATCATCTATCTATCTATCTATCTATCATCTATTTATCTATCAGCTATCTATCAGCTATCATCTATCTACTTATCATCTATCTATCTATCTATCTATCTATCTTCTATCTATCTATCTATCTATGTATGTATCTATCTATCTATCTATCTATCTATCTATCTATCTATCTATCTATAGCAAGACCTCACTTGCCTGGAACTTGCTTTGTTGCCCAAGTTGGTTTTGAACACATGGAGATCTGTCTGCTTCTACCTCCAAAGTGTGCAGATTAAAGGCATGTGCCACCCTGCCCAGTTTTCTGTGTATCTTCTTAATCTTTGAATGAAAGCATCCAGTTGAGGTCTTCTAGAAAGGGTCCTTTCCTTGTAGAGATCGTGGACCCAGTACCCTGCCCATGTTGACCCTGTGCCCACAGGATAGATAGGAAACCATATGCTTCCACTCTTTCTTCAGGAATGCATTTGATTTGCTGTGTGAACTTAAACACTTGTGATTCCTCAACACTGAGAACCACGATATGGATATGGGAAAAGCCCAGCCACCAGGAAACTCCATTCTTCTGTTTTTAATTTTAAAAATTAGATTGATTTATTTTATTCCATGTATGAGTACTCCATCTATATGTTTGTATGCACACTACATATGTGCCCGGTGCCTGCAGAGGTCAGAAGGCAGCATCAGGTCCACCAGAACTGGAGTCATAGATGGTGCCGAGCCACAGTGTGCTGCTGAGAACTCAACTTAGACCTTTCAAAAAAGCACCAAGTGTGCTTAACTACTGAACCATCTGTCCAGCCCCAGCTCTTCTAACTACAGACGGCAGGTTCTGGGTACTGACTTATCTCTTAATTATTGATTTTGAAACATTTTCTTCTTAAATTGGACGTATTTATGAGGCAATGCTTGGTGCTTTGATACACAAGTTATATGCAAAAGAATGTAGGAATGAATTCTATATTTTAGCTCCTATGTTCAGTGTTGCTTTGTGGCAAGAGCACTGAAAACTATTTCTGTTATTTTGAAATAGCATAGTTATCTAAATGCAGTCAGGCTGTTATGCAAAGGAGACTGTGACATAGACTTTTCTACCCTAGTGTAACTCTGTAACTGTGGACAACATTTCTTTCTGAGTTAACCAGTTTTTGTCACTCTACAAAAACATCCCAGAAATCCACATAGGAAGAGCAAAGGGTTCTTGTGGTTCACAGCTCTGGAGGCTTCAGATGGGGAGCTCAGCCAATCTACCGCCTGGCCTCTGGAAGGAAGGACGTCGGGGTAGTGGTGGAGGAGAGCATGGAGCACAGCATGCTGCTCGCCTCATGAACTAGGGAGCAGAAAGGAAGAGGGAAGGGATGGGGTCCACTCTCACACCCTCAATGACCCGAGGAACTCTGTACCAGGTGCCTGCACTAAAGTCAGAAAACAACCTTGGTGTCCGTCCTCACCTTCCACCTTGCTTGTGACAGTTTCTTTGTTGTCTCACTGTTATGTGTGCCCTCCAAATGGAACTGGCAGCTTACAGGTGTTCTCCTGCATCCCCCACTCATCTCCCATAGGCCTGCTAAGGTTTTAGATACTCACTCTTTGCACGCAGCTTTTACAAGGGCCCTGGAGATTCTAACTCAGGTCCTCACAGCTGTGCAGCAAGTGCTTTTACTCAGTGAGCCATGTCTACAACACCTCCAATGACCATTTCACTAATATTAAAACAATAACGCATATTAATATGATTAATATGGCGTGTACATGAGCACGTGTGCACATATGTTCATGTATGACGTGTGTGGGGAGCACCTGTGTGGAGGTCCGAGGATGTCTTTGTGGAGCTGAGGGTCTCCTTCCACCTTCATGTGGGTTCCAGGCATTGAACGAGCACAAGTCATCAGGCTTGTGCATCAAATGCTATTGTCAGTGAGCCATTTTGTCACCTCCCCAACTGATGTGGGATTCCTCTCTGTATGCTGTGAATACCATTGGTTAAGAAAGAAGCTGCCCAAAATCAGCTTTTGGGCTTACTGCAGCACAGAATTGGGCAAGGCAGAAATTCCAAGCAGATAGATGTAGAGAGAGTCAATGAGGAGCCATGTAGCCGCAAAGGAGAAAAATGCCCATGGGAGACCGCTGGAACTTTGCTGGTAAGCCACAACCTCATAGTGATGCACAGATGAAAAGAGATGGGTTAATTTAAGATATAAGAGCTATCTAGCAATATGCCTAAGTAATTGGCTAAGCAGTGTTTTAATTAATACAGGTTTTGTATGATTTTTTTCGGGTCAGGGTGGCCAGAAATGAAAAAAAGCAGCCTCCAACTACACCCAACTCTGTTACTTCCAATGCTCCTAGATCTTATGGGAAGCAAATAGAGCAGATATCAATATTCCTTCATTTGTATGGTATGTTTAAGGGTTAAGCTCAGGCTTCCTGAATGGTAATGAGGGCTGCATAGAAGCAGCTACACTGAATATTGGTCACCTTATTCTTCACTTTGAGCAATTTTGTCTAGGAAAGGAACTCAGGGAATTCTGCCACTCCCATAGGACAGACATGCTTAGTGCATTTTTGGAAGCCCAAATTCTGAGTTTTGCATTGACATTTCCTGAACACTCAGAACGACGAAAAGAATCTGCTGTCACAGTATCAGACAGGGCTTCGTTCAACATCACAGAGGCACAGAGTGTTCTGAGGACACTAAAGATGCTCCATTACCATCTCTTTACAGGGAATGAGAGACTCGTGGGTCTGCAGGATAGAAGAATGAGCTTGCTGAGCTCCACAGTGGCTCTGAGTTCTGTAATGAGCTACAGCCTAGGCTTCAGGAGTCCTGGTCTGGGCCGGGCGGGTGGGATGACTTTACAGAGATGTTTAGCTGAGTGAGAAAGAGGAAGTGGTGGGCACTGCGTTTCCATGAACAGGAGGAAAGACGGACTGGCACGGCTTCACCAGCTTGTGAGGCCAGCTGCCACATGAGTGTGCCTCAAATCCAGTCCAGAAGCCACAGTTAATGCAAGGCTGAGTGTCCCTGGTGTCCAAATCCAAAGTGCTCGAAATGGGGAAACTGCTGAAGCTCTGAAAAGATGCCATAAACGCAAAATTTCATATCATGAAAATCCTGGGCTTGCCCACAGACTTCTGAATAATTTTCTTTTTTTATTGTTTTTGTTTATTTTTTAAACACGATCTCTCGATGTAATCCTGGTTGTCCTGATATTTGATACGCAAATCAGGCTAAAAATGTCCAGCTTCTGGCAACCCAGTGCCCCCTGCACACCTTTTTCAGTATTCTATTGTTCTTCGTCTGTGTTATATGCCAAATGACCCTGTCAATACATCTCTTTCCCCAACTGGCTGCAACTGCCTTAGGAAATAAAGCCATTCACACGCGTTTCTGTGTGCTCAGCTCCCAAAGAGGAAGAGAGAGACAGGCATTTAGTGTCTCTGTGTGACCCAGGACACAAAGAAAGACCAGGAAGCAAAGGAGAGAAATAGCCAGTATGTCTCCATGCAGCACAGGAGTCAGCGAGCACACACACACACACACACACACACACACACACACACACACACACCAGGGTCTTGCACAGGACTCGTTTTAAGGGCTGGCTCTGCTGGGAACTACCTTATGAAACAACACAGAGAATGTCATAGAAAAGCCAGGGGCTGGACTGTGTAAGGATGGGTATGAGAGCAGCTTCAGTGAGACACACAACAAGTGAGAAGAAGAAAGGTAGGTGTTGGTTCACAGGGTTTAGGGACAGACAGTGAACACCTCTAGATCACCCCTAGGTGAAGGTAAAACTTGGAGATGAGGGGCTCTGGGGTGACTAATGATGCCAATAGCAAGCCAGGGCTCTGTGTTGGGCTCTGTCTCCTGCCCATAAGCAAGAAGTCTCAGCCACTGATGAATACAGGGACCCTACAGGCAGAGCAAAGGGTGCACGCCACTGTGGGGGGGGAGACAGGGGGTGTTCTGGGGTGCAAGGTGCAAGAGGTTATAGGGGGAAAGGGGAAATAAACTGGCAATGAGACAGGAAATGTATTCATTTGCAATTTAATTTTTGAGATAATATGGGCCTTGCATGAGAGATGGCCCTCAGAGTCATCTGGCTTTGTCATAGGCTTCACATTTTATCTGGATGATTTTCTTTTCTGCGTTTTTAACCGGAGAAAATTGAATTTAAATGGCTGTCTTAGGTAATGGGTTTCTGGGTAAATGGGAGTACGGAGGGGTTCGAGTTCCATCTGGGGTCTTCTTTCACAATTATACTGTGAATAAATGTAACAATCATTAACGTCAGCTGAAAATGGCCATTCCCAATGACTCCAGCATCTGAGACCTTCACAGACCGTTTAGAAGCCAGGTCAGTGCTGAAATTTCAGTTTATGACTGGGTAAGTGCTTTTCCATCCCAGGGGCTTGCATTTTATAATTTTTTTTAAATAGCAGAATAGACTTAAATATAATCATTAAATATACCAATAAGAGTTTAGTAAGCTATTAACCCTGTCAGGTACATGCCTGAGAAGATTTTTTTCCCATAATGTAGGCTGCCTCTTTGCTTCAATGCTGGTGTTCACTGTTGTTCAGAAGCTTCTCAGTTTCATGTAGTCCCATTTTTTAACTTTTGGTCTTAATGCCTGTGCAACCGGGGTCCTGGTCACCTGGTCCTCTTTTGTGTCTGTCAGGTCAGTTCTATCCCTCATTTCTCTTCTATCAGGGTCAGCTCTTATGTTGATGCTCTTGATCCATCCGGGGTTGAGTTTTGTGTGCAACTCCTTCCTCCCGAGGCTCAGGAGCCATTATGGAATGGGAAGCAGAAAGACGGCAAGAGCCAGAAATGAAGCCTGGTGATAAGTAAGGTGTTTTCTGGACACAGCAAGCCGGTTACACACATGAGCTCACAGTAGTTGTGACAGCAGGCACAAGACCTGTGTATACTGAAGCCAGACCGAGTATTAGCATGGAGCAGGACAGTTGAGAAGGAAGTCCCACTCCCAGATGAGGTAGCTGCTCCCAGGAGAAAGTTGGTTCTCTTTAAAGACGTGTCCCCAGGCAGGTTTAACCTGTTCCAGTCAATGCACACATCTCAAAGCCTGCAGTCAGCACTAATGGGACGTGAGGAGGTTAAAAGATAATGTTAAGAACGCAAAGTTTTGTGGGCACGGAATGAATAGCGGATCTGGGAGCAGACAATTAAAATATTCAAATTAAATGCATTTTTAAAATTTAAAATGAAGAGTGTGACAAGAATAGTCTTTCTGTCCAAGGGTCTATCTGAGAATGACTCCACAGAACATGGCTGTTCATGGTTAGTTAGTACAGGGTGACCTGTTAAATATGCCTAGAGCTAGAATGAGCAACAGAACAGGGGCGCTGTGGTTATGCATGCTTAAACAGGAGCGATTTCCTATCCAAAGTGTTTGTCACCCAAAGTATTTCAGATTTGGGACTTTTTAAAACTTTGCAATATTTACACATAATATGATAGATATCTCAGGAACCAAATGTAAGCAGGAAATTCACTTACATTTAATATATTTCTTATATACACATCTCGAGTCAATTTTAAGCAACCTTTTAAAATAAACCTTGTACATGAAACGAAGCTTCATGGAGTAGGATTTTTCTACTTGTGCCTGGATATTGGTAAGAAAACATTTCTAGTACCGGGCCATTTCAGATTTTAGGTTTTCAGGTCAGGAATGTCCAACTTGTGAATCCAGATAGGCTTTTCCTAGAGACACGTGACGACACTGCTTGATGCAAGTCCTGAGAACGGTACTCGGGACAAAGACAGCAAGGAGGTTAGGCCTTTCTGCACGTGTCTGCTGTAGGTGCCTCTCTGAGGGTTTGCCGGGCAGGCGTGGAGACTGAGCTTGACCTGGCTGTTCTCTGACACCTTGTCTGACCAGATACAGGTGAAGACACCACCCAAACTCCACAGATTTAGGAATGCATATGTCCAGGGTGGATCTTCGCATATTCCTCAAGAGGAGACATGGCAGACTGGAAGGTTTGCCTTTCACCCACAGGACGGTGCCTACGCGCGTCTTCCTCACCTCAGCAATCTATCAGCACACTGTATAAAACGCCCATGGGCAAAAACATTGAGGGAATGGCTTACGTTGGTTTACAGTTTGAGGGAATGGTCCTTCCTGGAAGGCAGGGCAGGCACAGAGAGAGGAGTTTAAGGAAGTCAGTCAGTGCGTGTCTGCAGTCAGGAAGTACAGGGAGGAGAGCGCTTGTGCTCAGTCTCTGTAAACAGTCTGGAACCACACGCCCCACAGAATGGCACTACCTATAGCTAAGGTCGCTCTTTCTGTCTTCATTAACCCAGACTGAAACCTTCCTCGCAGGCACACCTGAGGTTTGTCTCATCCGTAATTTTAGATCCTGCCAACTTGATAGTATTAGCCGTCCCCAGTACCTCTCATTCACTTCTCCAGAGAATAAGCATCGAATGTCCCAGTGCCAAGAATCTGTTTTGGTATCAGGAGTGAAGCTGCAGACATTGTTGATAAGATGCCAGCCAGCGTGGTACCTGGCTTCTGGAGCGCCATCAAGCAAGGGCTTGAGAATCACTTGTTTAAATAATTGCCGGAGCATTGTATTAGCTGTGAAAATTGTGTTAACTTGTAATAGCCTCAAATTAACTGGGAATTACATTGATTTTTCACAGTCATGGTTAAAATTTGGTGTAGACCTGCTTTGTATTCACGCTGAGACTGATCTGGACTTGGCTCACACGACAGCCCCACTGGGCAGATTTCCTGCCAAGTCAAGCACATCACATCCAAGAGGGAGCTCCGGCTTTTCCTTCCAGCAGCCCTGCTCCAGCTGAACTCCCAGATGGAGGCCGCGTGTGCCACCTCCAAGGCAGCTGCTAAAACCTGAAACAGAGGGCTTCTGCGAAAGTCCCCAGTTCCTCCCTATCACAAACCATATCAACTCCATCTGGAAAGCTGATGAGTGCTCTTCTAACGTGAACTTGGAAAATGTGTTCATTTTTCTCTGTGCTGCTTTTATCCGGCTTCCTCACCCTAGGGGTCTCCCAGCCATCAGAACACACACACATACCATAGATGCATGCTTTAAAAAAAAAAAAGCTATGATTTTTAAATTACCTATCTGTGTGTAGGCATGTGTGGACATGAGTGCAGGTGCCCACGTGCCCACAGAGGCCAGAGGTTGTGTCTCTTTGGAGCTGCAGTTACACGTGGCTATGGGCCACCTGACATCAGTGCTAGCCAGTGGATGCAAACTCAGATCATCTGCCAAAGAAGTACCTGTTCCAACCATCAAGCATCTCTTCAACCCCTCAAGTGCACTTCAAACCAGCAAAACAGACCTTCTCCACTCCCGCTGCAAACAGCTTCCTAGTGACTCTCTGTTGGACTTGGAATGAAGGCTAACGCCAACCAAAGAGGAACAAAAACTGCCATTTGTGGCGACATGGACAGAACTGGAGGGAACATTGCGTTAAGTGAGAGGAGCCAGGCACAGAGATGCAAATACCACAAGGTATCATGCAAGCTAAAAAGGTTTAATTTTGTAGAAGCGGAACATAGAATTGTGCTCCATAGGGGCTGGGAAAGGGAGAGAGGGTCAAAAAGAAGTTAGTAGCCGTCTCAATAGATGAATGAGTCTCGGGGCTCATGGCCCAGCTTCCCAAACACAAGGTTGGTCAACAGAATGTGGAAATCGTGAAAGCTTTGACAGGGGAAAGGATCCTGAAAGTACAATAGCTACAAATTAATTTGAAAAAAAAAAAACACGTAACAAAACAAGTGTCTCTGGCAGCACTAGCCTGAGCTGTATGGCAGGACTTCACTCAGCCCTGGTTCTGAACATGCAACACAAAGAACTATAGATACTCTCATGAGGTACCCACAGATGCTGGCTCCAGCCTGGTACTACTGTGTGCTATGAGCTACATACAGTGTCTTGCTATACATCAAGTTTTCTACTTTTACAGAAACATAATGGCTCCATCATAGAAAACTAAGACTTCTGGCACTCTCCAACTGGAACTCCCCAACATGTACCACGTTGGTTTACCTTCGGATTGTACTGTCACAATTTCTGATGCCTCAAGCTGCCCGTAGACTTGCTGACCCGAGTTTCACAAGAAAATCCTTCATTTCCACGTGGGATTAAGTCAAAATTTCCAACAATTTCTGAAATGGCTATTAACACGCTTGGGCTAATTTGTACTATGTAATTATTTATGTAAAGCAGAATCCTCAGCATTCATGATTATAAAATCAAAACGCTGATCAGTTCTGAAAACACTGAAGATGCTCCACATCAAATAGAAAAAAATAAAAGCCAAGATTTAATTTTTATTCAGAAGTCAGTAAGTACATACGTGTCATCGGAACGGAAACATTTTTTTCTCAAGTAGATCATAAAATTATGTATATGCCAAAGAATCATTTTAAAATGTTTTTCTTTATAGGTTTTACTAAACATTTGATTCCGGTGTTTATTTTATATATTTAAATACCCTGGGTCATTGGGAAAAGCTTAGAAAGCTCTAGTCTACAGCACAGAGGTGACTATAGCCACAGAATTGTATTATACAGTTTATGAAAATCTAGGGGAGAGGACTCTGAAGTTTCCTAGGATCGGGGAGAAGACAGGTGAGGCTAGAGTTGAGAGACAGGGTTCTAGAAGGTTCTAGAAGGCAGCACAGCCCTATCTCTATGTGTACAGCCTGACAAGTTAGCAGAAAACCTGACCCTAGCTTTTACAATTAGGGCTCAGTTTCAACACTAATGAGATGTCTTGACTCTGGTGCAGCAACATGTCTTAGCTAACAGATGGCTGTGAGACCCACAGGGGACAGTGGGCAGTGTCCGAGAAGAGTTAGGGGTGGCCCTAACCGAGAGCCTAGAGCATTGCAGCTGGACCACGGCACTTAAGTCTCTTGATGGTGAGAGTGTCGTGGGTGGTTAGCATGCTTGAGGCTGCAGATAGGGTTTCCTCCTCTATGAGCCAGGACATTTTCACACACAGGCTCTAACAAAGGCTCTGCATTCTCAAAGGACCCAGCTTCATATAACTAATTGTGATTCTGAACATCGTCTCAAGCATATGGGATTTTCTCAAGGATCATGGGAGGAAATGTACTAACTGCTAGACCCTACTTATATTAGGGAAGGGATACAGGTCACATTCACCCACGAATATGCTGCCCACCTTATAAATATTAAAACAACATCCACTTCTCTAAAATCCACAAAGCAGACCCGCTGGAGTTCTCCTCATTGCTATTCCAATCTCTTTTTTTTTTTGAGGGGGGGGGATGCTTGGTTTGTTTCACTAAATTAACTTCCGCTTAAAATCTCTGTGTCTCTCAACTGAATTCTTGCCTTCAAAACGACAAGAACCAAGAGACCCCTGTAAGCACCAGCTCAAAATAAAAAAAAAAAAACATTTAAAGCAATGTTTATCAGTCTGATTTGAGTCTTATGCATTGTTTACAGCATCCAGTTATCTGTCTGTTCCCCCACAAACATGCCCCATGACTGCATGGATTATGTGCCACTTAGAGGTTTAAAGGGAGACTAAATAGAGCACTCTGAGGGGACAGGGACAAAAGCTGAAGGTTTTGTTTCCCTCTGCAGGATGCTTCTTCCTTCTTCCCCGCTCCATACTCCAGCTCTCTCAGCCCTTCCTCCCAGAAACTGTCCTTGCCCCTGTGCCATGTGGCAGTCCCTCTCCTCCACAGTACCTCAGGACCGTCACTCCTTAGGGATTTGCTTCTCTGCCGTTCTTCCCTTGGGCCCCAGCTTGGTGATTCTTTGCATTTCAGAGAGTTCTAAAAGGCCTATGTCAAGGGGAACTGGATGGCACTGCCCCACTGCCCTGTGTTGGATTCCCGAGGATACCTGATCCAGGTCTGGCACATTCAGGATGACCTCTAGAGTTATCTTGCCTGTCTATGAAGACTAACACCTAGAAAAAAGTATTTAGCCCAATTGCTTTTTGAAATCATACTCCAGTATTATTGTATTACTACTCCAGTTAATAGTCCAGTTACCTGCAACATGTATTTACTTCTGCTCTTGGCTAACTCTAGGGAGCAAGCTCACGGATACTGTGACAATGAGGGGAACAGCTTGCTTCCCTCCCTTTTCTTTCCTTGGACCTCCAGGACCTTATGGAAGGTTGTGTTTTTGTCTCCAAAAATAAAATAAATTCACACATCATGACTTCTAAAACTAGTCTTCATACTTAATTCTGAGATTTTGTATGATTAAAAATCATAGTGAACAGAGCTTGAATATTTCTTGCTTTATTTGGTTTGAGCCCAGAACCTCTTAAAAAAAATAGCTAAATTATATAGTCCTGGAATTTATACTACTTTGAGATTTTAATGATGCTCATAGAGGTGATACTTAAATTGATGTATTTACCCATTTCAATTTTTACCCAAGAGTAAAGTTAAGGTATTTTAACCTCCAGACTGACAAAGATACCAAAACTCAACAAATGCTAAACACAGCAGGTCAGGCTTTCAGCTGAGTCAGGAGTTGACTTTCCATTGCTGTTTGTAAGCAATGGTTCTGGGAGGAGTGAGAAACAGCACACTGAGGTATTAGCTCTACACTATCAACCTGTGTGTGGATTTTAATATCTTATAATCTGTTTGGCTTCAAAGGCACATGGCAGTTGGATGCTAAGCCAACCTTATCCTTACCATCAAAGACAACAGTCTCCCGGATTCTCATTCTCTC
>NC_022020.1:48982781-48983268 GCF_000317375.1 Microtus ochrogaster
GCCCGGCTGTCAGCTATATATTTGCATTTAGTGTTTAGAGTATAATTACCATCTAAGTTAGCAGAACGTTGACTCAGAAAAAGTGCCATTTGGCCATGGTTTTTGACAGTCTACTGTAGAAACAACTTTTCGTGACAAATGTCTGACTGCTGGGAGCTGTCTCAGATGATTACTGTCAAAATAACAAGAAGTCTCAAAACATAAACTGTAGGAGAGTGATAAGCAAAGAGCCCACGCTGGAGATGAAACCCTTTCTGTCATGTGAGCTAGCCACACTGCTCTGGTTGCTCTCAGAGGAAGTCAAATTTTGATTTAAAGTTTGTGTATTACTTGATAGGTCTTAACAGGCTTAAGATGTACCCTGTGATACCACAGAGTCACTGAATACTGAAAATGTCCAAGCCTGACATAGGCGCCTTTCTTCCCAGAATCCCTCCATCAGCATCCCTCCATCATCAGCATCCCTCCATCATCAGCATCCCACCAT